>NW_009953496.1:2255108-2301186 GCF_000747805.2 Chaetura pelagica | reverse complement strand
ATATTCAGCTCAAAGTGTGTTTACATTTGCAATATGTTGCTTTATGTGAAAGAACAGAGACAGAAGGAAAGGAGAATCCGCCTCTTGGTAATGACTATTTTAATATCCGCCCAAAGCTTTGTAAATAATGCAGCACTATAAAATGTAGCCATAAGAAGTAATCATTATCTCTCAATAAAACAGAATATTTTTTCCATTTGAGCTGACATACAAATGTCTGTAAACATTATCTTTAAGACTGTTCTTTCTATTCATGTCCTAATACAAGCAATGTGAAGATTTGTAACACCTCAGACAAGATCTCAGAAAATTACCCTATAGTATATCTGGTTCCCTGTTTTGTTGTTTGGTTTTTGTTGTTTGTTTTTCCAAAAGCTACAGTTCTGAACAGGGATTTGTGATCTTCCAAGAGATTGTGTCAAAGTCATGCAATAAACAGGCTGTGAAAACTTACTTTGCTTACTTCTGTAAACTTCCCTCAGCAGTGGGATGCTGAGCAAAATATATTAGTGAAACGTACTCCTGTTCAAATAGGCCAAGCCCTCTTTTAACAAGATTCTCAGATGTTTTCTTGGGGAAAAGGCATGATGAGAAAATAGTAGAGGAGTACATTTTATCTTAAAAGAGAAGTCTTCTAAGTGTGGCTTATTCATTAAAACAAATAAACAAACAAACACTGACAAAAACCCAGCAGGTGATTATTAAGCAATTTTATATTACAATGTCTTGAGAGAGAGGTGGTAACTGATGACTGATACATAGTCAAGGAATTTTAACTTGTTGTTTATGTGTAGTGTGCTGCTGTTATTTGGTCACAAGATGTGACACATGCTTTGTGTGCCAAACTGGGAAATATTTGTGTTCTATTTTTTGGCACAGTGAGTAACAGCGCATTTTGTCTGATAAATTACTTACAGTTGGGTGAGATCAAAAGATTTAATGTAGGAAACAAAAACAGTAGCAAACCTATCATGATACAATACAGAATATCAGCATAACAAAGGATGCTTCTGGAGTTTCCTCCAGGATTTTAATACTCAAGTCAATCTTGAAATAAAATACATATTAAAAAGCTTAAAGGTTTCCATTTCCAGAAAGCAATGAATGATGAGTTGGAACCTGTGAATGCTGCCTTATGACTCAGGCTTCAAGTCCTGATTTACAGGAAGCAAAGCCCAAGCATAGATGCATCAAGTTATCCTGGTGGGGAAAGAGAAGGGCATACATCCACTCTTCCCCAGACTTTTCTTGTTCTCCTCACACTTCCACACGGGCTCCAGTTTCCCTGCAAAAGAAATATGAATGAAATTTCCAGATGGGATCTGTGGTGCACTCCAAGCAATACCAGCCAGCTTGCTGCAGGCCTCAGAGCTCATCATGCTGTGCAGCAGAAGGCAGAAGAGATTCACCCCAGCGAATTCATTAAGTCTGTGTAGGGGGTTTAGGGAGCTGCAAGTGTAGGTGAGACAGGATACTGAAAAGTCTTGCTTTACTGTTACTGTCTGAAGATTTTACAGGTCTGTTTTGTCTCAATGTTGTAACTAGGGGGAACAACCTGGACTGCTAACCAAGAGTTGTGATTTGCAGTGCCCTACCTCCAAGGGTACTTAGAGCACTGATCGCTTCAAAAAGAGCCATGGTAAAAGGTCTGAAAGCAGTGCTCTGTGTACAGATCATGTAATATAGTTACAAGCAATAGTTTCTTAGGTGTTTTTTGTAAATAAAAATCAACAGGAAATACTACAGAAAGTAATCTTGCTAATAGCCATTACCCTGAAGTCTTCAGTTGGCATATTCATGAAGATGGAAACAGAGAATTGAAAAACGTTCTCCTGAAATTAGTCTTTTATTAATTTGATTTATAAAGTTATAATACATCATTGTTGTCTTGTAAAGTGTGAGCCACTGAGGAAAATATGATTTGATGTCTCCTGTACGTAGTATGGATAAATAATTATTTTCTTTCCCCTGTTAATCCCATAGTTCAAACTATAGCTTGTAGCTACTAGATGTTGAGTGACTAATCTGGAGAAAAAGCTACGTAGTACTCTGTTGTCAAGGAAACCTTCTTAATCAGCAGTTATACCATAGTAGTAAGATCTTTCTCATGTTCATGGTAAAAATGGGCCATTCTGCAAAGAGATGGTAGAAAGGGGAAAAAAAGCTGTAACAAACTATTGATAAAAGTCTTTATCTGTGAGAAAAGATAATTCCAGCTTCTGGTTACTGCTCCAAATACTGTTGGTATTTTATCCTATTATCAAATGTGCAGCCTTGGGAGCAGGGAGGTCTAAATCTCCATCTCTATCCTGTGGACTATGCTTTTTTTGTGCTAACTACAATTTTACATTAGGGACCACAAACAGTACCTAAATAATTGTCATCGTAGTTTTTTTTGTTTTTTTTTTTCTTAATAAATACAATATAATTACTTCTAAAACAAAGAAAGGGAAATAAAATCATATAATGAAGTTATAAGAGAAAAATCATATAACCGTGAATTAAAGAGGTTTATCTATATTGTCAACAACTAAATTAGTAACTCCTACTGAATCAGTGGTAAGTCAGTCTTTTTTTCTTTCTAAAGTGAAAGCTCAGAAGAAGTAGAATAAATAGCACATCCAGAAGAAACAGAACAAATGGCAGATCCATGATATGGGAGACAATACATGGCATTTTACAGATACCATCGAGGACATACACAGTTCATTCAGAGAACTGTATGAAACAATAAAATCCATAGAAAACAGTAGCCTGACTTTCATTTTCTTCAAAGAAGGAATGATGTCAGTATGCAGCAAAGCAAATATGCAGTTTTAATATTGCATTTACAAAGGGAAAAAAACATTTACTTGACATATGTAAAGAACATGTATTAACAGGGACATAATTACTCCTGTCCTGGCTACACTTGAAATATTATGACCAGTTCAGGGCATCTCTGTGTTAAGAATATATTGAAAAAAAAAATAAATAAAATAAATAATTGAACACAGCTCTGGGAAGAATCTTACAAATCTTTTAGACAGCTTTGAAAGAAAAGTCACCAAGAGAAAGTCAAAGATCATATACAATATGCATGTAGAAATAAGGACATCCAGATAATGCAGTACTACTGACAATGTTACCAGTTTAAATACCAGATTTAACCAAGAACTCAGGGGTTTTTTTCCCCAAAAAATTCTTAAAGAATTTAAATATCTGAAACCTAATCCAGTAAGTGTGGATATTGATGCAAATCTTTCAACAGACTGCAGTAGACTCTGCATAAAACTGAAATGGCACTGAATGTTTTAGATGCCTGTAGAGAAAAGATAGATGTTAAATTAGACCTGAGTATAATATTCCAGCTGTGGTTATCTCTGAGTTTCATGGATGAGAACTTTACCTCCTCACTTGTGTATACTCTGATTTCTTAATGGAAGATCAAAATTAATTCAGAAAGTCACTTTGATATGTAAGAGTGAAAGAGATAATGCTTTAAAGAAATGAAAGTCGAAGGAAAGAGATAATGTTTTTAATGTTTCGGGTTTTTTTTTTTCCCAGATGTAACTACACAGAGCAACAAGTTATTACTAGACAAATTGAGGTAATTCTGGGAGTCATCTGACACAAAAAAAAAGGGTCTCTGAAAAATCATGATGCAGTATCTCTGTAGTCAACAGAGACCTGAAGATTATGAAAGGAGCTGTAGATGCTTTTTCTCTTCAAGCATACTACACCAACCAGCTTTCCATTGACTGTAAAACCAGTTTGTTCAGACTGACTATTTCATATACAGACATCTAAATTATGGACAGTTAATGTTGGGTCAGAGAAAGATGCTGAATCTCAGAAAACAGCATTTCTCTGTTAAAATTAAGTATATGGAATAAGCATGGCAACCTTTTTAATGCTCTCTGTTTTAAAACTAGGAAAATAAAAATGCTAGGAGAGAAACCACAGGGAAAATTATCATGAATTTAAATGCCTTTCAGTCAGTAGAGCATCAATGGAACTAATACAGGAGCTTGGATATTTTCCTTTCAGGTCAATTGGCTGCAATCTGGCTTCACTCAACTTCTCCCTGCGTGCTGAGATCAGATATTTTCTCTCTGAATAGGCTCAGGTCAGTCTTGTTGCTTTACTGTTTGCAAGGGTATACTATGACAAGGGAGTCTTTGCATTACACTATTCTCATAACAGAGGTGGTAAGTACAGGAAAAAAATTCCTAACCAGGTCACATTTACTCAGATGTATTGCCAGGGTCTGTAGTGTTCGTGCACCTATAACACAGTCCAGAAGAAAATGTGTGCTTCTTGAGAAAGGAGTAGGCTTTTCAGAAGCCAAATTGTAAAAGCCCTGTGGGGTTTCTGAGTCCAAAATCTGGAGAAATTTAATTTAAGCTGGAACAGATAACTAAATAAGTAAATAAGTTATGCCATAATGGCCCATTAGAGTATAACAATATGTTGCATTTTAGATAACTTTCAGTTTGCTAATTTGAAAATTGCAACCATATGAAAGCTTTCAGAGTGACAGCACATTTGTTTGTGGTTTGGTATTTGAATATGCCAAATATTGGTTCTATTAAGCTATTATAAAGCTAAACATGTACATCAAACATGTTTTCTTTCTGCATTCACACAAAAGCATAATGTTCCATGTTTTGTTGATATCTGCATGATTAACTACATTTGTTTAGATTGCAAAGCTGTGCTCTGGAAAACTGATTTGAAAGATTCAGGCTTTAACTTATGGACATTTCTCCTCATACAATGACCAAAAAGCAATAGCTGCCAGTAATCCAAAATCTCTAAGGACCCCAATTTTTATACCCTCATTAATAGGGTCTTAATTAGTTGTCACCCAGATTAACACTGACTTGTTACATTCATACTGAATGCATTGAAGGGCAACTGGTGTGCTTTCAAAATTTCACATCCTCTGTCCAGGCTCTATTTTATAATAATTTTGTTTAAAAAAATTGGTCTAAGTAAAAGAAAAGTGGTTTTACCTTCTAGCCTGTTTTAGCTCTCTTACTATGGTCTGTGGCTTTGCCTTTAATTCAGGAGGAAAATAATATTATTTTAGAATATTTCACATAAGGATATTCCTTTTGACAAATGCAGTTTCTGCTACATATGTGTACATACATATCCTACAATACGTCATTCTAACTTTTGTGTATGTATCTTTATATGTAGTGCATATATATATATATATGAAAGCATATAAAGAGAAATGTGTTTATGTTAGAAAGATAACTGAAAAATGGTGTTGCTTAATGTACCTAATTGCAAGCTACTGGTTTATTTTATCACTGTGTGTCTTTTTTGTTGCTGTCCTGATGCTAATATAAATAAATAATTAACTGTTTCTAGCCTAATTAGTGTATGTATATCTGTCTTGAGCAGGGAAGTTGGGCAAGATGACCTCCAGAGGTCTCTTCCAATCTAAATTATTCTGTGACCCTGTTTATACACACAAAAATGTGCACACATGTACACATATATTCCCCCCCAAAAAAGGCTTTAAAAAATGCCTTGACGATAACTAATTGCATAGTTACATGTCCCAAGTGTCTTTATAAGGTGGAGATTAAATGCAAGGTGTATACAAGTGGTATATTTACCCCAAGAATAGGGTCAAACTTTCTGGTGATTGGAGAGATGTGGCCTTTTGTGAGTCTGGACCTCAGCTTCCATGGTTTGGAAGAAAAAACTTTTGTACAGAGAGTAAGGTCTTCCAGTAATCTCTACAACAGTAGGAACAAACGGTTTTACTGCATATTGATGTTACATACAAGTTTAATTATTATGTTAATTATGTTATTATTATTATTATACTTCTGAATTACTTAAAGTCCTCATTTACTTATGCCAGCTGAAATCTCAGCATCTCTATGGTTGGATGATGAATTTTTCAGAGGAATAAAAGGCAAAATTTTATAATATGTTTGTTTAAATAATGTGTAATTTCATAAAAGTTATATGTGTGGTTTGACAACAACTGTGCTAATTTTTTCTAGTAATCTGAAACAACCAAAATTATGAAATCTCAAAAATTTCTCTGAAAAATAGTACAAATTTGATCCTTTTTAGTTGCAAGCAATAGAGACACAATATAAAAGCTGCATTTGAGATCACAGGACTATGATGAAAGGTTTTTTTTTTTCTTGCTTCTTCTAAATGATATATGAACCTCACTGATATAAAATTTCCCCAATGTATTTTCTGACTGTGTGTCAGCTGCCCCTGAGATAGACTGGCCATACATTCATTTAAAGCTTTATGCAGTAGTGGTAAACCTACTTATGAGGTGAAAGAGCTACGCCACTTCAGACAGTAAAATAGTTCAGACCATTTCCAGCATATGACTCACACAAAAAAATGTTATCCTGTTTCCTCTTTGCTGACTGGGCAGACACACCGAATGAAGTAGGTTACTGAGGCAAGGGAGAGAAGTTCTCAGCAAATGAAAAGGTGAAGAATAAATTAAAACTCACTTGAAAGAAATTAATAGGATAGCCATCCACCTGCCCCACCATCATCTGCTGGAATGGCACATTGGACAATAACACTCAGTGATCAAAAGTAGTCTCCAGTATTGCTGATCTTTTAAATTAATAGTACTGGCACTAAAACGTTTTCTTAGTAAAGAAATTGTTTTGTCAGTTTTGTTTTTTTCTTCCCTGGGAAATCCAGTGATGTGTTGCCAACACCTTGAAGAGTTACCACTCAAAATATATGCTCTGATCAATTCTTTCAGTAAAGTTTTATTACAGAGAGTAAAGACTAGGTAGCAGGAGGTATGTTAGCTTATTTGCTTGCTTAAACAGAAATACTTTATTAGAAAAAATTACAAAAGAAAGAAGAAACTCACTACTTGATAAACACCTAAGCAATATTAAGATGAAATTGCTTGTCGTATGGCTTATTCCTGAAAATACCTTTCGTACTTTTCTTGTACAACAGTTGTCAGCTGGTACATTGTAAAAGGTCAGATATGCTAGGATAATTGTTTGTACAAAATCAGGATCTATTTGGACATCAGAGAAAAAAATAAAAATATTCAGGTGTTCCACAGTAATGATCTGTCTGGAGGTGCAACAGGTTTTTCTTTTCTAGCTTGATGGCACTATCAAGTAATTTTATATATTGTATAACAATTTAGATAGTATTCCTTTCCCATCAATCTAAAATTTCTCTGGGTAGAGATTTTTCTCCTCTTTGAGGGCAATGCTGGCTAGACAGCTGCTTTGTGGACCCAGCTAACAAACCTCGAGATGAGCCTCTTCTTGCTATTTCAGATCACAAGAGGGCCACCAGCCACGAAAGGAGCAATTTCAGCCTTGCACACAGGATCGCTTTTCTGCTATTGTACAATAATCTGTTGCACATATTGTTGCTACTGATTTTCCACCAGCTATTCTGACAGATTTTCTAAACCTAGTTGACTGCTGGGGCATGATAACTCATGCACTCACTCCTGCATCTAGTCCTTTTAGCCTTCCTTTACAATCATAAATTCAGCTAAGCAGCAAACTGTAGTGAGATACTTATTATTATAGTTATTGCTATTTTATACCTTAATTAGTACAGTTGATTATATTTTGTAATTATACTATGTTTTGTTTCTATATACATGGAGGTGACATTACGTCTAGTCAGTTCTACAGTAGAATTTAAGCTAATGAATATTTAATTATGAGAATCATTTATTTTTCCAGTTTTAAGGCAATATGCTGTCAATAGAAATTTGGGATAATGTCCTGTATTGACCAACTTCTTCATCAATTTTTTATACAGGCTCTGTCTTTTAAGTTTGATTATTGTGTTCCTTTTTCACCAAAGATGAATATGTTCAATTTTTAAGTTTTTACCATGGTCTCTTAAATCCCATATGAGAATCAATAATTACATAATGTGATGACTTGTTTACTCACCTGCCTGGAGATGAATACATAAATGCAAGAACTGTTGAGCAGATGATTGGGTTTTTTACTATATTAATGTCATATTAAAGCAGACTTTTTGTGTATCATGTAGATTTTTATTTAATGATCAAATGTTCAATTTAATGTGCATGGTAGTTTGATAAAAGATGTTGCAAAAATTAAGCAACTTTTGAAGTTATCTTTTATTATATTAGTAGAAAAAAAATAATACCTTTGAATCTTGGCCAAGAAGGCCAATGGCATCCTGGGATGTATTAGAAGGGGTGTGGTTAGAAGGTCAAGAACATCTAGAACATTGTGTCCAGTTCTGGTCTCTTCAGTTCAAGAAGGACAGGGAACTGTTTGAAAGAGTCCAGTACAGAGCCACAAAGATGATGAAGGGAGTGGAACATCTCCCTTATGAGGAAAGGCTGAGGGAGCTGGGTCTCTTGAGCTTGGAGGAGATTGAGAGGTGACGTCATTATTGTTTACAAATCTGTAAAGGGCAAGTGTGAGAAGGACAGAGCCAGACTTTTTTCAGTGATGTCCAATGATAGCACAAGGGGCAACAGGTGCAACCTGGAGCATAGGAGGTTCTACATAAACATGATTAAAACCTTTATCACTCTGAAGGTGACACAACACTGGAACATGCTGCCCAGAGAGGCTGTGGAGTCTCCTTCGCTGAGGTCACCCCCTCAGTCTCCTCCAAGCTCAAGAGACCCAGTTCCTTCCCCCTTTCTTCATGAAGGACATGTTCCACACTATGTCCTAATTACTTCCAGAAGGATCTGCTCCATGATCCTGCTAGGCACAAGGGTGGGACTGACTGGCCTGTAGTTCCTCAGGTATTCTTTTTTTTCCTCTGCTTTCTTTCCCTTTTTTTCTTTTTTTTTTTTTTTAATAATGTTTATTTTTTCTCTTTTCCAGTCACTGGGAACTTCGCTGGACTGCCACGACCTTTCCAATATAATGGAAAGTGGCTTTGTGACTTCATTCATCAGTTCCCTCAGAGGTGTAACAACTGTAGAGAAAGTCCCAGTAAATTAAAGTAAGTTAAACCCTTCCTTATTTCAGCCACTAGGGCTAATTTTTAACTGTTTTTCAAATACAAAGAAACTGTTAGCTTATATTCTGTATTTTATGCAATTAATGTTTGAATTTAATATATACAATATTAGTAATTTTTTTTTTTTTGCAGGATTTGTTAATGTATAAGAAAAAATGGTTTATTTTCCAGTAATGCATTTTGGCTTTAGTCAACTGAAAATATTGTGATTCAAGCTCATGACTCATGTATGAACAACAGTGACCTCGTGTGGCTGTTGCTTCAGGGATACATTTGTTTTCCTGGCAGAAATACAAAAAACATTAAGGAGTGCCCACTGTTGTTTCTTATAGTGTTTTGGGATTTTTTGTCTTAAGACAATGTTAACTACAATATGGTCACTACAATACTGCCTAAGAAAGGAGCTTAATGAATGCAGCCATGAAATTGGCCAACAAGCTCCATTACACGTAGTTAATATTTACCAAACACCACAATCAAGAGTTTCTGATTTCTTCCCTAATAAGCCTGGTGATTATCAGTTAGAGAACAAAAAGGTATTAACTTGGTGTCTAGAATTTTGTTATATTTTGTTCCTCTTGTCTCCTGTTCTCTCCTCCTTTGTCTTCTTTTTATACCTTTATTCATCATGTAGGGATGCCTGCATTTACCTTTTTTCTTTTTTTTTTCTAGAGAGGATTTCCATTAAAACATACTGATTCTTTTCTGCAATAGATATCAGAAATAGTTACTAGTTAGGGAAGCTTTTAGATATACCAAGTCTTTTAGACGAAAAGGTTTGTGTCATACCACACACTGTGTCTACACAGAATTAATATTTTGGCATTAAAAACCCAACAAAGTACATGGCAAGGTCTTCCTTGCATCAGCTGGTACAGAGGTGCTTGTTTCACTATGAACAGCACCAAAGAAGTAAGTCAGTGTTTGGGTTGATTAATTGTAATTCTGTAAACTATGGTATAGGTATCTGGGTAGATACACCAATATATGAATCTTCATATCTACAGAAAATGACCGTTGGACAGTGCAGGAATCAGAGATTCACCATCTGTGCTATAGATGCACCTCATTTGACCTAATGGAGAATGGGTGAAGTTTGGTATAACCGATCAGCCCATACAGCTTGTGCAGCTATTCTGTGCAGCAGAATCCTGGGAACTGATGACAAAGGAAAACTTGACTGTTGCATAAGAAACTAGCTCTAATTAGGAAGCTGTAACCACTTTCAATTTTTTTGCAGACACTCCCAAACCAATATGGAGATGATTGGACCTGGCTCTATCACAGTCCTTAGTTGTTTTAATGCTAGAAAGGAGGATCTGCTTTAGAACTGTTATGCAGAGGGCAGACTGCTTCTGGACCTAAAATACACTAGTTAAATGCTATCCAATAAGACAGAACAGACAGAAAGATGATATAGAACTTGTGGAAAAGCAAGATGCAGTTAGCTTGTGACTTCCACTGTCAGGGGCTTTCTACCATGCTAGGTTTTCCAACTCACCTTTGCACAAAAAAAGGCATTGACTAATTGGAGCGAATTCAGCTGAGGACCACCACAATTATTAAAGTCTGGAGCACATGAAGTAGGAGAGGAAGTTGAGAGATCTGTTTTGTAAGGGAGGATCTTACTGTTGTCCTCAACAACCTAACAAGGGTGTGTAGAATAAAAGGAGCCTGACTATGTGAGAAGTAGTCCGCCATGAAAGGACAAGAGACAACAGACACAAGTTACAAAAGGGGAAGTTCTGAGTGTATATGAGGAAGAACAACACTAAAGTGAGTCCAATCACACACTGGAATAGGTTTCTTAGAAAGGCTGTGAAATCTTGCCCTGAACAACCTGCTTTAAGCTGCTTGTACTTTGAGAAAATATGATCTCCAGAGGGGGAGAAATAAATGCAGAAATGTTTTAATTATATGTAGCAGATGACAATTCCTACACATTGCCCTGATACCTCAATTAGCAGTAGAAAAATATTGCCTTGGATAGAACATTACTGAAACTGATGAGTTTGATGGTTCTGTTTTACTAGGATTATTAGTGGGAATGCTTTCACAGGAAACAGCTGAGTAAATAGCAGCCTCCAAATCCCCTCCAAAAAGCACACATTTCCACTCAGGTCAAAGTAAAAAAAGGGGAAAAAAATACAATCCCAGCACTGTAAGTGTACTCGTAAAAAAGCTATAAAGTCAGGATATTAACTGAAAAAGCCTATGGACTCTGAACAAGTCAAATTCTTAGTGGTTTAATTCTTCCCATATTCAAGTTAATATGATGAATTTTTTCATATGAATAGGTTATTGTGAAAAATGCTTTATTTCTCTGATACAGCATCCTCTGAATTAGAACCTTCAGTGAGATCTTTATTTTATGGGTAGTTAGGGGGAAGATAAAAATGTGTATTTATTAGAACTGGAATAAATATTACCATACATAAGCTGTGCAACTAGCTGTTTCCTTTGATCCAACCTGGACAACTGAATCCAGTAATTTTTATTCACTCTAATTTTAAGATTCTCAAAGTGTTTATCTAGAAATTTTTCTTTTAACAGCAGTAACAAAAGCAGTTGTGAGGCATTGGCCTAGATTATGCATCTGCTTTGGCAGACAGCTATGAACTGTTGAGTTCCAGCTGCAGAGGGAAAAATGTAAGTTGCCAAAAAATATTAACTTCTCTTTATGGCTGAAAAAAAAATAAATTACATTTGTTTTAGATGAATGCTTGCTTTCCTTTTCTTTCTCTGCTTCCTGAGTTAATACTCTTAAGCTGGGAGGGAAAGATAGCATGAGAGTGACTCAAAAAAGGAATAATATTCCTTTTTTTTCTTATTTCTGACTCACAGTACAAATCAGCCAAATCTGGCAACTATTGTTCTACAATTTTCCTAAATAATGAGATTTTGATTTAACACGAATTCCTGGAAACTGGTGGAATTTGGCCAAAATGAATAATTTCTTTAATTTCATATATGTGAGAAGTCTGATGAGCAAAAAAAAACTTTTCTACACCAGGGTTTTCTACATTTTTTGTAGACTTTCTTCTGCAGCTCAAAACTATTTCTCTATTTAGCACAACCTTTGCAACACAGAAGCCATCTGAATTCTAAGATGACTGATATCAGTATACCTTGTTCTTTTAAGTGGTGAAATCTTCTGCCTTCCAAGCTTTCAATTTCAAAGCAGAATTAGTAGTCAGACCCTTTGCTCTTGAAGGATTCTGCCTGATGATTAAGGGAAGCAGGATTTCACCCCCTGTCATACAAAAGAGCTCCTGCATACATATACTGACTGCTATATTGCATTTCAAATGTAAGAAATAAGTCTCAGCAGTACATGTGCATAAAAGATATTTCTCTGAGAGAACATTACTTTTATGTCCATAACCATCCATCCTCTGTAAGACTACAGGTCTTTTCTACATGTTGTGACACTTTCAATTTTCTAACAAAATAAATTATAATATATAGACAGTGAGCTAACAGAAGAATGGAGTAGTTCTCATCTAGGCTCCCATTCCCATGAAAGGTAACACCAGATTGTCTTTCGAGGTCCCTTCCACCTGGGCTATTCTGTGATTCTATTATTCTGTGACTTTCAGTTATCCTGTAAAAACAATAGGGATGCTCTTTTCACACTGAAATCAACTGCAAAATTCCTATTGACTTAAAAAGGCATAAGGCAATGTCTGCAAGTTAAAAAATGTGTTCCCAGACAGAAGAGAATGTAAATTTAGTTAATGATTTGGAACTTCTCCAGTTGCAGCTTAAGCCTTGAGAACAACTAATTCCCTCTGAAAGGTGTTGTAGCTGAACATGAAAATTCTTGTTACAGTATAGCAAGGTGACATCACACAGGCATGAGTAACGACTTGTGCACCAATGAAACAAAATCCCTTCTGTTATTTAGTTCAAGAACAGAAAAAAAAAAAAAAAAAAAAAAGAGAGGGCAATCAGCTTTGTCTAAGTGAATTATGAATTAAAGTTAGTTTTTATATGCTTACTTAATTTTTTTATTTGAAAGTGGTTCTTCGATCCGTAAAAGTACCCAAAGAAAAACAGACCACAGTGTCCTAGAACAGTATGCAAAAGTGACTCAAAAGACAAGCTGATGATTTGTTTCAAAATTACAAATATAATAGCCTGGTATCCAGATAATCTCTCATTTTCCTTTTTTCTTTCCAGTTTCACGGTAAAAAAAACCCGAAAGTAACATTTGAGAGAAATAGATATGAATGAATTCTCCTACCTCTTCTTATGAGTGAAGTAAATGTCTTAGCATCGACCTGAATTTATCAAAGCAGGAGCATAGAATTTACAACACTGAAAGACAATTTGTCCATCAAGTTGTGTAAAGTACAACTGGCTGAGTCTAGTAACTGAAACATTACAGAAAGAGAAATGAAGAGACATGAAATATTCAAATAGGTAGTTTTCATTAATACTATCTATGCAAGTTTTATTTTAAATATATAATTATATAATATATTTTTTTTAGTCTAGTACTTGGAGAGTGCCACTTTATGTATTACAATAATGAGATGCTGAAGAAGGCAGCTGCTTTCACAAGCAGCAGCCATAGCAACCAATCTCTTTCTGGGTTGGTAGCCAATTCCACAATTTATAAATAATTCTATGGGTTTTTTTCTAGTACTATAGAACCAATTGAGCCTTTCAGCAAATTCTTAAATTTCAGGAATATATATTTGTCTCAGTTGATATGAAAAGGATATTCTGTATCTTCAGCATCACTAAAGTTGCAATACCTATATGTGAGGAAAGTGTGGTTTGGGTTTGTATTTTTTTTTCTCATTACAAGGATATCACCTGATACTATAAATTAGCAGTGATAGTCTTCTATTTTGTTTCTAGCTCCAGTCTTGCAAAAGGTTGAAGATGGAATCTGGTTAAGTTTATTATCATGGCTACATAAAAAAACATCAATAAAGCTTACAAATGGCAAATTTGGCTCAGGAATCCATGCAATTAATGTCCGCTTCATTGAAAATGAAATGTGTTCAATCAAAAGCTATTTTTTATTCCTGAGCATTGTATATAGCAGATGTCTGAGGTGATGTTCAAGACGCCAGTATCTTTGCTTTGTTAAATAGTACTAGTCAAAGAACGTATCACAACAATTCTTTTAATATTACATTATCAAGTTCATAGCTGCTGGTGGGAACCTCTACGTATGGAGAAGATATCTTGTTTTCCCTCAAATTCCTGGTAAAATTAAACAGCTTTTTCACTGATCTTCAGACAGGTCAGATATGCCTTGGGGAGTGAGAAATAATAATAATTTAAAAAAGGCAACTCTTCATGTCACTGTTACGGGAAGTCTCCTGTTAAAAAGAAATGTACAACATCATCATTATTATTAGTCTTAATCGGGTAAACTTATCTAAGAGGCAGTGGTGCTTAAAATATCAAAGCTATTGATGAATTTGAGTTGAATTCTCACTGTGAAGATGCAGGTTCATGACTGCAGAAAATAAACTGTCCCTGACCCTCTATCATGTCATGTTCTGAGGCAGAGGAGCAGCACTCTTATTAATTTACTTTAATTTGCTCTGTATGAATTGAAACCTTGCCTAGATATTTGAGTCTGGAAACACGATCATCAAACCTCACAGTTGCAGGATATTTCTCTTTATCTTCCTTTTATAAATTTAGCTAGGTTTGCAAGCCTAGTAAAAAACTGGCATAATAATTTAGCCCAATTTCTAATAAGTTATTATTGCAGAGGGCAAGTCCAGTCCGGACTTTTACCCATGTAAATCATTAGCAAAGATCTCTGGATCATATCAAGATGACTAGAATGTTTATATCTATGGTAGCCTTGCTTTACATGAACAATTGCTTTAATAAGTGTCTGTGATACAGTTTACGTTAATTTCATTAAGAGATAATATGAATCAAACAGAACATTGTCACAATATAATAGTCTGTTGCTTCCACATGAATCCTAAAGCAGTGGAATGAATAATAAAGGCACATTGAAACATTTATTTTCAAAGAAGCGTGTGGTTTTTGTGACTTGGCTATAATAATTTCTACTGCACCAATGTTTCTATGTAAATCTGAAGCGTGAGCTATATCTAGGATAATTTATTCCTTGCAAAGTATGGAGTTTAACCCTACTATTTTGCTTAGGAACAAAGCAGAGATTGTTTGTCTTGAGTGAACTCCAAGTTCTCATTTTTCCAAAAAACTGTGTTCTTTTATTTCCTTAATTTTCCCCACTCAGAGAAATTACTCATTTGGTTAACTTCTACCTAGTAAATGTGGGCATAGCCTAATCTCACTGATTAGGAACTTACATGATGCTGGTGGATTTACTGAAATTTTCTATGGAAGACTACCATAATTGAATATTTTTTTCCCTTAATAGATCTTTTTAAACCTCAATATTACTTTCTTATTAGTTCTACCATATTAGCTGTATTAGATTCAGATTATTTTGTTTGTCCAAATGTATAGTGAGGAGATAATGGCTCTTAAAATTTAAGTATGTAATGATAAACAGCAGGCCAACTGAACAGTTGAAAAGAGGGATTTGGGGTTTTGTTCTTGTTGCTTTTTTCCACTTTCAAATCGCTTCCCAGGATAGGATACTACTGTGCAACTGCCCTCATGTATTTCTCATGTTCCAGCACAACATAGATTATTTTTCTGGGCCACATGCTGAACTTTTTAGAAACCTGCTCTCTATATGGTTAGATAGCTTCTAATTTCCAGCCTGAATTAATTCCTCACCAATGTGCACTAATTTGCTTTATGCCAGTTTTGTCCTTCGCTGTAAATCACTCCTTACTTCTTTCTTATATTTACACTGTGAGAGAAGAATCAACTGTCTTCTCAGCCTCATGATTTTAATGGCATTTATTCTTAATTTATATCTGGAAAATAAAGATCTCCTGTAATATGTTTCAGGGATTTTGCCATTGTTTTAATAGCAGTGCAGAGTTCTCTACTGTGAAGGTTGATTGCACTTGTAAAACCTTTTAAAATACTTTCCTCAAAGGAGTTTGAATCATAGTGATTCTTTTTTCTTTTCTCATCCTGCTTATATCTCTGCAGTCTCCCAACATTCCCTGTGATCCCTTTCTTCCTGCTTTTATTTCTACTTTTTTTGGTCAGTCTGTACCCTGCAGCACTTGTGCTCCACTACATTTATATAGTACTCATTCTCATTTCAAGGCATGGCAGTAGGGTGATAGCAATCAAACAAGCCCTGTTAGCTCAGTAAATAGCCTAACTCTCATTAAAAGAAGGGGTTTTTTTAAGAAGTAAAAAAAACCCCGATGCAATCAGTTGACTCTGTGTGTTTTTCCCATTGATAGATTATACACAGGGGAAAGTACAGTGGTGAATAAAGACCATTGGATTAATAAGCAAAAAAAAAGTGACATGATGATCCTAAACTCTGTGAAGAATTACAGTTACTATATATTATAGCATTCTAGAATGGTTTGGGTTGGGAAGGACCTTAAAGATCATCTAGATCCAGTCCCTCTGCATGGGCAAGAACACTTCTCACTAGACCAGGTTTCTCAGAACCCCATCCAGCCTGGTCTTGAACATTTCCACGGCTGAGGCAGCCACAGCTTCCCTGGAGGGCCTGTTCCAGTGTCTCACCACCCTGTTATTCTGCATCTGCTCAGCTTCCAGGTACACAATAGTTCCTAATTACTCCTTGCCCAAAATTCCTTCCAGGCTGTCATCCTAGGGAGGACTTGAAAAGGCACTCCCAGTGTGACTTTAACATCTAAATCCCTTCACTGTTTTTGAAAATTCAAAACAGTATCTGGCAAGAAGCTTTGGAGTAGAAATCTAGAAGAGAGAGTATCTAACAATTCCCTCTTCCATTTGTGATTATTGATCAGTACTCTAGCAGATTTCTGCAATTACTTGATATTGTTATGTGAAATTATTATTTTAATTTTATTTTATTTTACTTTAAAATTTTTCTTTATACTTCTTAAAAAGCATCTTATTTCTAATGCATTGTCACTTTAAAATTCAGAATAGTCCAAAAGTAATGTAATGGAACTATCATACTCTCTGAGTACGAGAGACCAAAAAAATGGCAAATAAATGTCTAAAATACTTGAGATGTGATATGCAAAATTCAGCATGGAGAATGACAATAACTCAAGAAAAATCTTGGTAGAATTATTGTTCTGATACAGAATATTAGATGTGAAAGTGTTACACTTCAGAAATCAAGATAAACAAAAATACTTCACCAATTAACATCAAGAGCAATACAGAGTAATTAAATAGTAGTTTCCTACTCTAACTAAAGAAAAGCAGCTCCAAACACAGCATCAGTTTTTAATTCTTGCACCTTATCTGCCAGCTGCTGAATTGATTCTTAATGCTTTGGGTGATGCCTAGCCTGGGTATAGAGAAATGCTTTAGTACAGTTGCAAGACTGTCATCCTGCCACCTCTTCTGCTCCCTCATTCCCTGTCAAATATTCTGGGAAGCAAATTGAACACGCATTTTGGGGTAGACCAACACATCTGCAAAGGAATATAGTTCTGGCTAGGTGTGATGGTTTGGTTTGGCAGCTTTTTGGCAGTGGGAGAAGGACCCCAGAGATGGGTCCGGTAAGAAGCTGAGAAGCTCCCCCTGCTTGAAAACCAACCAAAGAGCCATTGCAGAAACAATGGATGAACCTCTGTGATTAACATACAGAAGAACTGATTTAAGAGCAGAGCAGAGCGAGCAGTTAGAAGGAGCTGAGCTGGAGAGGCTGAGCAGTGCCCATGGTTGATGGGGAAGAAGGGGAAGAAGTTTCCCTGTAACATATGGCAAGATGGCAGGATGTCCCCCTGCATTCATGGAGGAACATGGTAGAAAATTCCCTGAAGGTGCCACCAGGAGGGGTGAACTTGGATTTTTTGCCAGTGGACTTGAATTATGCAACTGTGGAAGACCTAGCAGCAGGACAGGTTGACTGTTCCTGAAGTAGCCCATGACTCCTTGGGCAGCCCACACCAGAACAGCTTACTCCTGACCTCATGGGAAGGACTTAGGAAGGAGAGGTTTGTGGAGGACTCTCTCCCACGGGAGGCACCCCATGGGGAAGCAGGGGAGGACTGTAAGGAATCCTTCCTGAGGAAGAAGGAGGGGCAGGAAACAACAGACTGTGGAATCACTCTAAAACCCCATCCCCTGTCCCCCTGTGCTGCTGGGGAGAAGGAGGAAGAGGAATTGGAAACAAAGTAATTTGGGCTTGGGAAGAAAGGATGGATGTGGTAAACACTGCTGTTTGTATTGTCTGTGTCCTCTGTGCATCTGATTAGTGTTAATTTATTATTTTTCCTAAGTTGAGTGTGTTTTGCCCATTACCTTAATAGGTAAAGAACCCTCCTTGCCCTTTATCTTGACCCATGAGCTTCTAGTTGGCTTTTGTCCTTCCCATCCCAAAGTGTGTGAGTCAGGGGGAGAAGCTGAGTGAGCGGCCATGTGGCTCATTCTTTGTTGTTCTGTTAGGACCAAACCATGACACTAGGGTCACTACAGGTATGCAGAAGTGACCCCAAGGAACTATTTGAAATGATGGGTTAGCTTTGTATCTCAGCTTCACTGGCAAAATGTGAGAGCAACTCAGTTATCATCAACAGATTTAGTCTGAGATAGATATGCCTACTTGGATTCTTTCTGTCTAAGAATGCTCTATAAAATTTTGTTTTCAACAAATTTGTCCCCAAAACATTGTCAAAGCATCTTTGGTTATAACTTAAGTGTCTCTTTGTATGAAGAAATATGAAGTAAATAATATAAGCAAAATTAAGAATAAAATAAGAAATATTATTCTTCTGCTTTTGTGTATGCAGTAGATTACAAAAAAACAGATTTCTGATTTAATGTCAGCTCCTTCAAGCACTGGTGTTATTCAATTAAAATGCATTGAGCAATAAATAATGCTTGGCATACACATAGCATATACAATAAAAGTAACTAAATAGGCTAATTGGAAACTTAGCTGTTACAATGACAAATAGCTCCATCTCTTGCTTTTATTTCATATATCATTATATATCAATAGGGACTAATTTGTAAAATGCCTCGCAGGCTTTGATTGACACTAACTGACTGGCTAGCTGTAGCTGCCTTAATGATAGACATTTGCAACAGTCTGGAGGGCAAAAAGATCAGTATTATGCAACTTATGACATAGCTTGCTTGCATGTTTGAGTCTATGAAGAATAATAAGTTACAGAAATGGAACTTAATGTGGACTACTGTTCTCTTTCCATCTCCTATGTCACTGGAAGGATTAATTTTTGTCAGAAATATTTAACCTCATTATAGTTAAAGGCATTATCTGAAACACAGGTTCTTCAATTAATATTTTTGGTTTGTCAATGTAATTATTGCAATTGGTTTACTGTGCAAATTTTGTGATTTTCTGAATTCATGTCATTCAGAGATTGTTAACCCAGTATTATACTGATTGTGCCAAGTTGTTTGGAGAGGAGAGGAGAGGAGAGGAGAGGAGAGGAAAGGGAAGGGAAGGGAAGGGAAGAGAAGGGAAGGGAAGGGAAGGGAAGGGAAGGGAAGGGAAGGGAAGGGAAAGGGAAAGGGAAAGGGAAAGGGAAAGGGAAAGGGAAAGGGAAAGGGAAAGGGAAAGGGAAAGGGAAAGGGAAAGGGAAAGGGAAAGGGAAAGGGAAAGGGAAAGGGAAAGGGAAAGGGAAAGGGAAAGGGAAAGGGAAAGGGAAAGGGAAAGGGAAAGGGAAAGGGAAAGGGAAAGGGAAAGGGAAAGGGAAAGGGAAAGGGAAAGGGAAAGGGAAAAAAGGAAATAATTATCACTAAATTATCCACAGAGGACTGTGCTGACATCATGTCTGACAGCAAAAGTGTGAGACCAAAAATTGCTGCACTTTACTGAATGGATAAAAAAAGCTAAGAGGATAGGGTATCCCTACTGTCATAAGCAGTTACTTTACCGAAAGAACTGAGATCCACCCCCCAGGGTCTGGCACTGAAGATCTTTGGAGTTCCATTATAACATCAAAAACTTTCACAGCCAGTTAAGAGAAATGCCCTGAACATACCACACCAGATGGAGACAAGTAAGTGAAAATGCCAGCTTCACAGTATGAGCTGAAGCCCTAATAAAACGACTCTTTCCCTCACATAGCTTTTTCACTCCTTTTGCATTTTCTGTGTGGGTTTTTTTAGTTGTTTTTTGGGGGGTTGTTTTGGTGTTTTTTGGTGTTGTTTTTTTTTAGGTTTATTGCCCGGTGTTTCTAGCCACATCTTCATCTAATAGATTTTGCTAAATAAATGTCCTGGAACAAATTGCTACTAGTAGCAGGTTTCCTAGCCCCACCCAGAGACTATCTGGTGAGCAAATTCTTCACCTTCTGGCTGACAAAAGCAACCTCTTCAGGCAGTACCAGAAAATAACATGCCTCTGCTGGGCTGACTAAAGATCAGAGATTAGTTAAGGCAGCCTGTCAGCTCCCTCTGTATCCACGTATGCTAATGGTTTTGAGAAACCTTCATGTTTTAGAAGGTTCACATCATTTTTCTGAAGTGCTGGTTAGAACATCATGGTCTCTGTCCAGACTGCATGATACTCTTCTCATTATGAGCAAAGAAATTCACCTGTTCTCAAACACTTTGCAAAAAAAACCACAACAAAACAATTAGGGAAGGGAAGCCCCAAGGCAGGGTTTGAACAGTACATCGTGTCATTCATGCCCAAAGGAGAAATGTGTCCTCTTCAGGTTAGCCAAAAGGAAAGCATAACCTTAATCATAGTTAAAAGGTCACTAAACTCTAATCCCATAATTCAGAAGTGAAGCTCAGAAGCAGAAGCTGCATTTTCCTTTTTTTGTTTGATGCTCTTTTTATCTTCTTTTTGTCTGTGTTTATCTTCTTCTGCACTGAAGGACACAGACTGCAATAACAGCATCTATCTAAACCACTTTTACTTTTTTTTTCTATCCCAAATGGACAGCTATTACCATCTAAAAGCTGCGATATAAGAAATCTATTTCTAAAAGCTTTAGAGCAAAAGCAGAAAGTAATAGAAAAAAAGGCTGTTTAAAATTAGCCTTGTTCTTTGTATGTCATAAACTTGTAACTGTTGTTTTTTTTTTTTCATTTCTGTATGTTTAATAAAAGTTGAAAAGATTTTGTATAGCATTTATTATCATGATACTCAAATTCTGAACTTTTCTTAGCTCTTCATGGTATTATAAAGTAACAAGATTATGGGAACAACTTTGCAAAGCCCAGCCAACCTATTCCATCTGAATTAATGCAGCACTACTGTATTTTTTTAGTTTTTCTATTAGCAACTGTCATTGTACTATCCAGGCTACTAAACACTCCTTTTCAGAAGGAGATTGCCATTAAATGACTTTAATGATATTCATATAAATGAACCTTATAAAATGGTTTTTTTTAAGGTTTTCAGATTGTAGTGTTCTCTGTGCTCTAAGAATCCTACTAATATATGTCTTCCCTTACCTCTTCCTTGTGAGATTTAAAATTAATTCCTCTCTTAAAAAATACATTTATTTCAATTGCCCTGTCTGCTTCTCTTTGTCCACCATAGGAGAAAGGGTTTACCTTAGCTAGATACACATGTATCTTGTTCACATATCAACTTTTTATCTCCAGAACTCTTTTTCAGAAATTAAAATGCTGATTTTAGTAAAGTTTCATTATTTGAATGCCTGTACCTAACATAAATCAAACTAATATATGCTCAGAAAAATTAACCACCAGAAGAATGAATAAAGAAGGATATATTCTGGATAGCATGGAACCATTTAATAGAATCATAGAATAGTTAGAGTTGGAAGGGACCTTAAAGGTCCCTTCTAGTTCCGAACTCCCTGTCCTAGGCAAGCACACCTCCCACCAGTCCAACTTGCTCAAAGCCCTATCCAACCTGACTATTTCCTTTCATATACATTATTTGTTGTTCAGTTAACTGTTCGGTGGGGTATTTTTTTGTGATGCATTTGGTCTCAAAAAGTTGAATTTTAATGAGAAACATTCCCTGCTGAAGATGACCTTTATCAGCTGCTCCCAGCAGGAAAAAAGTGACTCCAAGACATGTTATTGATCAGCTGGTCTTCAGGGGAAGAAAACCATAAGATGAGGAATGATATAACCTGGATATTTGTGATGGCTTTAAAAATTATAAAGATGAGGTTTGGACTTTTTGTCTGCAGTTAGATGTATTTTAAAACACTTGGTGCAAAACAGCATATTAAGTATGATATGAAGCCTGGAAACTTCCTGTATTATCCCTTAACTGGGGTATCCCAGTCTTGGCTTTATTGTTTAAATCACTAAAGACCTAAAGTAAATCTGTACCTCATAAACCCTGGGAGATTATTGCAAGCAGTACACTTCTGAGGAAGAGTTGGAAACCACAACCACTTTTAACAAACCAGACCTTTATTTACTTGTCTTCTATATCAATTATCAAAGTGGTATCTATTACCCTGCTGTTAAAGTTGAACATAATTTATAACAAGTATTTATTATTATTTTAGCTGAAGTAAATTTATATTGTTTTGCTTTTTTATTTAATGAAATAAAATGTTTATTTCTTGCATTTATTTTCTGCATAGCTGAAGTGGAAAAAAACTCTCATTTCCCAGCTCCCACTTTGCCATCCCAGCCTTCCCTTTGCCATCCTAACAGATCAACCCAATAAGCATAGAGGAAGGAAGATGCTGACAAGAATGTAATCATTAAGAGAGTAATCAGGTTTAAAATAGGTATGCTCTAATTTATATTCAGTGTTTCTGGAGTTCCATTTAGGGGAAGGGATTTTAGAGAACAAGAATTTAAAGCATGAACTCAAAAAAATCTCATTTTGTAATATAACTAGCAGTAAACATTCATTCCATTCATCACGTAAGTATTTGCAGAAGTAAAGTGGCTCTTTTGAGGGCAATAAGAAGACTTGGGGAGAATATCTCAGCAAAAGCTATCAACACACACTAAATAATCTTAAAGTGCTAGAGTAATAGAAAACTTCAAAGTTTGCCAACCATTTGCATGAAAGAGGGCACACTACTCAGAGGCAGAAAACATTAATAAAATGAATGAATACATATAGTCATTGGAAGACTGGCTATTCTAAAGGTTCTCAGCAGATGTAGCAGGAGAAGCCTCAGATATATCAAGGCTTGAAACTCAAAGGATTGCTAGATCCAAATATAATGTTTTTTGCAATGCCAGATAAATCAGTATACTGAGCCATTTAATAAGAATGGTTCCTAAAGATTAGAAGGTTTTTAAGTCAATGGCACATGTATGTAAAACACTCACTTAAGTTTTTAACAGACAACAGGAAGTTGCTTCTCTGAAAGAGTGAATTAGAAAGAAGTGTTTTTCCAGTCTTTTAGCTACTGAGGCAGCAAAACACTGGTGAAAACTCAAATTTAGCAAATAAACTATTGCAGTGTGGTGCAACAGATTTCACAATGGCCTCTTTTTAGAAGAAGAGCATCAGCTTTTCACACAGCAGTGCTGCACTGGTGTCTAACCAGACCATCCTTCCCTGTCTTAATAGGAAAATGTGTGCCCCAGTCCTTTGTCATCTTGTGCCCACAGAATGACTGGACAAAATGTAGGTATGTTTATTTGCTGTTTATTCCTTGGAAGAGAGAAAGGTTTAGGGGAAAGATAAGGTCTTGAGGAAAAGGGAAAGATGCTGCTTTTGCTAGAGTGACAACAGGAATCTACAGTCATTAGTGGGAGGAAAAAGAGGTAGGAGCAGATTTTGGCAGCAGCTTTTTATGCTGAAGAAGCTGTGCTGCTTGTCAGGAACTGTGGAACCTTGGACTTGTCCATAGCTAACTTGAGGCAGTAGCAACACCAGTAGGCAAAACCACCCAAGACTGCACATGAACTGAAGGCTGTTTCCATTGTAAGAAAAAGTGATAAATATGTACTGCAAACAACCTGATAATACTGAGACTCCCTGTGAGAAGTAGTTTGCTAAAGATAGGAGTACATGCTCAGCAGCTTCTGAGTGTGAAACACAGAGAGTGGTGTTGAGGGCAAATGGAGTGAGAGCAAGAGGCTAAGTCCAAACCAACCAAGATCTGAAGAACAGAAAGAGTAAAGGTATGTTTTCATATGCTTCCACACCTTTACTGTAGCTCATCCAAAAACACTTTCACTAGATAGTTAAACAGTTGCATTGCTTCTCCATGCTTCTCACTGTCAGGGGAGGTTGAGCTCAGAAAGCTGATTGGACATAAATTTTGGGAAAAACCAAACCAATGGCATTGTCACACGCTGCCCTGTCAACATGCAAGATTAACTCTTAGCCCTGTAGAAATGAAAAAGATTGTGCATTTCTGGAAATACAGTGAATGTTTATCTTCAGAAAAACAACCCTTGTCTGAATCCTTCTTTTTTGATAGGTAGGGAAAATTACTTGCTGCAGTCCTAATGGAAGTCAGTGAGTGTAATTGCATATTTCAAAAGAGAAAGCAATCATCTAGGAACTTGTAGTTAGAAGTCACCTTTCTGAAATGATCCTTGCAACTGTAAATAGTAGCCATCTTTAATAAAAATTACATAACAAATATACACGCACACAAGATACACATAAGAAATGGCAATTGGTGCTTTTGATCCAAATATTGAAAAAAGTGAAGGTAAAGAGGTGGTGGAAAATAAAGTAACTGAGTAATCTGATTTTTAGAGAAAGTCTATGTGGGTCTTAGTAATAATAATGAAACCTTTAACTATTCATCACTTTTGCTTATTAGAATATTTTCAAATTTAGAAGAGGGGTTTACCAATGGATCAATGGAAATCAGTGTGCCATCTCTGCTTAAGTGAGTCCAAGCATTTTTATAAAAGTTGCATTAAAACAAACTTTTGACAC
Organism: Chaetura pelagica; assembly: GCF_000747805.2. Lineage (NCBI taxonomy): Eukaryota > Metazoa > Chordata > Aves > Apodiformes > Apodidae > Chaetura > Chaetura pelagica. Next base: position 2,276,309 of record NW_009953496.1, on the reverse strand, counting down.
TAAAGTTTGAAAATTTAACTTTAAATCTATTAGAAAAGCTCAGTAGAAGTATATAATAAAGATTTTGAAAACATTTTTGTGTTTGCAATTTTCAAATACTAGGTTTTAACTTGGAGTTACTGGAGGAGCACCCTTCTAGAATACTTGTGTCTGGGTATTCAGGTATTAATCTCACAAACTATGGAAGTGGATTGATGTAGCAATCTCATAGCGGCCGAAGTCCCACCAGACTGCAAAAAAATACTTCCAAATACAGACTTCTCAGGAAAATATATTTTCTCTAGGTGTATTGCCAAAATTTCCATGATGTACTGTCACAAACACAGAAGAAAAGTAGAATTGCTTAAATAAGAAATTATGCAGTCTTAAACCTACAATGTTTTCCAGGTCTGGAACATTTCCAATTAGGAGCCAATGAATATAGGTTTCCATGGTGATTAGGTAAAATGTGGAATGAACTTCATTTCATGATAATTGCTACATATTTGCAGCTGAAGTATGTCTTTCAGTTTCAGCATAAGATTTTCAGGCCCAAATCAGAGCTCTGGATCTGAATCTACTGATGAAACCTATATTAAAATGCAGGGCAATCCTGCATTTGTTTTGGTGGCAAAAGGGTTTACAGGAGGCTGAATGTGTTTTTTGTGAATGCGTTCCATTCTTTTGGCTTTTATTTTGTTGTTTGTGTAATCTTTAATGAAGCAGTACATATTCTACTTTAAAAAAAATAAAATAAAAATAACAAACTGTAATAGCAAATCCCTTCTTACAACATTTGTGAAAAGCAGCCAGTACTTTGATTATCTGTCAGTAACACAGAGCTGCATGTTCCCATTACATTTTTCTCCAAGCCTGTATGTATGCTACAGTAATTGAATTTCACTATAGCTCTTTCATATGCCATACTTCCATACATTTTACATCACAATGCACTTGCCAGCAAAAAGTATCAGCATACCCTTTCACAATTTTATAGCATTGTGCATGTGTGCAGTAATTAGACTGTAATAATAGGATGTCAAATGCTTCTTTAATAGTGATTCTGAAAACCGCCTTTTCTTGGTGGAATGAATGACTATTTACAAATCCGTTTCTCTTATAAATTCTAGCTGAAATTGAGGAGAAAGACTGGCCTGCTCAATTAGGCCCTCCTGCTGGTTCAAAATTAAAAGGCCTGCTTCTCTTTTGAAGGAAGTTGACGTACTCCTTAGATTAGATCATATCCAATTTTGGAAAAAAAAAACCTCCAGGTTTTTTTCCACTTGTCTTTGAGATGTGCAGCTGATCATGCAGGAAGAAAAAAGCTATTTCTTTGAACTACTAAAAAATCTTATTAGAACACATCTTTTAAAGATTAGTACGAGGGAATTCTTCAGTACCCCATTCATTGTTTTGCTGAGTCAGATTTCTATAAATGAAGGCCATGGAAGAATTGCAGATCCACCCTGGAGAAGTAAGAGAGACAGACTATGAGGTAGCCTTTGATAAGGTCACCAGAGTCAATTGCCAGGCTGCTGAGCTCCAAACTCTTGGTCAGTATGCTCCAAAACAGCAAAATCATGACTGTATATGAACATCTAAATGGTTTTTTGTCTTTATATGCTGAATTATGTTGATATAGTAAGCTGAAGGTGTCTGGGAATCACAGAATCACCGAATCACCATGGTTGGAAAAGGTCTCGAAGATCACCTAGTCCAACCATCAACCCAGATAAAACCATCATGCCCACTTGTGCATGTCCTGATATGCCAAATCTACGTATTTTTTTTAATATCTCCAGAAATGGTGACTCAACCACCTCCCTGGGCTGCCTGTTCCAGTGCCTGACCAGTCTTTTGATAGAGAAATTCTTCCTAATATCCAATCTACACGTCCCCTGACACAACTTCAGGCCATTTTCTCTGGTCCTGTCATTATTTACTAGGAAGAAGAAGCCAACACCCTCCTCACTATAACCTCCTTTCAGGTAATTGTAGATAACACTTCAGCCTCCTCTTCTCCAAACTAACAACCCCAGTTCCCTCAGCCACTCCTCATATGACTTGTTCTCTAGACCCTTCACCAGCTTGGTTGCTCTTTTCTCGACTCTCTCCAGCACCTCAATGTCCTTCTTGTAGTGAGGGGCCCAAAACTGAACACGGCCCGTAGCATCGCATGGGTTTGTTATGACCGAAGTGCAGGACCTGTCACTTGGCCTTGTTGAACTGCATACCATTGGCCACAGCACATCAATCTAGACTGTCCAGATCCCTCTATAGAGTCTTCCTTCCATCAAGCAGATCAACACTTCTGTCCAATTTGGTGTTGTCTGCAATCTCACTGAGGAAACCCTCAATCCCCTCATCTAGTTCATTGATATAGACTGAACATGGCTGGTCCCAAAACTGAGCCCTTGGGGACACCACTGGTGACTGGCCACCAAGTGGATCCAACCTCATTCACTGTAACTCTCTGGGACCAGCCATCTAGCCAGATTTTTATCCAGCAAAGAATACACCTGTCTATGTAATGCACCACCAGCTTCTCTAGGATAATACTGTGGAAAACATTGTCAAAGGCTTATTAAAGTCCGAATAGACACACCCACAGCCTCTCCTTATCCACCAGGCAGGTCATGTGGTCATAGAAGGAGACCAGGTTGGTCAAGCGTGACCTGCCCTTCCTGAACCCATGCTGGCTGGCTCTGATCCCCTGGCTGTCCTGCACCTGCCATGTGAGCTCACTGAAGATGAACCTCTCCATGATTTTCCACAGTACCAAAGTCAGGCTGACAGGCTTGTAATTCCCCAGATCCTCCTTCCAGCCCTTCCTGTAGATGGGTGTCATGTTGGCAAGCCTGAAAAGATAGGATGGATTTCACAGACTTGTGAATTTTTAACATCTGATGTATACGCAATACAAAATTCAAAGGCTTAAGTTTTGTATAATTTATGTTATCTGTGTGGAAACTGCTGATATTTTCCATGCACAGCTCAAAAATATGGGTGGTTGGTTATACAAATGCCTTAATTCTGACTATTAATAACATTGCTTTTGTCTCTGTGAAATTTTAATTTCACTACGGAGTTCATTTCTTATTAGAACCCATTACAAAAAAATGCTCAGCCCTTTCTATCCATTCCTCTGAATAATTTGCATACCTAGGCCAGGAAATGCAGGAAATTGAAAACTGTGGCATAGTGCTTTTTTTTTTAGAGTAGTTAAGTCAATTTAATCACAAGCGATGGAGGAGGAATCTGGCTGATTATTATTAACAAGTCTTTCCCTCATGTCAAGATGTCTTTGCAAATAACAAAATAAAATACCTATCTGCATTGCTTTATCTTTAATTTTTTTTAATACTCAAAAAAGACAAAATTAATGGCTATTGCTCTAAAATGAAAAGCCTTTCTATACAGTGATAGAAGAGTTGCTAGATCAAATTGTTTAGAACAATGACATTTTTGCAGGTTGAAAGCAACAAAAGTGTTGTTGCATTTGAAACCACAATGAGCAATTTTTGAAGCAAGTCTCTGGTACCCATTTTATCTATGACTAATGTGTCACAATGATCAGTAAAAAGATGCACTAATGAAATAACAGCTCTCTTAATCACTTGATTAAAGTTGCACTAGGGCTGTATGCAAGGGATTGCAAGCCAAATTAACATCTGGCATGTTATAAGAATAGAAAAAGAATAACTGAAGCTAAGTGGATGTCTTTGCAACAGGAAATTATGTTCCTTCTGTGATTATTTACATTTAATTTCTGAATATTTTTTAATTGGTTTTATTTAAAGCTTGCAAAGAAAAGTAAGCATGTGTTTTGAGAAAAAAAAGAAATGGAAATAGTTTGTAAGGATTAGATCCTGGTTAAATCTTAGCCCTGCAATGAAGTATCAAGTGCACATAGTTTTTTATTGGATAATTTGAAGCACAGATGATAAAGTATTTCTATTAAATATTTATTGAAGAGTATAGAGGTGATCAAATAAATAAATGGCATGAGACTGAAGAAATCTGGTTTGTATACCAAATTGTGTTTAGCAATTTATTATCTTGGTAAATATTTATTATTCTCTGTGGTTTTGTCTCTCATGCCTGAAAATGGCAGTCAGTAATGTTATCTAATGGCATAGAGCTTTGAGAACCACTAACGAAAAGCAGCATTTAAGAAACATATAAATTATGGCAAAACTTTGCTTATTTTCTACCCTTTAATCATTAATGTTCAGTGTTATGTGTTGACTGAGAGCAAGAAAAGTGTCTCCGTAAGGTTGTTTTTTTTGTGTATAATTATAATTTTAGAATAGGATAATGTAGTCTCTTCTGGCATCTTTGCTGAAAGAAGAAACTTCAAGCAAGTAAGTGGCACTACATTTCGTATGTCCATGGATGAGATACAAGCTGAAAAATTATAACAGGACCACTGGACCCTGTCAAACATTGTCTCTGAAAGCTACTGAGACTGTATATTAATTAGGATACGTCAAGTTTGATCACACACAGTAAGCTGTGCCTCTAAGGAGTTCCAGTTCATCATGATGCATTCCCAGCATGTATTCATGGCTGCCTTACCTTATTATTTATATTGAGAGTGAATTTGAGAGTGGAAATATACACTGTTGAAGAGTGCTAACACATAGTTTGTATACAAAACCCTCTCTAAAATCTGCTTATCTAATGGCAAATGTTTCCTATTTCTTCCAGCTATTAAAAGCCTTTACCTCCTCCTTAACAGTTTTTTAAAATTGTTTGAAAACTCACTAATTTTTCTTGATTCAAGAATTCCCTAAGCTTATAGACAGCCCAGTGAGTTACTGTTTAACACATTTTTAATCTGTATTCTTTCCAGCTGCCACACATTATTATTTCGTAATCTGGGTATAAAATATGAACACTAATGGAAATACAATTATTATTATTATTAGAATGTTGGTATTCTCATAAATATGACTCATAGGTGGAAATATATTTTTGCACTTCACTTATGAAAGAAAATGTGACATTTTCCATAATAGCAACTCCTTCTATTTCAAGGTTTGTTTTAAAAAATTCTGAATTTTTTTCTCTGTAAAACCTGTTGTTCAGATCTCCACCTGAAATTCTGCTCATTTTGTAGAAGGACATGAGCAACATTATCAGGAATGATCCCTTAAGGTCTGCACAGTGATAACATGGAAAATGAATGTGAAACTCAGCCATTAGCATTTACTGTGATGCTATTTATATCTTGGATTGAAAACTGCTGGGAAAGCCTGGGGGAATTATTATCATGGGATAATCAAAATCCCTGTTGTGTGTCAGTGATTAATTATTTTTCCTTTTTTGATACTTAAATTTAAGGAAGGTTCCTAAAAGTAATTTTTCATTTTCTTTTCTTACTTTCACATTTAGACATTTCCATTTACTTTTTGAGATTTATATCTATTTTACCTTACATTTTATTTGTTTTTATTTAATGTTAATTGATCATGAGCATGGTTGATATATAAATATATAGGAAATAACATGAGACTGCTAATCCAACATTATTAATTATGACAAAAGAGCATATTTCAATCTGTTAATATAATTTCCTTTATGTATTATATGAAAAAATACATAACAAGAAAAACCAAGAGAGAACAAAAGTAGATTTTCCTTATTTGACATGAACTTACTCCCACTTCTATTCCATGATTTCAAGGTAAAGACTGAAGTTAGTTGTATATAAAGGCTATGAAGACTCCAGGTCCAAGTTGAGGACATTCCTATGTCTCCAAAACTAAGGAAAAAGGAGCAGGCAGGCTTTTTAAAAACTTTACAGCAGTCCTGATGTATGCTGGAGATAGAAGCAGACAGGGTATAGGAGGCATGGATTGCTATGGGCCCAGTACTCACTGCAGAGATCACTGGAGCTGGGCAGACATCACTTTTTGGCTATCTTCTAGGAGTGTCAAAGGCATTCAGGGGCTTATTATTAGCTATTGCAAATCCCCAAATTACTATGTTACTGAAAATAGAGTTGCCATGCATCTCTATAAAGATTTTATTTTTCTTCAGAATTTGGCATTCAGTTAGTAATTCCATGCTATTTCAAATAGTTATTCCTTGAAAAGACTTTCGTAACATGTATACCAGCGCTGTTACTTTACAGTGCATAATTAGAGAAATCCTCCCTTCCCAGGCTCCTTTAACACTCCCTGGACCCTGATCCTTATTCCAACTCGGAAGTCTAGGAACATTGTCTTTTAAATTAGTTAAGTTCCTTCTCTTATGGGGCTGACAAGAATCACTCAGCACAAAGCTATCTGCCATGGTTCTACAGTACTAACCCTCCTACTTATCACTTAAAATTACACTTTGTTCTTCTCTTTGCCCAAAGCAGAGAAATAAAGTGACCTGTGGCTGATTTTTTCCTAGGTTTCCCATTCACCAAGGATCTTTTAACAAGTCTAATATAAGCTGACCTTTTGTGAAGGGCTTAGTCGCAAGCTGTACTGTATGCCTGTGACAGGGAGTTGGAAATCCCTCCCTTGTGTGCCCTAGCTTGTGTGCAGGACAGTGAGCAGATGCTGACAGCCAGTAATGACCACTTTGGCAAAACTCCATCTCCACCAACAAACTCTTTGTACCAGTGCATTGTGAAATGAGCTGGCAAGGAGAAGAAATAGTGAGAAATGAAATCTGTTATCCAGCATGAGTGAATAAATACAGTCACTTACCTAAGGCTAATGTATCTTCAATATTCTAGTCTTAAGCAGCCAATGAAAAATGTGCACAGCTTTGATCTAACATGGCAGAAATGTCCAGTACTGAAATATTCTCAGAGTCCGGAGCACTGAAAATACCTAGTAGAGATACTTGTCTCATTTGTAGCAAAATATTAATCCTCTCTTTTCCATGTTTTAGCTTTCCTTTAGACTGATGCTGTTCTTTTGGGGATGTGAGGACAAGGTTCTTATAGATCTGAAGCTGTATTTATTAAAGAGAAATAATAAATCAAACATTATCTACGTAACAAATAGCAAAACAATGCAGTTCTGATATGGTTATTTAATATTTGGGGGGAAAAGATAAAAACATATTTCTGTTGTGCTTGCATACTCAAAAAGCAACCACTCTTTCAAAGTTGCTAAGCTCAAATACATTTCTAATGTATTTTAGTGAATGTAACACAAGGTATTTCCTGTTGTTTCCTACCTGAGTAATACATCAGAAAACTCTACATGGAATAGTGACACTCATGGAGAACAACAGGAATCAGGGTTCTTGAAATTCTAAGGAGAATTTTTTTTTCATGTATGCCATTGTTTTTTTCTTCTAGCTGCCTACAACTGAACATCTGGTTGTCACTAGTGGATGAGAAATTAATTCCTTATTACTCCAGCTGTTATTTTCTGTTATCAGAAAAACAAAAAATATCATAAGAAATACCCAGTGGAAAACATGTTACAGTCTTATTCAGGATGCAAAAGAGCTGGCTTTAGAAATGACATTCAAACACTCCTACTGTATTTCAGTCACTGTAAACCCTTTATCTTTTACCAGCTGCAGCAAGTTATAACCGATCTTTCCCAGCCAGGGTTCACTGAACCCTTGGGTGTGGGGTGCCTGGAGTAAAATACTTCTAGATATTTTTCTCTATGTGCAGTGCAGATGGAGAACACAGCAGCTTAGCTCCAAAATTAATTCCCATTACTCCCTGCTATACATTCCCTGTTGATATCTCCCACTGTTCTCTAAAATTGCACTTTACTACAATCTGACCTTAATAACTTTTAATAAATTGTATTTACTTGCTCCTTTCTTGGGACTTTTCCTAACAGCAAATGCCATGAAGTGTGTGGGATGCTGCTGCTGCTTTCTTTCTCTATTGATTAGAAAGTGTCATACAAGTCCTATTACATTGAAATAAATGGTTTCTAACATTGTTGAAGTCTTTCCTGAAATCCACAGAAGTCCAGTTGTGGAATACAGCTTGTTGATGTGTTCTACAACTTCAATGGTGTCAAGGGAAGTCTATTCTTCTTGATCTGTAACTGGTATGTGACATTTAAAATTAATTGATCAGCCAGCAGCTAGAAAGTCACATCATCCTTTCCTAGGGAGAAACAGTTGGGATTCAGAGTTTCTGGCAATCCATTTAAATAAGGATACAAATATGTTTTCTTTCTCTAATGAATAATCACAAAATTAGCCTTCAAAGAGAGGAATACCAGACTCTCCAAGAAAATGTGAGCATGTGTAAGGAGAACAGTGTTTTTGCACTAGCCTACTGCCTTGCAATTCCTCCCTGCTCAGATCTCAGCTTACTTTTCTTATGCCGACCTTGTCCATAGGCAAGTTTAGAAATTCCAGGATTCTAGCCCTGGAGATTGCTCCAGTGAAGCACATCTTAAAGTTGCACTTGATATTTTTCTGAATGAATTTTGCAAGCATATGTAATTTTTTCTATCATAGAATCATAGAATCATAGAATCTTAGGGGCTGGAAGGGACCTCAAGAGATCATCTAGTCCAACCCCCCTGCCAGAGCAGGGTCACCTAGAGTACATCACACAGGAACTCATGCAGGTGGGTTTTGAATGTCTCCAGTGAAGGAGACTCCACAACCTCTCTGGGCAGCCTGTTCCAGTGCTCTGTCACTCTTACAGTAAAAAATTTTTTTCGGATATTCACCTTGAACCTCCTATGCTCCAATTTACACCCATTACCCCTTGTCCTATCACTGGTCCTCACTGAGAAAAGCCTAACTCCGTCCCCCTGACACTCACCCCTTACATATTTGTAAACATTGATGAGGTCACCCCTCAGTCTCCTTTTCTCCAAGCTAAAGAGACCCAGCTCCCTCAGCCTTTCCTCGTAAGGGAGATGTTCCACTCCCTTAATCATCTTTGATAGCTCTGCACTGGACTCTTTCGAGCAGTTCCCTGTCCTTCTTGAACTGAGGGGCCCAGAACTGGACACAATACTCCAGATGTGGCCTCACCAATGCAGAATAGAGGGGGAGGAGAACCTCTCTTGACCTACTAACCACACCCTTTCTAATGCATCCCAGGATGCCATTAGCCTTCTTGGCCACAAGGGCACATTGCTGGCTCATGGTCATCCTCCTGTCTACCAGGACCCCCAGGTCTCTTTCACCTACACTACTCTCCAGCAGTTCAGCCCCCAACCTGTACTGGGACATGGTGTTGTTCTTCCCCAAATGTAAAACTCTGCACTTCCCCTTGTTGAATTTCATCATGTTTCTCCCCGCCCAACTCTCCAACCTATCTAAGTCTCTCTGAATGGCAGCACAGCCTTCTGGTGTGTCAGCCACTCCTCCCAGCTTAGTGTCATCAGCAAACTTGCTGAGGGTACATTCTATACCCTCATCCAGGTCGTTGATGAAGATGTTGAACAACACCGGTCCCAGTACCGACCCCTGTGGGACTCCACTAGTCACACACCTCCAACCAGATTCTGCCCCATTGACTACAACTCTCTGACTCCTTCCTTTCAACCAGTTCCTAATCCACCTCACTTCCTGGTCACCAAACCCATACCTGATCAACTTTTCTACAAGGATGCTGTGGGAGACGGTGTCAAATGCTTTACTGAAATCAAGATAAACCACATCTACCGCTCTACCATCATCTATCCACCTAGTAATTTCCTCATAGAAGGCTATGAGGTTAGTCAAACATGATTTACCCTTGATAAAACCATGTTGACTGCTCTTGATGACCCCCATGTCCTTGATGTGCCTGGAGATAGTGACAAGAACAAGTTGTTCTATCACCTTTCCAGGGATGGAGGTGAGGCTGACCAGTCTATAGTTACCCGGGTCCTCCTTCTTGCCCTTCTTGTAGACTGGAGTGACATTTGCTATCCTCCAGTCCTCAGACACCTCTCCTGTTGCCCATATTTTATTCTATTTTATTTATTCTATTATTTATTTATTATATTATTATTATATTATTATATTTATTTATTCTATTTTATTCTTTGCTGGAGGTAAGAACTTCCACAGTCTGTTCCCTCTATTCCATTGTCCTTCTGGTAGCAATAAAAAGATAAATCCTTTTAGGGTGTTTAGGTTTGAACTACTCAACAGTGACCAGACAGGAGACTGCTGAAAACTAATCCTTTGCCTTTGGACCTTCATTTTCACTCCATGTGACCTTTTAGTTCCTTTTTAGGTACACTAATAGGTGCATATTATTTGTAAGTTCAGTCAGCTTCTAACCACTGAAGACTAATGCAGTTGGCGGGACGGAGAAGAATCCTATGATTTAGTCTTTAGTCAGTGAAAATTAATAGAATTATTTATATTCAGTTCTCAGATATTTCAAAACAGTTTCAGTCAAGTGGTCTGTGCATATTTAAAGCAGAGAGAGACAGCTTGCATATTTTTATTTTAGGGAGAAATACAGCAGAAGTATATTGATTCACGAACTTGTTCTATCTGGGTGCAAAGAAATGCATGTCAAATTGAAATCTTCAGTGATTTCTGCAATAGGCAAACTACCAAAATAATGAATACAAATTAAAAAAGGAATCTTGTCAATATCAGAGGCACCTTCAGCATGCTCTGAGACACAAGGATAATTTGAGTCAAGGATAAATCACATGTAAGAGTCTAGAGTCCAGAGACAAGGCTGAAATGAAGGACAAAGCCTCATGACTGTTTTTGAAGGGAATATTTATATTTATCACAATTCTCATGAAGGCTTTTTTCCTTCTTTTCAAACAAGTGTTAGACTGCAATGTAGTGTGACATGGCTACATGAATGGGACTACTCCTCCACTTAAAGTTAAAACCAAGTACATTTCAGCTCCTTACAGTAAGAGAAGGAGTAAGTTCATAGGTCCCTTTGGTCCTGATATGCAGTGTTACATATTTTTTTACTATGCTGTATTAGAGTTTTTGCAATGAAAGACAATCTTAGCTTTGTGCAGCCAACTAGTAGTGTTATAGCAAAACTTTTGCTATTTTGCTTTTGTTTGTTTGTTTCCGTTCAAGCCTCAAATTTGAAATGCAGAGGTGTCCATATCTTGCATTCTGAGTTTTGATCCAACTGAGATGTGACAGAGAGCACTGAGGTGAGTGTATTGAAGCACTAAAATGGAAAGAGGAGAAACACTGATGCAACTGTCTCATAAGTCAGGCAAGCTGCCAAATCAGCTGGAAACAGATGTGTGAGAGCATAGCAAAGATCTCAAAGGATGCATAGGATTACAAGCCCCATAATTTTATTTTTTTTCCAAAATGAGACAAATCTGGAAACTGGGGGAACTGATATTTTGTGGTCTCTAATTTTGGCTGTTGCCTATATTCAGCCTTATATCTACAGCTGTTACAGGAGATTCTGCAGTCACTAAAGAAACTATGGTGTCTATGCAAGAACAACTGCAATAATGAAGACAGCACAGTGGAGCTGCCAGCTCTAGTACTGTGGTTATCCAGAGAGAAGCTGTTCATCTGTAATTGTTACCCAAGTAACAAAAAACTGGCCTGCATCAAGTGATAGAGGCTCTGTGTGATAACAGCACCTGAAGACTCACCAGGGTAGATGAGGCCTGTGACTAGTGTTGCAAGTATCTGGTGAATGCCTGTGGTGGGAGTTTTACTGACAGATTGAATGTACTACATAAAATTGACCAGTTTCTTCTGCCACCAAGGAAAATTAGCTTAGTCTAATTATTGATGTACTTGGAAATAATTTATGTGGTGCTGATTATCTTCTGCCTAAGCAACCATGACAAGGGAACTTGTACAGCTTATTTCCAATGGCCCTGGCAAGGCAAAGCAATCCATTGTTACTCATCAGCCAGTGTATATGAGAACCCATCTCAAATCCATACAGCTAAGAAGTGGACTTGTCTGGGTTGTGGAGGGCTTTCACTAGAGCTACAGGGCTCAAAATGGCACCAGTCTGATAGTCTTCACGGGTATCAATTGCTAAATGGGTAAGGTCCCAATGGGACTAGACAAAGTAGGTCTTGTAGAACCAGGAAGAATGGCTTGCCAGTCTCTTCTGGTCTATATGTCCTTGCAGCACACTCAGACTGCCAGAGGAGGACAGGGGTAGCTGCATGAGAAATGCTGGGGGATTATTTTGTTCCAGTATTTCTTTTGTGTAGGATAATTTCTAAAGTTAAAGGAAAAAAAAAATAATTATAAGCTCAGGGGACTTCTAGTAAAGACTGGGATAGAACAGTGAAATAAGAATATCAGGAAGAGACTAACTACATCTCAAACTCAGTGACAGAATCAATTTGACATGGTAAAGATTCAGGAGATGTTTGAAAATCTGAAAGACAAAATATCAAATTTGTGAATGCTAGGTTTTCCAGAGGGAAATGAAAGAGAAAAGTGGCTGTCATTGTATAAATAACTTCTAAAGGAAATCCTTACTATCAAGTATGTATGTGCCTGTTTTTGCAATAAAAAGTCAAATCCTTCTACTGACAAGTCTTCAAGTGTAATGATAGCACTTTTTGTCCCTCCAAAATCTGGTGAAGGTTTTAAATTTGCCAATAAAAGGATACTGATATTGGATATTGATCTGTAAAGTAGCTGGATTTTATTGATACAGTGTGATCAATGAACTGGCATTTTAGCTACAGGATTACTTTTCTAGCAGCAGTAGAAAACCACCACTCTGCTCACATCAAGTGTGCTTTTTATTGCCTTTCTTTCTGTATTTCTTTAGCAGATATGGCCAGACAATTTGTTTCTACACTGTGCTGAATTCACGTAGTAGATTTGCTCCCCTTTTTCTTAGGATATGCTTGAGTTTGTTCTCTGCAAAATTACTGTATGATCTTTACAGAAACCAAGGATTCAATAAGCCAAACAGGTGTGTTTTTTCTGCCGCCATCTTGCCTTGGCCCACTGAGACCACAAAGGCTCTAATGCTAGAATATCTTAAAAGGGGTGGATGGATAACACAGAAAGTTTCAAATTTTGCACATTCTTTGCCTTTCTTCAAGTCAGAAAGGACAGGAAAAAACTGTGTGTGTCAAGACATGGACCTGCTGGAATGAGACCAGAAAAGGGTCACAAAAATAATCAGAGGGCTGGAGCATCTCTCCTATGAAGATGAGTTAATGTTCAGCCTGCAGAAGAGAAGGCTTCAGGGAAAGCTTATAGCAGCCTTCTGGTACCTCAAGGGGGCCTACAGAAAAGGTGGGGAGAGACTTTCTACAAGGGTGTTTAGACATAGGACAAGGGGTGATGGACTTCAACTAGAGCAGGGTAGATTTATATTGGATATCAGGAAGAAGTTCACTATAAGGATGGTGAAGCACTGGAACATGTTACCCAGTGAGGTGCTGGAGGCCCCATCCCTGGAAGCATTCAAGGTCAGGCTGGATGAGGCTCTGAGCAACTTGACCTAGTTAAAAAGGTCTCTGTGCACTACAGAGGAGAGCTGGACTAGGTGACCTTCAAAGGTGCCATCCAACCCCATACATTCTATGATTCTATATCATGTCTTTTTGTTGTTGCATTTTGGCATTCAAGCTTTCCAAACATGTTTTTCATACAAACAAGTTTGGTTCTTTTGTTCTGAATTTAACAGGTATAAAATGCTGGACTTTATTTCAGCAGTGATCAGATGTGAGCAGCAGACATTGCTTTAACAACCAGAAAAATTGCAATTGCAACTGGAATTCTTCTACCTTAATGACACTATATTGTGCAGCTGTCAAAAGGCTCAGGCACAGTATTTCCAGTACTAGCGGCTCCTTCTGAGCAGTCTCAAAGAAAGCTCACTTATTCTTTATGTAATGTAAGTATGAACAGTATAAAGAGCAAGGCATATACATTTAATTTTGCCCTACTGGTTGTGCATGCAAAAATAGCAGCTTGATTTGAAAGGACAACCTTTAAAAACTCTTTCAAGACTAAAGTGTTCATACAAATCACTGTGTTAATTATATATCCTAAAAATTATGCAAATAATCTTTTTAGGGCTGAATTAATCAATGTTAATCACTTGAAAAATAGCTTTTAAGTGTTCTTTTTATAAAAATATGTCAAAGTATTTGAAATCCTTGTGGTCAGCTTACGTTTTAATAGTTCTGCTTTATTCTTTTTAATAGTGACAGACGAATAATCCTTATGTTATTTTGGTGTTGAGCAACAGACACAGTAGGTGATCACAGGTGTAAACTTCTTGCATTTGGGTTCCAGTTCTTGCCAAAGTTTGTAAAATAATAATTTAGATTGCACGTCTTAGTGTTTCATTTTAAATGCCTTTGGCACAACAGAAATCATCCTAATGGCAAAGTAAAAAGTATATAAATTAAGTGATTCACATTCAAACAAAGCACTTGACCTGTTCTTTAGACTTGTGGACATAAATTGCTGTCTGATCTAAAAATATTATAGAAAACATTTCTCAAGACCAGGGTGTTTGAATGCACTTGGATCAGAACTTTTCATTGGTAAATGATTTGACACATCAGTATACTGTTATTATCCCAAAGATGTATTTATTTCAAATATCTCCTCTGGTGAATGTTAGCACAAATCTTGAAAATGAGAAGGGCAGCTCAATATCCTCACTGTGCCTCCAGTGGAAGAAGTGGTAAAGTTACTCTGAGTCATTTAAAAAAAATAAAATTTAGTCTGCCAGTAGCATTTGCTGGTCACTGTCAGGGCATTATTGTGACAAAGGAAGAGTTGTTTTTTAACTATGAAAACAAATGCACTGATGGGGATGGTGGGATAAGAAGAACTTATTTGACAAATGCTGTGAAAGAAGCAGGATGGTGTCATTTTCAGAGCAGGTCTGTCAAGTCAGGTAGCAAAGGAGAGGGATTGGACCTTCTTGTGGTGCACACCTCTCACTACTTGTGGCCTTCTGCCTCTGTGCATTACACTCCCAGGACTATGAAGTGCTCAAATTTCTGAGAGGCATCTCTTTGCAGGATATGGGACACAAACATGATTGTGAACATTAGCTCAGATTTGGTGATGTGTGAAAAGTGCACGTTCTGGTTGGTTGTACTTCCAGTCCCGGCTTTGTGTAGTTTCTATGCTGTCTGGCCTTTGTTATTGCTGCAGCTGAACCAAAGGGCTTCTTCACCCAGCTGTCATGCTCTGTTTCTTATTTGTAGAACAGATAAAATTTTTTTAGTTCCTCTGAAATGTGGGGAATGGGAGTGTTGTTATATCTGCCTTCCACAGAGATTAAGTAAAACCCTGGCTAGCTTCCCTCTCTCAAACAGCAACAACAAAAACCCTCCTCTCTCAATTGTCTGTTGCCTAAGTAACGAGAAACATAAGGTAGAATTGTCAGGTGAAGCAGTATCCAAAAATCCAGGTTACATTTTCTTCACAAAACCTTTTGCTAGGCATGAATTTAAGCAAAATTATGAACTGTTCAGGTAACTCAGGAAAGGGGAAGAATCACAAGTGATCCGAGAAGAAAATCTTTAATGTGCCAGGGATATAAAATGGGATTTTATAGCAAAATGGCCGCTTGAGAAAATTTATATGAATTGAAAATATGTAAGTACAGTCATAATTATTTCCAAGACTCACAAAATTATCTCAGGCATAAACCTTTATACTGGAGGCCAACTACCCCAGAAGCAGACAGTATTTGTGTCCCAGCCAGGATTGTTTTACAGTGGCAAAACTTCTCAATATGCTGCACTGCTGAATCTGGCTGCACAGCTCCTTCACCCCACAGGGAACAACTGCCAACAGCTCCTTGGCAGCTGCGGTTTATGCCTGTGGTACCAAAGCTGCATGGTTTCATCAGGCCCTGGGAATGCAGCTGGGAGCCTCCAAAAGTCCCCAATGTCCTTGCCTTGCCTTCCGAGCTCTGGGGACGCAGCTGAGGATCTTCTACTCTGCATCTTTGGGGTAATACTTTTATTTCTGTTTAAGCTGTGACTTTGAAAAAAGAAATTATCTAACTGTCCTTTTTAAAGATCAACAAATTCCTCTGCATTTGATCTATCTGTGTTCTGCTCTTTCAGGGAGACAGGGGAGGAGAAAGAAAGACATAGCAATTCTTCTCAGTAAAAACTTTGTAGACAAATAATTTTATGGTTTACATTAGGGAGTTGACTTTGGACATATGTTGGAGCTTGGAAAGGAGTCTAACGTGATTGACAGTGACAAAAGGTGATATACTATTCAAGGAAAATTGGTATATATTTGCTATGATGAGTGGTAGAGATATTAATGCTCAAACTTATTTCTCCTTTTAAAAGATCCTTTATTTTTTAGGCATACTTTTCTCAAAGCAGTTTCAGCTGTCAGCATAGATGAAGTTGAATTTCCTCATTCATATCTTCCACTTGCATTCTGCAAAAATGCAAAATTGTCTAATGAATAAGCTCCCCATTTTTATTTTATTTTTGAATAGTTATAATAACAATAACAACAATAAGAAATATATTTGTTCATCTGAAATGCTGACTTTGATCTGTCCAAGATTGTGGGTAGCATGAGAGAGAAAGAAAGATAAAACAGCTATTGTTGAAACAAAATTTACTATTTTCTAATAAATCACATTTCTATCATGTGATTTCTTTGCTACAGCTGAAAATTGCCAAAATATTTTGTCTGCTTTACGTTTTTTTTCTCATTTCCTTTATATCTGTCTCTCTGTAAACTTAAGACAAATAACAGATTACAGTTTTTCCTGATTATTTTTCATCCTGTTTGTGTTCTGCTGAGTGGGCGATTGACTTTACGGCACACGAAGAGTTAATTCCAGCTGCAGACTTCTCTATTTCAGGAGTCAAAGAATGATTCATCCACTGCCAGGAGCTGATATCTATCCCATCTGTGGAAATGTATAACTCAAGCAGTTCCTAATGTCCCAGGGCAAGCAGGAACTTGGGACAGCAGAAAACAGCAGAAAAACTTGCTGTTAAAAAAACACCACAAGAGACACACACTGTCTGCAGGACCTCTCTTAGAGATATGACCATTTCACACACATGGCAACTTTTAGGACAAAAGGGCCTGCTTAAAATGGCAAGAAAGGACTAGTGTGTCTGACCTGCTATTGTCTAAACCTATTTCTACCCTATCGTTGCATTTCCAAACAAACGGTGCTCAGCTTGGAAGTGGTTTCAGTTTGCTGTGCCTGGATCCTGAGCGTCTGTTCTCAGAAGAGCTAGGAAAGAGTCAAAATGCAGATGGGCCTCTTGATACTTTGGCCAGAGTTATTTGCAAGGGGAATCCTTTGCTTATGTATCTATGGGAAGTCCAGTTAAGCCTGAGTGTCTACAAACACATAGTACATGATGTAACTTACCAAGCAGAAGAATAAACCATTACATGGAAAAGAAGGTGAAAATTCCCTTTGGTTCTGAAGGCGAGTTTGCTGGGTAGTTTTGAGCATCCCAAAAAGGGATCACGTGAAGATTCCTGAGTGTTAGTTTTAGCGCACATTTCTTCCTAAGTATTTGGCATGAAAAAGTATATTTGTCTTTGTCTTTTCATATCAGACTTTTTTCCCAGAATTGTCTCTTTTAATCTGTTTTTGGCAGTGTGCTTAAATATGATCATATGTGGGGACAGAAAAAAAAAGATCCATGCTGATTTCTATTGATTTTTTTTTAAAGTATAAGGTCTGAAGTAAAATTTGAAATTTATCAGTGGAAATTTGGGGCTGGGTCTGAGAGTTGAGGTTCAGGAACAATATAATTCTTTTGCTACATATATTTGTGTAATATATTTCTGAGTCGTGTATTTCTGCATAGAATTTTTGTTTAGAATAACTTTTTGAAAAAGCTGTCATTTAAAAGAAATAATAAAATTCCTGTTCTCAGGGAAAAAATCCTCAGAAGTGATGTCATCTTGCTTTGAAAGAACATTTTTTACCATACAGCACAAGTTCACTAGGATATTAGAACAGTTCTCAACTACTACTTCTGCCATGGGTAATTCGTGTTACCTCAGAGCCAGCCAATCGCTACTTATTGGGTGGTTCTCTTTATGTTCTGGATACCATCAACCTTGGATGCAGCTTGTTGTGGACAAGAGCACAATTAAAGTGGACTTTTTGTCATTGTTTCTTGAGGAAGGTCAGTTCCAAATATCTCTTCTTCACTATCATAGAGATTGTCTTATCTGTGATACAGCCTCTGAGAAATTTCACAGATGTCAAAGTAAAGCCACAAGGGTGCTAATAAAAAAAATAATAATTAAGAATAACAAGAATGAAGTAGATTGAAGGAAAGCAAAAAGCATGTAATATGAAACTGCTAAAACTCATCCAAATGCAGTTCAGCTTGACATGCTGCAAGAGATGCCCTCCCTGAGCCCCACCATGGAAATACCTGGTAAATTAGTAATGCCAAGTAATAGAGCAAAGAACACTAAAAAATCCCACTTTCCTAAACTAAGGGACTGCTTTAGCCTGATTTCACTTTGCTGACCATGTACTCCTTCAGCTTGCAAGAAGGTCAAGTGGGGTATCTTGTAACATCCTTGTTTCCTGAAAGTAGTTTTTAAATTAGTGGGCCTTTTTATGTGTTAGAAATGGTTCATTTTTCAGTCACACACCCAGACTGAGGTTACATCAGTAGTTTTGCAGTATCATGTCTAATAGGGAGAACTGTCTATAGTAAAATGGAAGGTATTTTCTTTTGTAACTGGTGACTTTCTGTCATATGGCTTTGGAATAATCTTTGTGTGAAACCTATGCCACCAAATGCCCCTTAATGAGCTCAGAGTGCCATGGTGGTGTGACCTCAGTGTGCTTGTGGGCCATCTCCAGGCAGAGGCTGGTTTACATTCAGACTAGTCTGCCTACAGAGACAGGGCTTCTTAACTGTCTGTCAGTTGTTCACATTAAATGTAGGACAGATCTGCTATGGAGTTCAACTGTCTCCTACATACTAAAGAAGAAATTATTTAAAGATACTAGGCAAGCAACTCTCTAATTGAAAAATTATTCAGACTGCTTTATGAAAGTGTTTAAGCATATGTCAAACTTTACCTAGATCCAATATAATATTTAGGTCTTGTATAGTTATATACTTTGGGTGTATTTCAGTATAACCAAAATAAGTCTATACTTTGGTCATGTTGATTAAAAAAAATCTGGCAATTGTTATTAGTGAAATATCAATCACGAATGGAAACCAATAACTTTGAGTTGCATGATGGTCCATAGAAGGCCATAACTACATCTCTGACTCATCAGAACATGAATGTGTGCTCATATTCATACTAAAAAACACAGGGTATTACCACTGGAACTGGATGAAAATCTCGTCTGTAAGTGACAGTATTGCTAAACAAAAATCAAACAAAAAAAGGAGTGGAAATGTCTGTTTCAGGGGAAACCAGCTGGTGCCCCTAAGAAATCTTAGTATTTTTCTTCATATGCACAACAAAGCTCAGTGACAGACATCACTCTAATCCTATATTTGCTTCTGCATGTGCCTACTGTTCACTGGATTCAGCAGAATCCACCCTCTCTCTAACATCATACTTCCATTCTATATTTAGTTCTTATCAGTTGATTACTTGCTGTTTCTGATAACAACTCCAGGATTTATAAGATATATCAGAATTAAGGTTAAGTTTCCTTTCTTGAACCTACTATGCTGCTGAGCATGTGCTGAAATACTTGCTTAGTTTCCTTTTGTAGGACTGAACTCTGAAAATTCCTTAGTAATGTGTTTGTAGACAAGCTCAAGGATTGTTCTGCATTTACTTGTTGACTGTTTTACTCAGATCCTCAAATGTTTAGTTGTATCAGTATTGAAGTCTCCCTCTCATTATCTAGTAATTCAGTGTGGCCCATTGTGTTTCCCTATTTCCTTTTTATTAATAGCATCAAGGCAACCCAGAAATCAGCTTATAAAGTATTGACATACTCCTACTTTGATTATACAATCAGTACAACGTTTCATCTAAAAGCAGGACTTTCTATTAGAGTCCATCAAACACAAAACTTCTAAAATTTTCTTTAAGTAAAATATTCAAATAATTGCTTTTCTTTGATTTGTCAGTTAGGACTCTAACTGAAATACATATTTTCTGAGATTAAGGGACATGGTTGCACACAAACATCTGTAGCATCATATAGAACTTCCTTCTCCCGTTTTCCTAAGACTGTTAATTTTTCCCTAGCCAGGCAACTAGAGAGCAAAAAGAACTTTCATGTTATTATTATTATTTTTTTTAATACAGACTTGCTTAGCTCAGGAATCTGGTGTGAGGAGGGACATTTAACCTGCTGCTACAACTCCCTCCAGCACCATTGAGATCTGATCCTGGGACAGCTAATTTACCATGGAGCCCCTGTGAGTGGGAAGGGAGCACCTATTGCTAACTGGAGCCAAGAGCATTTTCACATTATGCCTGAGACTTGATGGAAAGAAAATTAGGAGAAATTGTGTGTGTCCAGGTTTGGTTATCACTTGCAAGAACCAAAGCAGTTTTACATTTTTCAGTTTTGTTACTGTTTGAAATATGAGCAAGGAGAGAGAAAGAGCATTTTACAAATATTTTTTCCTATTAGGTTAGACAGAGAAGGCTCCCACCAAAACACATTCTGAGTAAGGTCCTATATATAATCAAGATCAGGGGGTTAGTATACTTTGTCAGATGAAAAGCTGTATAGACTTTGTGCTGGCCTTCTGCATAATATGAATTTCACAGGTTAGTATAAACGAACTCCTAAACTTGAGCCAGGTGTGAAACTTCAAATTTTAACAAAACTTCTAACCAGCCCTAAATATAATTTTGGTAATTTCCTTTGCTTAGACTCCTAAAGAAAACATTCTATTCTGTGTTGTTTTCAGATAGCAATATTAATTTTTCAAAATCAAGGTACCTGAACATACACAGAAGCAGAATTTGGTTTACCTTAGTTCCGTGTATTTTTGGAAAGGATTTGATTATCTCCAGTATATATGACACCCAGCTCCCTTGACTTTGCCCCCTTACAGGGAGTAACTGTGTAACTAGCTGTGCCTAGAGCTGTGCTTTTAAGATATTTGTTCACATGACAGCTTTAGCCTGCTTCCCAGAATGAATGTTTTTCATATACGCGGGATGCAGAGATTACCAAGCAGTTCCCTTTCTGGACAGTGGGCTGATATTGTGGAAAACTGATTTCCAGCTGGATTCTCTCACTTCCTCTGCTCTTATATTTTGGTTTCAGAATATCAGCCCATGATTGAGAGTGAACATACATAGCAGCAAGGGAAGTAAGGCATGGAGGCGAGAGGGCAGGTGGTAGGAGCTGAAATGGAAAGA
>NW_009953496.1:2213711-2255021 GCF_000747805.2 Chaetura pelagica | reverse complement strand
GACGGATAAAAATACACATACAGTTATACAAACAGATATGTCTGGTTATAGTTCACAATCTCAGAATCTTCCTACATAAAACAAGAACAAAATGCAGACATTGATATTTTCCCCAGCTCTATCTTCTTATATACCCTAACTGATTTTTTTTAATTATTTTTTTTTCCATTATAATCGTAACACAAGTGAAAGCAGTTCTGACTTTGCAATATTGATTAGCTCTGTGCTTCAGGTATTCAGCTGAGATGATCTCTCTCACATCACAAGCAAGTGAGTAACTGTCAAAATGCAGAAGACCCAAAATATTTAACTATTCATGTAAAATAGAACTGCTTCAGTGGAAAAGAAAGAAGAAATTAAGAACGACAAGGGCTTTGCCTTAGTGTCACACATCCTAGCACCCTTTACTAATCACTGAACTGTTCTGGGCAGCTTTTTTTCTTCATGTGAATGTTATTACACAGAATATTTCAGTGTTCTTGAAAGAGCATTTTTGAAGGAATAAACATTTTTTTCCAAAATATTTTCATCAGCTTTGGTGAAGATCTTCTGAATGATGGGCTAAAGAAGTAATAGGGGGGTTAGAAGGATGATCAGAACAGCATTAGCAGCTGAGTACTGAGTAATCAAAACTTGTCAGTGCAAAATATTTGGTTAGCACAGATGAAGAAGAAAGGGGATGGAGAACTGATTGTAAAATTTGTCTAGAAAAAGCTCACATTTTCTGCCTTGTGGCAGATTTGATGTCTGTTAGAGTTCAGGGAAGAGAAAAATCCTGGTGGTGACTGTATAAACTGTTCAGTGAGGCATCACTTCTCTGTCTTGTGCACTGGATAAGTAGATTCCTTTCCTTATACTTTGCCACAGAGCCAGGTGCTTGTATGTCCTGGGGGGAAGACGAGAACTGCAAATGCCAGCCCATGTAGAGGAGACAAGATGACTATAGGTTCCCTAGTAAGAACTGTTTAAGATGGTTTCTAATTTCATGTGATGTTGACATTTATGTAAAGGTATACTGGCTTGAGGACACTTTTTTGCTAATTTAATTTTCAAGCTGTTACCCACATACATAATTCTACAGCTGTGAAATTGCAAGCAATGCAAGGAAAAGATTGCTCAGGTTTTTTAGTCATTATTCTTATTTAAATTGTTACTATTTTTGTTCCCCTGAATTGTTTTAAATTCTTCTTGTTTTCAGTTTTATAGAATCTTGTTTAAAATCACAGATTTTTGTATCTGTTTGTTTCTGCGAATCCGAACTAGACAAAATATGACCTGTTGAATATTTTTGCATATGACTTTCATATATTTAGTTCATACAAATAATTTTCTATTTACTATATCAACTATTATTATTTACATTTTTAACAGTGTTCTATAAAAGTTAGATGAATTGCAGAGCTACATGTGGTATTTGCAGAAAAACAGAGGAGTACCAAAAAAAGTCCAAAGTGAAGGAGGTACCAATTTAATGGGTTTAAAGTGGTGTCTTAATTCAACTTAATGCAACTAAGAATCAAAGTGGAGAAGATCACCTAAATTTACCCTCCCCCTTAGTCAGCGGTAAGCTTCATAGGACCCTCCCCAAACCAAATAAGGCCAGGAAGAATGTGCTAAGCACCAAGTGTGCTAAGAATAAAGTTGAGCTGGGATGGATAAGGTTACTTTGAACTCTATATTTCATGTTTCCTGACATACCCCCTCAAAGAACTGCAATTATGCTTGCCAAGCTGCAGGAGCATTAAACAGCTCTTTCCCACTTTTGGGTTTTGCTGCCTTTCCATGCATTCCTATCCTGTTTAGAGCTGGGCCTCTTTTACTTTTCAATTGTAGTGTGCATGGTTCATAAGATATTAGAAAAAAAAGATGCTGAAGATTCACTGTGAGGCATGGCTATTTTTGTTAGAAGCTAATACTTTAGACTGAGCTTTTAGTGTTGCCTCTGGAAGGCCTTAGGTGGCTGTGGGAGGGCAGGAGACTGCAGAGGAAACAGAAAGTTCAGAGGAGCACAAAAGAAGAAGGAACAGAATTAGAAAAAGCAGAGGACCTCCGTCCTCATTCTGCAGGTCCTGCAAGACCCAACAACACAGAAGTATTATCTAAGCTGCCACAGTAGATCTTGACCTTTTTAACAGAGTATCTCTTACCATCATCATCATGGCCGAGATTACAGCAGAAGGTACGGTAACTATTTTCAAATATAATTAACTAAAAATTATATGTACTTTGACAGTGCAATTGAGCTAGCATGTCAATGTGATTTATTGCTCTTAGCAAATAACGCTTTCATTTCAGGATAATTTCATTTTGTTTGTTGGATTGCTTTCTACTTTTCTTTCCTGGCTTTTCTTTTTCACTCCCCTAGCCTGATTTTTTACCAGTTACTGAAGCTGGATCTCTGTACAACTTGCAAAATAGTGTTAGTCTCATTTACAGAACAACACTTTAGAGGTTTGTTAGAGTGATACAAGAAGGGGAACATCTGAATATAAGGTGGTTCCACCCTCAAAGTTCTGCTCAGGTAAAGCTTTGGTAGGCCCTTATAGTCACAGATTTGCCAGAGCCAGAGCAGCTTAGTTTGCTGGCCCTGATTTTTCTGTAAGGAGCACAGAGTATCTGTGAACTGTACAGGAGGATACTGTGGGGTAAAAGCTATCAAATCTGCAATGCCTTTTCAGGTAAACTTCTGAAGGAGTCAGTGAAAGTTGTGCTGAAACAAGTACACCAGAGCTAGGCCTGCAAGAATAAAAGGCAATTTTATTACCCAATAAATACATATTCTAAAATATGAATATTTAATGTACTTTAATATTTCCTAACCATTCATATTTAAATAACATTTTATGTGCATAACACTATTTTATCAACCACACTCAGACAGCAGATATATTTAAAATGCAACCTTATTTAAATTTAATACTGAATATTTTAGTTGAATTTCATTCCAACCTTTTTTTTATTTTTTTTTTTCCCAGTATGGATTACTCCACTGTTTATCTGAATTTAATTATGACACTACAAAAAACCCAACAGCTTTTAAAAAGTCTCCTGAAAGTTATTTTTATTCTGCTTGTCAAGGTTCAGAGACATTTCAGTGTATGAAAGCTGTGCTTTTCATCTTCTATTTTTCACTGTTAATATTTGTGAAAGGATCTGCATTAAGCACTGTTAGAGGGTGAGCCCTTTGTATTCTAAAGGACTGATGTTAGTACTATATCAAATTGTGCCATCCTTGCCTGATGTCTGGTTAGCCACAGCAAGGAGACTATGTACATATGACTGTTTAATCAGCAGTTGAACAGATCTGTAATTTCCTTCTGGCAGCAAATACTGCCAAAACAGGTGGCTAAGCCTGACAGCTCTAATCCAAATGCTAGCACTAGTTTATTTGGATATTCTTAACCAGGTTTGTTGGAAACATTGGTTATTTTGTAGCTGCTATCAGGGAAATCTGTGAAATTATCTTTTTCTTCCAAAATGCTTGCATTAGTATCATCAGTATCAGAGAAGCAGTATGGAGTGCATCTTGCAAGGTTCTCTATTAGCAAGAGATTTAGCAAGATTTTAAGACCAATATTAGTAGCAAAAATAGGAAATTTTTCAATCTGGAAGTGACTTTTATTTAGCTTGTTAAATGAAGAAAATCTAAGTCCTTGAAATAAAATAAAAGTAAAATGAAGATTCTGAAAATGTTTTTCTAGTACTGCTGCAGTTTTTTTACAGGTGTTCCTTAGCTGTATTATTGTTTGTGTCTTTGTTTTGTGTTTTTTCTGTTCAAAGCAATAGACTTCAGGTGATAAGGGGCATCAGCTCCACAGTAACATGACCTTCTCCATGACAAGCAAAGAGGCCATTTAATCACTTTTCCCTTCCCTTCACTTCCTTTCTCTTCCCTTCTCTTCCCTTTTTTCTTTAAAATGGGCTTACATTGATTGGCTGATTTTTATACTTTGGATCCACGAGATGGAAATTTTACTTATGGCAGAAAACTAAGAATTCAGCCTGGGGCTGCTGTTCCAGTGCAGTTGTTGTTTTTTTTCTCTGGGGCTACTGCTAGAACTCACATGACAGTCTGAGAGAGAGAACTTCAGCAATATATAGTTTGTACAACTAAAAAACAAATACCTCTTGCTTCACACAATTCCTTTTTGATTTAATTTTGTTTCATAATACATCTCAGCCCATGATTGCTGGGGTCTTTGTGACTTTATTAGGATTAGAGTACTCGCCCCCTGTAGTAGGTATTCTTAACTCCATTTTACACTGTCAGCAACACAACAACTAGACTGTCGGGCTCCTTGCCTTTTGAGGTACCACACTGACAAGTCAGAGAGCATGACACAACGGTGATACAGGCTTGAACACTGCCATAGCCAATGTGGCTGCTGGTTTAGAGAGATGGTTCTACCCTGGCAGAGTGATACTGTTAGTGCACATCCCAAGGTAGCTTTCTATGACAGCCCATGGAAATAAAATGACCTATTCAGACACAGATGCACAGGACTGATGGAGTGCTCTTTCAGGGCAACATCATAGGAACGACAATGAGGCTTAAGTAGCTTTAAATTGTAGCCACCAGCAGTGACCCTGGCCTGTCTACTTGCATCACAAGCTACATGCACTGCTTATTCATTTCCACAGCTATGAATTGTTAGTTGTGGAAATAGTGGTGAAGCATACCCAGTGAAAGACAAAAGCAGAACTCTGAAGGCAGCAAATTGTAGATGTCCTTAGAAAGTTGACAGAACCTAGATCTCCTCTGGCTAATATGTAAGAGAAGATTCCAAAGAATTATCTTCAGCATCCTCATATTACATGTAATTGCAACCACAGAAAGAAAGTATTGAAATGTGGGAGTCCTTAAAACTGTATAAAATATCTCAGTACAGATACTATGCACTCTGTCTTTGCAACACACAGGATATAATTATTGTTATTGCTATTAATATTATTATTGTATTATTATTACATATCACTTGTTACTGAGTATTCTGTAATGGACAGGGACTTTTCTGTGATCTACTTAAGAGCTTGCCTAGAACATCACAAGTATCTAAATATGTTACTCTGTTGTGTTTATGAGCATGGGGATTGAACTGGACTCAACCACAGATATTCTTCATATAATTCACAGATATTCAAAGATATTAGAGTTGCCATCACTGAAATAGGAATACAAAAAGCCTGGCACCACAGAGAAATGGCTTCTACCAATGTACAGCTTAATCTGCATGTGCACAGTAGCTCCAGCAGCTGCCCTGTAGTTGGTCCTTTCTAGTCCAATCTACTGCAGGTCACCATTCAAGGTTGATGGCTGTCCCCTGGCACTTTATACTCCCACGCAGTGAAGAGTGAACAGATACTCAGCTCTGCCTGCTGCAATGCACTCGAGACTGTGCACTGATCTAATCTGGGGAGGTGAGGAGAGGAGAAAGACAAGGTTTCTATGCCAGCTGTTTGTCTGCCACAACTTATTTCCCCAGTGGAGCAAGAGAGAAGCAGGAGACGAACAGAAATGTGACAATGAGTCACAGTTTGGTCCTTATTTTGCTGCTGAGAGATGTGCAACTACACATTTCCCCTGTCTTGGAGCAGGCGGCAAGGAGACAGGCTAGCCCTGAGGCCACACACAGCTTGTCAGTGACAAAATAAAAATTAGCTTCTGGATTTCAGTCCTTTTCCCAGGCTATTTGATAACTACAAAAAGAGTTAAAATGTAAGCCATTTCAAAAGACAGATTTAACAAGATCTGTATACTTGAAGATTAATATACATGAAATTGATAGTGTGTGAGAAATAGCACACAAGAGCCGGAGGGTAAAACCATGACTTCACAGGTTTGATGGTCAGGAGCTAACAGCAGTCTCCAAAAAGTTTAGTGAAGTCACGCTATGGGCAAGAAGGAGATAGCTGCTTCTCATGGTAATTCATGAGCTGCTCCTAGAGGTGCTAGTTATGCTGACTGCAAAAGAGGCCTAGATGAATAAATTAGATTAGATTAGATGATCCATTTTGATTGCTGAAGGGCATGTGAGGTGTTTCCTAGCCTTCCGTTAGACTCACTGTTTGAGCATTGAGTTAGGAAATTTCTATAGAATGCATCTGCAACAAGCGAGTTTGCAAAATAAAAAGTTTTCTTCTGGCTTTCAGTATTGACAAGGAAGCAGATAGTATGCCTTTTGCAGTGGGGTAAGGAAAGTGCAACCATTTTGGCAAAACATTTTTGACGGAATTATTCTGCTGTTTTTCGGAAGTACTAGATAAAATCAACTGCCAAATTAAGTGAAGAGACAAAACGTCAGAAAAAAACAGGACTGTCTGTAAAAAAACTGTTCTAGGCAGAACAAATTCTCAGTGAAATTCCTTAAAACCTGGATTCCCCTGTGCCTGTGAGCCTGGACAACTGAGCTGATTAGTTTGACTTCAGTCTGGGTGCTTTCTCCTAGCCCATTAAAGCAAGAAAGTGTGAGGCCAAATTTGTTACCCAAAGTTTGAGGTTTAAGAATGTGTGGACAATGTTACTCAAAACTGGTATGATATCTATGCATGTTCAGTTGGTACAGAGAAACTCTAATATATCGTCACCTTAGGTAGTCCCTTAGAAAGTCAGCTAGCTATGGACAACCTTAAAACCTCTCAGAGGTTTTAACTAAAATGTATTGCTGGTCCATGATGGGCTAAAAATGTGCGTGTGTGCAGTTAGTTCTTGTTCACTTGTGTGCAAACAGCTGAACTATAGGCTTGATCATTTATTCAATTTATTAAAAGAACCTTATGCTCATAAGTGTTTGGAATGTTTTTTAAGGTTACTTATGTAATGAGAAATATTTTTAAAAGCCTAGAAGCATTTCCAGGTTATTAGGGGGATCATTTCCTACTGATTTAAAAATGAATTCTGTGTAACTACTTAGATCCTCAAAAGTCCCAATCTACACATTCAGGTACCTAATCCTAAAAAAAATATCTAGTATATAAATATTTTTGGTACCTTTACCTAGTGCCTACAATATAAACACTGAGTAAAGGATGGACTCATGCTGCTTTACTGCTCTTCTGTGGAAAGCAGAAAGTGTTATAGTTTAAAACGTTTCATAATGCAGGTCTGGCTTCAGTCCAGGGCACACTGAGGACAGAGAAACCAGAGTTGCCCTCTTTGAGGCAGGTCAGCTGCTTATGGAAACAGACAAGCTTTCCTTTTCTTTCTGATGCTGTTATCTCCTGGTTTCTATTCTGTTTAAGAAGAATGAGCTAGTGGACAGAGCTAATTTTAACAGCTTCAACTGTATTTAAAGTAGTATAAGGTGGATTAATTGAAAGAAAAAGGATTAAAAAACCTTTTATATCACCAATTTTAATAATTATTTAAATCATCAAAAAGAACCTGGATTTCAAAACAGTGATTTTAGTATTTTTTTGCATGTCTCTATCATTACTTTCCCCCAAAAATGGAAAACACTGATTCCTGTTGGCTGATTACTAATAGGGTGACTGAAAACAGACTTCCTCACTAAATTTGTGCCTTTTACTCTTAGAGAGAAAGATAACCTAAATACCTATCTATTAAACAATTATGTAGTTCAGGAGCCAATTATCCAGATTCTTAGTTTTTACAGGTTTTTGTTGTTTGTTTGTTTGTGTTTTTTTTTTAATGATAGACAATGGCAAATGGTGCATTATTTTTTTTACTAGATAATTATTTCATTTTTGTTTGTGTTGTCTGTCAAGCTTCAGTGAATGGAAATTGGAATTAACTTAAAATGGTACAGAGCCAGCATTTAAAAATGATTTATGTACTGTGGATGTAATGGATGTATAGAGTAAGTCAATTTTAAATATAACTTGTTTTGATAAGTTAAGCGATTTATTAAACAAATATAATGCTATTTATAATTTAAATGTAGGCCATTGCATCCTACAAGGGTATATAGCTGGTAAAGCTAGTTTCTTTAATGTAATTTTTTTCAAAGATTAGAGAAAGAAAACAGCAGCAGAGGTACCAGATGACAATGCCAACACAACTTGTCTTCGTTCTGTCTTTTTCTTCATAGCCTCTGAAGCATTTTTGCTCTATAATAGTTTTCCTTTTTTTCTTCTCCTCCCTCTTCCAAGATCTGGTAGACAAAACTCCAGGTAATACACAGGAGATGTAAGTCTAGTTCCTTCTCTAAATACAAAACATAGTCAGAAGAACACGACCAAGCACAGAGTAAGCAGCTGCATTATTCTTCAGGCTCATTAGATTTTGAATAAAAGAGCTGAGCTAACAAAAAAGATCATGTAATGTACAGGAAGATGAACAAAAAAGTGGCAGAAGATCTAGTTTATTTCTTTTTCATCCCAAAATGTTTCATATGCTCATATCATGGCTAATGCTGGGCTTTATCCTTAGAAATCAGAATGAAAAAGCTGTGGCTTAAAGTCCTGAATAAGCCTCACTTGAGTCCTGTGCATGATTTGGTCTTTTTTAGAATCAGTCCTAGAGCACAGTACAAACCTGCCTCTAGCCTAAAAGTTCTACTTAGTGTCATGAGAAAGCATTTACCATAAGAAAGGAAAATATAAAATTCCAGGCACAGAAAAACTTTCTCACTGGAGAAGTCTCTATCTTCAAAGATAGTTTTAAAAAATCTTTTACAAATATGTAATGAGTAAAGACCTGCTACTCCCTGTACATGCTGATGTTCTTACAACTTCAAAAGTATCTCTGTACCTTTGCCTGGAGTCAAATTGTCAAAGGCACAATGAATCTAAGCCTCCGTAGCCTCCTTTGGTATGCAAATGAACTACATTTTTTCCTATATTCCATTATGTAGATCTAAGTTGTGGTTCTCTATGCATGCCAGGAAGGCTAAATCTTGTTTCAGTCTCTGCTAAGAGGTTATTCACAGTTGACACAATTACCATAAATATAGTTTTCTGGGAACTCTTTTACTGTTTTTAGAGGCATAATTTAATATGTCTATTCAAATGTTAAGATCCTCATTTTTCTTTGACCTTTTTTTCCTAAAAGAGGTAGAACCTTAATTTTTATTTCAGGTCCCTATACGTAACTTCTACAGAATTAGCAGAGGTGCATATATGATGCAGGATACAATATAACATCCCAAAGAGGTGGTATCACATAGACATGATACAGCTCAAGCTATATACCTTTTATAGTTTTATAATCCTAATATTTAAACTGTAATCATAACATTAATTTAGTATAATTTTAATAGCTTTTTTTTTTTTTTTTTTAATTAATGGAAAACCTCAAACCCTTTTTTTCCTAGAGATTTTGTTGCATCACCATTCATGATAGGATTAAAAAGTGTGATCTTTCCACGTATCCAAAGTTAGAATTACTCCTTTAAATATTTATTGTTGGTTTGGTTTGGTTTTTTACCAGTATTATTATCACTATTACACTACTCACAGCAAAAAGTCTGTGACAGAGGTTGAATGTGAACCCTGTCTGCCTGGGACAGCTACATGACTAGATGTCTGACTACATCTTATCACACTTGGAGCAGTATCACTACAAACTCTGCTCTTAATTTGCATCACAACCTGTAAAGTCAATGGAGATGTTATTTTGGTACTAGAGGTTGAATTCTGAGGATACAAGGTTTTCTCCTGCTACAAAAATGGAGGGCTCAAAAAGTTTATGTTTGTTTGTTGGTTTGTTTTTAATCTGTAAATATATTTGATAAAAATACCAATACAGCAAGAGTAGCCCTGTTATCAGATACCCAAGCAAAATTAATCCATGTAACATATATTTATCCTAAAATGCATCTCTTGTTCTAGACATCATAATTTTGTATTGATTACATAAAATCCACCTGAAATGCTTTGGAGAATGTAATATTTGACTCTGCTGTTATTAAACCAAGTGAAGTGAAGAATTTCCACAACAGTAACAGCCAAAACTCTTATTTCCCAACCTACTCTCTCATTCCTTCCCCTTCAGAAATGAGTGGAGCAGGACCCTCTGCCCAAAGGCAAACCTCTAAGCCTACTCCATCCATTTATCACAAGTGAGAAATGCATAGATTTTGTAATGCAACTTTATTATATCTTGCCTGCAAGTTGCTATTGAATGAGACATTTCCAGGGAATTGTTGTTGTTTTCTTTTAGTGATTTATACAAAGCTCATGTCAGAAAGATCACAAGGGAAACTTCTCTAGGTGGCTGTTATTCTGGAAAGAAGGGAACTTAGTAAATTTGGAAATTATGAATTAAACAGCTAAAAATATGTGAGAATGCAATACAGGAAAGCATTTTTGCTTTGCAAGGTTAGCTAGAAATATTGATGAGACTTCAACACACACCTAAAATTAAAACTAAATGAGATATGTGTGCATGGGGTAGGGTGCAATGTGCAATTTTGCCCAAGTTAATGAATTAGAATAATTTCAACTTTACAGGGAAAACAATGACAAGGGCTAGTTTTTTATCTTAAAACCTAATTAGTGGAAAGTTTCTTTTGAGAATGTATTTGCCATTGTTTCATTTGTCACCCAGTATAGGCTAATGAACTTCACACTGTGAAGTGCTAAAGGCAGTTTCACAAAAGAGATGCAAACAACTAAGTTAGTTTTACAACACAGTTACTATCCACTCTTTGGTGTGTCATGCTATATATCTACAGTCTGCCAGAACTATAAAATGACACTGGATCTTCTTATTTTAATTATTTATTTACTGTAGAAGTGCCCAGGGGTCAGAACTGTATTGGACTAATTACTCTACTTCTTGTAGTAAGCAACAGTTTCTACACTACAATCTTACAGTAATTTCAACTTGTAGATTTTTTGCTTTTCTTAGTATTTTTGCTTATAGAATTCTCTTGGTAATAATTTTAAGCTTTACTGCTCTAAGTACATACCAAACTATACAACATTCTAAAAGCTAACACTGAAATTCTTTGCCATATTTTTTGTGCTTACTTATGCTGTTTAAATACATAAACCCTGTGTTACATTCTCTGCTGGATGACTTTTTTTTTTTTTCTTTAAAAATGTGAGTAGCCCGAACAAGAAGAAAAGAGATTACTCTCCACTCTGTCTGAGACAGCCAGATCTGGTGGGCTTCAGGACCTATGATCTTCCTCACTGCCCCCCAACAGGGCCATTTACAGTGGGATGCCTCTCTTCCCAGTGCTGCATGGCTGTAGTAGTCCCATGTGCCCAGGTGAAAGGAGGAGGTCAGCTCCTTCCCCACCTTTTGTCCTCCCCCTAATCATCCATCTATTCAGCTCTTAGTTCTATGCTCTCAAAATGCTGCTTACTCCAAGGAGGACAGGCAGGCAGTAGTACTTCTTGGTTCTTGTACTTGCAGTGATTTTAAATCTGTTCTTGAATCTCAGAAACCTTCATGTTCAGAAGAATTTTTCAACATGGCAGAAACTGGTCTTTAAATAAAGATGGCTGCAGAGCAGTCCTGAGGGGAAGGACTTGGGGGTGATAGATGAGCTGCCAGTGTGCTTGCCAGCCAGAGACCCAACTGCATCCTGGGCTGCATCAAAAGAAGTGTGGCCAGCAGGGCCAGGGAGGTGATTCTGCCCCTCTACTCTGCTCTGGCGAGACCCCACCTGGAATACTGTGTACATGTCTGGAGCCCCCAGCACAGGAAAGACATGGAGCTGTTGGAGAGGGTCCAGAGAAGGGCCAGCAAGGTGGTCAAAGGCCTGGAGCACCTCTGCTATGAAGACAGGCTGAGAGAGTTGGGGCTGTTCAGCCTGGAGAAGAGAAGGCTCCAAGGAGGTCTTACAGTGGCCTTCCAGTACCTGAAGGGGCTACAGGAAAGCTGGGGAGGGGCTTTTAATCAGAGATGACAGTGATAGAACAAGGGGTAATGATTTTAAACTGAGAGATGGGAGATTCAGGTTAGATATTAGGAAGAAATTCTTCACTATAAGTGGTGGTGAGGAATTGGAATGGGTTGCCCAGGGAGTTTGTTGATGTCCCATCCCTGTAGATTTTTAAGGCCAGGTTGATTGAGGTTTTGTGCAACCTGATCTAGTGGTAGGGGTCCCTACTCATGGCAGGGAGGTTGGGACTTGATGATCTTTAAGGTCCCTCCTAACCTAAATGATTCCATGATTCTAGAAGTTTGTCTTTATTGAGTTTTAACAATAAGATTAGTGACCCTTGAATATAGGTGCCCAGTTTTAAAACTAGACATATCTGTGCAGGCCTAAGACCCAAGATTTCTTTCATAGCATGACCTTTCCTTAAATATTGCAAATATCTTACAGAACTTCAATTAGCTCATCTCCATTTTTCTCTCTGTCTCTGAGCTGCTCTAAGAGATGTTGAGTGCAACATCAAGTTGTAGCGATCAATTCCCTGTGTCTGCAAGCTCAGGCACTTTCCTCTTTATTCTTCCATTAAGCTGTTTACATTTTCTTGACATTTCTCAAACATGAACATAATTTTAACTTCTAGATGTTTCTTCTTTTTCTGAGAATGCCAGGGTAGACAGACATGTATTGCACCTTCTCTTGAAAATAAATATTAATTGGTTTCATTGGAGCAATTCCAGTGTCAACAGTATTCCACAGGAGGAGATAGCTGTATTCCAGGTGAAATTACATAACTAGCAACAAATACCACCTTATAATGCTGTTATGTGTCTATTTTCTAGCCCAGAAATCTCATTTTCAGACAGTTCCACATATCCCTGTTTCTCCCTTCTTCCCACCCTGCACTACTTATTTTCTCAGGTACCTGGTAAGCAGCCTGTAGTTCACTATGTAATATGGAGGTCAATCTCTAATCTGAAAAAAAAAAACAACAACAAAACCAGATTTTTTTTTTATTATTATTTTTTGTTTGTTTTGGTGGTGGTTTATTTGTTGTTGTTGGGTTTTTTTGTTGTTGTTTTGTTTTGTTTTTCTTTTGGCACAAGGATAACAAACAAAAATGTGTAAGATGTGCTAAAAGAACAGTGTTTACAAAATTCAGTGAAGTCCTGCTTGTACAACATGTTTTTTTCTCCTCTCATTTTCTGTGTTTGAAAATAAGTGATACCAAAGGTACATTCTCTTTTAGAGTGTGCTTCTCTTTTAGTGTGTGCTTTACATAAATATATGAGATATAACATGAATACGCTTTAAAATAGACTATTCTAAGTATGCTGCAGAGAAGTGGAGGTGTTGAACTCTTCAGGCTTAGTGCAGTTCATGAACAACTGCACCCTGACCCAAAGCCTGTGATTTTGCAGAATCATATGGCAAACTTCAGAAATTTCAGTGTACTTCTGAAAACATTTTTTATTATAATAGTTGTCTCAATATTTTCCTCACTAAATCAACTTGTATCAGCTGTCCCTAAGGAATATACAAGCGAAACCAGCTGTACCACAGATCCACTGGTTCAGGTTAGTCTGAATACAAACTCATACTTTTATAGGATACATTCTCTACACTCATATTCTTGAAGATATAATTCTACATTTTCTTTACCTCAGTCCTATTTTAAATTCCATGTTTTGTATTGACTGTAAACTCTAACGTTTATGGGCTCGTTGAATATATCAAATCAATACCTTTGGAATCACTCTTATTGCTATGACTACCAATAAGGATTGTTCCTTGTTAGTATTTAAGTTTTTTGTTGAGAGTTATTTCACTTTGTCTAATTGAATAATTCTAGGTCTTCAAAAAATTGATGCACTAACTTACATCTTTAATTAAAGTTGTCTACATGTAGTTTGCTAAATGTCTGAATTTTGTCTTAGAAAAGATTCTCTTGTTTTCAACTAGTTGGGACTTTGTATCTGTTTGCTTTCAATCTTCCTTCTTTTATGCCTTTCATTATTTTAATTAGAAGAATAAAACTTTTCTGCTACATTAAATGTAGAATTATCACCTTTTATTCTCACAGTGATTGGAGAGAATATTTTCAATGGAGCTGAATAAAACTAGAACTACAGTATTGTCTCATCATCTAAAAAAAGAAAAGCACATGTTCTATGTGAAAGAGCATGCAATTTTATTCCTCAATTATCAGTTAATTAGTTGCTGATTTAATTTTGGTTACAGAAATATTTCTTTTGTTTTGTCTTTCCAACTTGCTTAGATGATAGGGCAGTGAAGTGGGAAGATAAGGGAATCATAAATTATTCTTCATTGATTATATAACAAACATTTCCTGAACAGTTTTTGAACATAGGTATAAATAATACGAAGTTCCCAAAACACAGACTATTAATTTTCTGCAGATCACTTGTACAAATAACATTTTAATGTCTTGTTCGCTTCCAAAGGTATAATCTGAACTTATTCTGTATAAAAGTTACCTGCCCAGATTTCCACTATATGAAGCTGCAAGTGTTTCACCACTCAAACTCTTTTTAATCTATACTTCTTCCTTCAGCCAAGTAGCTCCTGGCAAAAGGTGATATGAATTGAAGTGTCAACTGGAACAGAACTACACTGCACATGATACAAACCCTGGCAATATTTTTCCATGACAAGTAGACCTTACATTTCCTTATACTGGCAGATTTGTTATCAATATTTTCAGCACTTAGTTATAGGTATGGTGTTTTTTAACAAATCCCTGTTATAATGGTTTTCCAAGTCTGTTTGTGTACAGATTTGCTAGGGAATAGCACGTTCTGAGGAATGAATACCCAAGGGACTCTGTCAGTTTATAGACTGAGTATTTCTGGAAATATAGGTAAGAAAATCTAACTAGCACCTGCCCATTTGGTGGCAAAAAAAAAGTTCCAGCTGTCTGCCACAACAGGTATCTCATTAATGTGCCTTAGAAGCTGACAATACCACTCATGCCCTGATCAGCAGAATCAGCAGGATTTAGCAGGAATAAACTGTTGATCTAGCCTTGGAAACAGGCTCAGCTGAAAATACAACTTGTCTTATTTAGGTCTTACTTTTCTGGTTAGATGGTGCAAAAATTTAATTCTCAATGGTGGATGAACCCTCAAGGCACTTTATCTTTTCTCCACTTACTTGTTAAAAGTATCCTCCCCATGCAGGTCCTGGGGAGCACATGCGATGCTGTGCAGTGTGTTGGTAAGAGTTCTTGCAGAATATTGTCCTATACAGTTTCTTTTGCACTTCTTTTGTGGAACCTGGCCTAGGGTTTAAATAAAGCACTATTTTCAACAAAAAAACCAAGAAAGTTATAGCAAGTGTAGTACATGTGGCCTACTTCTATTTCATATTGTGAATATTATTCATTATTAGCAATTCAATTATTTTACATGCACTTTATGTTATTCTTATCTTCTACCATAGTACTTTAATAGCACTCTGTATTGTGCTTTTTGGGGGATGAATTGTGTTAGTGAGTGAAAGATTATCAGGTATGTGGCCATAAGAATACAGCCAATGTAAGCTGTCAGGCTGAAATATTGATTGTAATGTAAATATTCATCTTCAATAAATGTGAAAGTATGCATTTTTTATTTATAAGCACTTATCTAATTACAGCTGAAGCTGCAGTGTATTGATATAATAGAAAAGGAAATTAATAAAGAAAAGTTAGATGATTAATAGGCCTTTGGCCAGAATATAAAAACTGGTAAAAACTTGCAAAGATGTATACAGAATAACTAAATAGCTCTTGAAAGCTTTCTTAAGAATTTAGAAAGCACTGTCATCTTCTATATCTGCAGAGGACATCTCTATCTCTTTTCATGATACTGCCAAAGTTATGAGTTCAGACTGCTGTATTAACATTAAAGAAACTTCAGAGAATTTCTTGAAATTTTCCTTAAATAAAAAATAGCAGAGGCTTTGGTATTCTTAAAATCCTAGATGGAAAGATTTCAAGAACATTTATACACATACTGAATGTGTATAAGTGCCTTGAAAAGATGGGCAAAAACAATGAGTAATGACACTCAAGTGAAGCCTGAGATGTATTTAGCTTAAACATTACACAATGTAAAGGTGCAATGAACCAGGTTAGAATGGGAGACCTGGGTTCAGCTCTGTCTCCTGCCAGATGTCCAGTATAGCTTTTCCTCTTCACTTAATTGCTCCATTGTTTCCTTTCCTTTGAATTAAAATAATATGGCCTTACCTCAGAGTGTAAGCTGGAAGGAAGATAAATGTTGGAAGACTATGGGCAAATAAATCCATATTTGAAGATGTACACAAATACCTAGAACAGAACTGCACATTTTTAATATGACTTGAGACTGTGTGAAGGTTTAATAAATAGGGAAACATTGTGATTATACGGACACTAGAAGATTTGTGAATACAGCACAGGCAGTTTGGAAAGCAATACCAGGCTGAAAAATGTTCTTTCAGCTGCTGCCTCTGTTTCATTGATATGGAACAAAAAGGTTTTTCTGTTGGATGAAAAAGAGTGGGAAGAAATCAGGACAAATATGCCTAAATATCCTCTTCAGGTGTTAAGGTGAAACTTCAGGCAGATGTATGCAACTTTGCTCTTCTCATTTCCTATCACCCTAAGAGTCAGGGAGTGAAGCAGAAAAGGCGGTGTTGGAGTTGTTCAGCCTGGAGAAGAGAAGGCTCTGGGGCCTCCTGGGGGGGTTCTTCTGGAGGGCCTGGGGCCTCTTATAGCGGCCTTCCAGTACTTAAAGGGAACCTACAGGAACGCTAAGGAGGGACTTTCGTAAGGGCATATAGCGATAGGAGAAGGGAGAATGACTTTAAACTGGAAAAGGTTGATTTAGGTTAGAATTTAGGAATAAATTCTCCACTATGATGGTGGTGAGACGCTGGGAACAGGTTGCCCAGTGAGGCTGTGAATGCCTCATCCCTGGAATTGTTAAAGGTCAGATTGGCCAGGGCTTTGAGCAACCTGGTCTAGCAGGAGGTGTCCCTGGCCATGTCAGGGATGTTAGAACTAGATGATCTTTAAGGTCCCTTCTAACCCAAACAATTCTATGATTCCATGAATTAAGGTTGAAGCAAGATCCTGCAAGTATCTGATGTGCACATAGGACACTCAGGCTGAGTGGAAACTTTGCAGCACCTGCTGTTACCGTGGGCTAAGGATATTTGAGCTCCTACTCTATGGAGCTGCAATTATGGAGAATGTGGGAAGGTGTTACAGCTTGTGAATGAGCAGTAAATGTTTTTTCCATGACTTTGTGTGTGTTTACAGCAGATGCTGAAGATTATTTGATTAAGAATCCATGGAGGAAATAAAGAAACTATCATTCCAACCAAGTCAAAATTTTCCCCTGATGTAGATCACTTTATGTTCCAGTTAGCAATAAAAACATGGAGGGGTCACCTCTAGATGGAGGCTTTTTTTCCAACACAGAATAAAATCTTAAACTGCACTGAGGCAAGACTTTAACATTATGAAAGCTTTTATACCATTAAAAGAGCAGAAAGGTTTTCCTCTGTTCAAAGATGTATCACTGAGATTTGAGGGCTGCTTTGCTGACGTCTGCTTAAATGTTAATTAATCTTCCATGGCCAAATAAGGTGGAACCTTATTTTATCTCAGTGTCTAATATTTTAACACAGATGAAGGAACTGAGAGAGGATATGAACTTCAGTAAGATTCACATTCCAAAACTGTCTTTTTGGTCAACTGAGGTCTTGATTATTTTATGTCACCTACTCTGCAGAGATCTGAAGAGGTGTGATAGGAAAATTTAAATTGCAAGTCAAACTCCCGCCCTTTAAAATAGATAAGGAGGCTTTGGGACCTGATTTCCAGATGACAGAAGTGAGAGTCCCTAAACCAATCTGTAGCCTATTCATTGTACTGTCAAGCAACTCTTCTGGGTTTGTTTGGTCAGAGTGTGGCAGCATGAAAATTAGCAATATTAGAAGTGTTCTGCAATTAACTATGGGTACAAGACAGACTCCCTAGTAGTCTAATTTGTTGTTAACTTACTTGTGAATGAAAGTCAGGTATTGCTAACAATTTCTAGTATCTGGCCATGACCTTGTTCTATTAAAAGGTGTTGATTGATTTGGTCTTGCAGGAGAAAGGATACAGAGAATGGATATGATTACTGAAGTGATTTTGTTTTTTTCTTAAGGTAACCCTTGAGGAATCCCAAATCTTCTTGGGTTTTCCTTCTTTTCCGTGTATAGATGAGGTGCCATAAAATATCTGCAAAGGGAAAAAAAAGAGAAAAGAAAATACTCTGTAACTCTGTACCTGTACATGAACAATACATAGTGATCTTTTCTCATCAATTTCAATTGACAAGCTTTCCAAAAATTGGCCAGAATGTAATATTGAATAAAATAGACTGAGACACTACTAAGCAACACTTGCAGGTTCAGGAATGACTGCGAGTAAGGTAGGGCACAGTGACTTTTTCTTACTTGGTCAAAGATTTTCCTACTTAGAATGGGTCTCAATAGTCTCAAAAACATTCACTCTACTCCAGGTTACTTAATACTCATTTGAAACAAAGTTTTCCTCTAAAATGTATCCGGCATAAGCTTCTATTAAAGGAACCTTTGTAAGATAGTGAAAAGATTTCCCAGCTCCTGAGAATCTCAGAACACATTTTAGATGACAGATTTATTGTGCATATGTACCCTCAACAAAGATCAACTGTTCTCACTGCAGCAGCATATCCTGTGTGTTTCAGCTGCTTGTAGAGATCACACCTATTTCCAAATAAAGAACAGAGATTAATAATATTAATGTAGTCCATCAAGGTTGAACTTCAACTTCACATTGCATTTTTTGAATCAGTATCCCAAAAAGAATAGTACAAAACACACCCAGAAGCCTTACTGAAACACTGAATTCTATTCCTCTGTGTGAGTTCAAGAGTCCCTCTCATGCCCTAAAACTGAAGGATTATTTTCCAAAGGATTCTTTCAGAACAAAAAAGAATAAAAGAATAAAATAAAATAAAAAAAAACCAAAACAACCTTCAGAGGAACCATTTCTTTCACAACTGTCACTGCTTCCTAGAATTTTTTTTTTCTAATGGTAACACACACTGAATACAGATGGTATATCGAAAAGCATTTTTATAGCCCTATACGTTTCAAAGCCAGCTTCAGAAAACCTTATTTCCCTAGTATTTTAGATGCCTATGTAGTGGGCTTGCCTTTAGCTATTCCTTACATATACAGACAGAGTACTTTCATATTTATTAGAAAACAGGTCCCTGACAGAAGACAGATCTTGCTTCATCAGCTCCTGTTTAGTGTAGCTAACTACAATCTCTTGTGAAACTGGTTAGACTATCTTGCAAGCCATGTAACAGTAGATCTCATTCAGTTTTCTCTTTCCCAGACAGCATGATGTGTAATACAGTTTTGTAGTAAATTGTCATTTACTAAAGTGACACATCAGTGACATGAGTGACTTGCCACAAGCATTGCTTTTGGTTTTCCCCTTTTGTCATATAAGGAATTTTGTTTCTATATTTTTAGCAAAGTGTTTGTGTGTATATAAATATACGTGTGTATATATATAGACACACATATTGCATAATTCTTATTATAACAATTTCTGTATTCATAGAATGATAGAATCATAGAATGGTTAAGGTTGGAAGGGACCTTAAACATCATCAGGTTCCAAATCCCCTGCTATGAGCAGGGACACTCCACTCTATACCAGGCTGTACAAAGCCACATCCAACCTGGCCTTAAACACCTCCAGGGAGGGGGCATCCACAAGTTCCCCAGGCAACCTATTCCAGTGCTTTATAACCCTCACAGTGAAGAATTTCTTCCTAATATCTAACCTAAATCTTCCCTCTTTCAGTTTAAAGCCATTATGCCTTGTCGTATTACTACACTCTATGGTAAAAATCCCCTCCCCAGCTTTCCTATAGACCCTCTTTGGATACTGGAAGACTGTTATTAGGTCTCCCCAGTGCCTTCTCTTCTCCAGGCTGAATAGCCCCTACTTGGTCAGCTTGTCTTCATAGCAGAGGTGCTCCAGCCCTTTGATCATCTTCGTGGCCTTTCACTGGACCCTCTCCAACATGGAGCTCTCCAACAGCTCCATGTCTTTCCTATGCTTAAGGCTCCAGAGCTGTACACAGTACTCTAGTTGTCATCTCAATAGAGCAGAATAGAGGGGCAGAATAATCTCCCTTGACCTGCTGGCCAGGATGCAGTTGACTCTTTGGGCTGCCAGCTCTCTTGCTCAAGTCTCTTCAGTATGACTGTTGCACATATACATTCAAACTATACGTGTGGTAATCTCCATACTGGGTGCTGTGGGAACTGTATAGCTCCATATGGAAGACTTGGCAGACTTGTGATGTGAGACACTGTAAGTTGTAGGGAGCTTGTTGAATTATTGCTAGAACTACTTTCCTCTTCAGAGTCTGTAGATACTAGTCCATTAAGACATACAAAGTTGTTCTTACCTCCACTGACAGTTTAGGTTAGAATCAATGAAATAAATAATCTTACTAATAATTTCTAGATACACTTATTTGAGACATAATGATAGTTCCACCATTGGAAGCAAAGATCTGGAATTATCTTTACAGAGTTTCTTTATACTGGTACATGTGTCCTCAGTGGTGACAGAGGTGTTTGTAACCTACTCTTTATCCTAGTGACTTTCAATATTTATAACTATCACTATTTTACAGATGGGGGCAGATTTATTTTCTTTTTTTCTGTAACACAAGAAAAGGTAAATGTTTCTCTCTAATTCTCTCTGAAGGGTTCAGGATGTGTAGAGTTGAGTTTCCAAAAACAAATAACAAGGAGAATGCATACAGCGCTCTTGCTTCAGAAGGTTTCATGCTATTTAAAGATAAATGGCAACCGTTTTCCTCCAACCTTCATTTTGACATTTTAAAAGATAAGATGTACCTCTCAGCTTATATCAGTTCATGACTATTTCTAAATATCTCTTTGGCATCTCTTTCTGAAATGTCAGTTCTCTAAGACGAACCGGAAGGTAAAACTTCTTTTTTACTGTTTTAGACCACCAATTTGTTTCACAAGAAGGGAAGGTATTACTATGTAGTAATACCAAACATCAGGTATGGAACCAAAGAAAAAAAAGATTTTTCAGGAAGGGGCTGCTGATAGTTTAGGATTGAATGTTTGGAATTCAGTTACATTTTTATCTTGTTCGGATACTGAAAAGCTGAAAATGAAACACAAATCAACATTTCTAAAAGAAAATGTAAAAAATACATAAAACTGAAGAGTCACTTCAAAGAGAAAAAATTCAAATGTTCAACTTCCAAACCAGGAAGAAGTGAAGTCAACTGCCTTTTGGAAATACAGCAGCTCAGTATCCCTTTGCCATGCTTGCTGCTGGTTTAAACTGCAGCAAATGACAATTTTTCTTGATCTTATCAACTCTATTTCCTTCACTTTTGATTTTATAGAAGTAATTTATTCTGTGTTTATTACTGTTAACCCCTGTGGTCTGCTAAGTTCTCAAGAAATTGATGCATAAAGTGATACAGCTGAATGTAAAATGATCTATAACATTTTCCAATATGACCTGCTATCTTTTAAATCTGGTCCTTAGGGCTTCCCTTACTTTTCTTTCCAAAGTCTTTTCAGGTATGAATTATTGCAGAGAGTTTTTCAATACAATCAATCATATAAGAGTATTTCAGCAGACTCAACAACACAGAAGATCTTCTAACTAATAACTAACCACTAATCCCTTCTGTGTCTGTTGTGCTTGAATAATCAGAAAAATGTAAAAGCTCTTTGAAATACATGCACACAGAAAACAAGCACAGAGAGACAAAGGGTTAGAGGTCATATCAGCATAAAGCTCTTTATAAGCAGTTTTGGAATGAAGTGAAGGAATTTTTGACATTTCGTTGCAAAGGTGTGTGAGACAAATTTGCCCCCACTTACTCTGAAGTATCGAACAATGCTCTACTGGACTATAAAATTCAAACGTGTAAGGAAAGATGGAAATTCAGATCCAAATCACTGAAGTTTAACTTTTCAAGTGATTTAGGACTCATGTGAATTTTCAGTGGGACGTGGGCTCCTGAATTCTGCAGACATCTGCTGAATTAACTGGGCTCTCTGAAGTCAAAGATTATGAAGTATGTCATCTGTGAGAGTTAACTTATTTTATTGCTGATAATATTTTAAAACACAATGTAATGTGTTTAAGATGTTTAAGGCCAGGTTGGATGAGGCCTTGTGCAACCTGGTCTAATGTGAGGTGTCCCTGCTCATAGCAGGAAGGTTGGAACCTGATGATCTTTAAGGTCTCTTTCAACATTAACCAGTCAATGATTCTATGATTCTGTAATTTAATTTTTTTTTGGCAGGGGGTGGTATCCTCTTCTCTGCAGGGAAAATCTGCCTGGATCAGAGAGGTGTTTTCTTTCTTATACTTCTTTATGCCTTTTCAGAATCTTCTGAAGAGCTTTTCTCATTTACTCTTGGAGAAAATGTAATTTCTTGGCTGTAGAACACTTCCTTTCCTACTATCCCATTCCATGCTCTGAGCTTTTCTGGGCAAACCATCCTTAACAGCATTCAGATAGCTGTAGGTAGCTGGGAAACATGGGATTTGGAAGTGTTTTGTTTTGGTATTCTTGGATTATGATGAAGAACTGCTGTTCTTAGCTGATTAATTATTTCAAAAAGTGATTCATACCAGGTATACGGTGGATTATATAAGACAGAAAAATATAGTGAGAAACTAATTTTAAAACATTGGAGCTGAGTTTCTGAGTTTTTTCATATTTCTTTTGTTTAAAGTCACTAGCAGGTTTTGAAAAATTGTTCCATGTGGAAAAAAAAAAATCCTCCCATACATTTTATATTTCTCCTTTT
This sequence comes from Chaetura pelagica, assembly GCF_000747805.2. Taxonomy (NCBI): domain Eukaryota; kingdom Metazoa; phylum Chordata; class Aves; order Apodiformes; family Apodidae; genus Chaetura; species Chaetura pelagica. The sequence goes on along the minus strand of NW_009953496.1, from coordinate 2,232,306 downwards.
TATTATAAAGGGCATTTGCATAAAAATAATAGATTTGTTTCTTAAAAGTTCATTTTCTCTTGCTGCTCTCTCCCTTTTAGAATCATCATAATCCTCACAATAGATTGACATGAAAATGGTTGTAATATCACAATGAAAGAATTATGACTGCAGGCAGAATATAAGCAGCAGGTTCTAAAAGTGAAAATATCCTGTTTCCATACAACTAACAGTGCAAATAAAGAGCAATGGAGAAGCAATAACATAAATCAATCAATCAAACAATAAATAGTTACTTCTTTTAATATTTGTATTTATTTGGTATGATTTGACAAAAATATGGTCAGGAAGAATGTGAAATCAGCCAACATGTTAGAGGATTGGTCCAGCTGGTACATTACCTGGCCTTCAGCAGCAGCCACTCGCTGAGGAAAAAGTATAAGTTGACCATTAAATGCTTGCCTACCAGAATACTAGCTTAGCATTTTGGGATAAGAAATAAAGAAAATTCTGGAGTCAGAGATTATATCTTTGTATTCAAAAGTCCTTTTTCCTTTTATACCATTCATATAGTTGCTCAGTCATCATCGGGCCATGCATCACTGGAAAGTAAGTTCATGTTCATAGAAGTATGGAGGTTTTATAATTAATAATATTATAGCTATTTGTTTCAGAGATTCTTTAATTGTTGTGTTTTGGGTTTTTTTTCCCACATGGCACGATAGTGTACTGCATGTTAAGAAACCGTCACTATTACAATCCCCCAAAAAATTATCATGCCTTAGAATACAACATTAATAACTTTTAGTTTTCACCTCACAGTAGTAGTAGCATTGCTATTAGTATTATTTACTGAATATTTACTGAATATTGTATGAATATTGTATTGCACACTTTTTTTTTTTACTAGATAATGAAATGCCTTGATGGGCTGTATCTTTTATTCTACAAACTTCTTGAAATCAATGAGATCAAAAGATTGCTATAAATAATTTATTGGAGAACGAATGGAAAAGATTAATACAATTTACTTATTTAAATTATCAGATGTTCTCTATTGATCAAAAATAAGACCAATACAGATATAATAACAGAAAAGGAAATTAAAAAAGTACACACTACCATATGTAATTATAAGTTCCTTTTCTGAATTCAATCGTTCAGTTAATTTTCATGCACCACCTTCTCCATGTTCCATAATCTCTCTTCCATTTCTTTTGTTATGTAGAATTGGTTGCTGCACAATCTCCAACTCTATTTTCCACATTTCATAAAGAATATTGCGTTTTTATAACTATCAGTCACAAATAAATCTGCAAATGTTCCCTCACAGACAGTCACAGGCACAGCTTTCTAAGCCTTTCGTTTGCAGAATGACTACCTTTTGGTTTTGAGAAGTTTGCCAATATATGTGTGTTGAGAGGTTTTTCTTCTTGCACTTTATTTACATAAACTATAGAGCAACACTTGAGTACTCTGTGCAATTAATTCAGAAGACTGTAAATTCTGGTATCCGTTGTGGAGCACCTTTTATATATTATTCCCTTTTAGTTTTTTTCAGTTGAATTAATTCACCTGTTTGTATGGGGATGTAGTATGATACAAAAGAAAATAAATAGTTGGATGGCAGCCATCTCAAGAGATTAATGCTGCAGCTCTACATAGGTTAGCTTTTCTTAAAACTGTCACATTTCAGCTCAACAGCTTGCAGAAGCTCCTCCATACTCAGAAGATCTACACTAGCTGCCCAACATCCGTTTCTGGTCTGATCTGTAGATCACTGTCCCGCTCACAGAACCTTTCTGTTAACATGTACGGCCAATACGATCCATGGTGGATCTAACTGGGTTCCTAACCTATTGAAGGTTAACTGGACTACAGGTCCTTCATAATAAACACTTTAAAATCCATTGTAATCTCATTCTTTAGCAGCATTTGGAGGAGAGTAAAAGGCTTTGTATAGCTGGACTTCTCTTCCTCATCCTTGTCTGAGATGTTCTGCACTCTCATATTCATCTTCTACTATCTGTATCTCTTGGCCTCTGGTGCTGCACCACATAAAGTGGTGGATACACTGTTCAGGTGCACACATTGGGTTCTGAGGGTCTTTATTCTCTCTGCTCAGCATTTTGTTCCCACATAAATGTATAAAGGAGGCAAAATGCACGAGTCCAGTGAAGAGTTTTCAACTCCCTCTGTCTGTGGAAGGGCTGGGAAATTGGCTACATACTTATGACGAGGCAAAGGCTTTCTGAACAAAAGTCATTAGACTACTTCAGGGAAGAATATTACTCCTGATATTTTATTGCAAGCTACTACTGACCACAGCAGAAATTCTGTCTTTTCCTTTCCATTTGTATTAGCCAAGGGTGCAGAAGCTAAAACATAGCAATGAAAAGAGGAGGAGGCAACATTCAGGCATAAATATCACCTGAACAAGAGATAAGGGCATAGTCCTGTTCTGTGGTAGAAAGCATCTTACCTGTGTGCAAAAAGAGCAATCACTGTGAGAGCTGCTGATGTCTGTGGACTCGCTAAGTGTGACATGCTGTGCCTGAAAAAAATGCAGCAAATTATCATATATCCATTGCCCAGTCCTTCACTGAAGGGTTGAAATCCCTTGTCCTCTTCTCCCTGAGGTGCCCTCCTTACCATAGACTGAGACTCCTGCCTGCCTGATTGCAACAGCAGTGGATTGATAAGGTCACCAGGTTAAAACCCAAGGCTTGAGCCGGTGCTTAACATACAGTGTCAATTTATATAGTCATTCTTTCTTTCTCTTTTCTTCTCCCTCAATTAGTATTTAAATATTCCAACTGAAGTGGAATACGTTGAAAGGAGCCATTAATGACCTGAATCCAGAATACTCTGTAACCTATTTATTGGAGTGTTCATCTGGGGAGTGGAACAGACAAATCAAAATCTACTGGGTCTCTCCTTTACAGCAAACTGTGCTGAGGCTTCTCACTTCCCAACTGAATTACACTGGCAACAATATTATTATTGGAGAGGGAACAATTTTTTTATTTTTTTTTTTCAGTAGCATGACTAACCCTCTATTTTTACTAAGTCCAGCTTTAAGATGGCTTTGCGCATTAAATATTTTACTGTATTATTTTTGTGCTATTGGCAGAATGAAGACTGTTATATATAAATTAACTATGAAACAACATAAATAGGGAAAATTACTACTTTAGATTTTAATGAATTTGAATGGGGTAGGGGTATTTTATGTTTTGGTTTGGGTTTCTTTTTGGTTTTGTTTTTTTTTCTTCTGGAGTAATGGAAGGTGTAGCTACTAAACTGTAAAATCAAGTGTCCATTCTTAACCATGGACTCCTATGCTTATTATTATGCCTTAAGGAGAGCTCAATTCATAGATGCAAAGGGTATCTTATCTAAGCTGCCAGGACTACAAGCTCACTCTGGACTCTAAAAGTCACACAGAGTTCTCCTCAAAGTTGTCACTAGTTGTCAAGGTTTATTTATAGCTACAAGACCTTATGAGTCTTCAGGTTGTATCCTAAGTGACAACTCTGAAACCAGAGGAACAGTAAGAATCTCAGAGTTTAAGCTGTTTGGAATTTAGCAAATCAATCTGTTGATGTAAAGGTGACATTTGTGACCTGACGGAGCAGTTCTGTGTGCATGAGAAATTGCGATGTGAATTCAGAAGTATATATTCCCAGAGTAATCTTTTTATAGATATGTATGTATAACTTTCTGAAGTTCCCATCCTCATTGAAAATCAATAGCAATCACAACCCAAAGTGCCAGGAGGCTCTCAGACATGCAGTGGTGGATTAAAATCGGATGGCTGAAATTTTAACAGCCTTCAGCTGCACCCTCCACTCCTCTGATGGATGTTGCCTCTCCCAAAGCAGAGATAACTGATCTGCCCATGAATCTCCTGATCCTCTGCAGTGTTCATCTGGATGACTTGGATTCTGGTTGGCTGTAATACAGACAGTGAAATTTGTCTTGAGAGAGAAAATGTGGATTGTGTTGAGGAAGAGAATGTCTATTATATGGGCATAAAAGATGTCTGGAGAAGTTCAGGAATCTGATGCTAACCTGTTGCTGAATGACCCCTGTCAATTGCAGATGTAAAACTCAATGGGCTCCATCAGGTGATTTCAAAGCAACAAAAATGCCTGTCTTTCTCATTCCCCCACTGGGCACACAGTCACACTGACTTCTCTGGAGGGAGCACTGTTTAATTTTGGCACTTTTCTAAGAGATAGGAAAATTGCTGCTGGCTGAACTAGTGGAAACATTGCCCATTTGCAGATCCCCTCTTTCTCTACTGATCTAACTACATAAATAGCATCATTGCAGTTTTGGGGAGGAGGCAAGCACTAGCAGGAGATGGATGAAAATACACACAACACCTGAGCACTGCAAAGCAAGGAACAGGCAGAGAAAAACATCAGGATAGCACCATGGGTACTGCAATAAAATAATTGTTGTAGTGGGGAGGGCAATCACCTTGGTGTTATTGCATCTTTATTTTGGAGTCATGAAATTATGATTCTATCAATATGCAATCCACCCCACATGAGATTATGTAGTAGCAAACTGTATCTTCCTCAGGAGTCCTCAGATAAACTCCTCCAGCCAATTTTGTTTATATTAGTATCTGGGGACATAAAAGTCTAATTTCTATTTTCAGTGTTTTAGGACATCCTGCCTGGGTTCTTCCAGGCAGTTAAAAAATTGCTGGCCTGTAGATGATGCCTGCCGGTCCTATGAGGTTGTCTCTGATATTATAAAGCATCTATAACAACACTGGAAATCTTTCTTAGAAACCTGAATCATGCTGCAAGCACCTGCATTGGGAATGTCTAGCAACATAACAGCATTTTTCCTACCTTGGCTTGCAGTCAAATTCGTGTCAATAGCTGTACACACCCACTTCAATGAATGTAGTAATGGTGATGTTGTTGTATAATGTCCTGAGATTTTAAAGGGAAATCTGACTTGCCTGCATCAGCCACCAAAAACATGCCACAGAGAACCTTCTAGCATTTTTGAGCTTTGTCTCCTCAGCATTCCTCAGACTGATGATTTGTGGGGAAATTATTTTCTTCACCAAAGAAAGCACATAGCAGTCTGAATTTGAAACGTTAGGTCTACTAAATAGAAAGTAACTATTTTTTACACAGCAACAGACCTAGAGGAGCGATCCTCTGAATGGTAATTAAAAGTCTGTATCTATATACACACATAAAGTTTTAATTGCTTGTATTATAACTATGCAAATATCTGTCATTAGTATGTCCTTTGGAGACATGCTGTGGTCCTAATCAGGTTTGTCAAGATGAGACAGTACCTTTATATTCTCTCTTACACATCATAAACTCTGACTGATATACCCAAGGGAAAAAAAATGCATAATGTGTCATTTATGACTTGTTGCATGCACAAATTACTTGCACTTGTATGTAGTACGACAACAAAATGCTATTGATTTTGAATTTGACTTTAGGAAGCTGATCTTTATTGCTAGTTGTCACTTGGTAGATTTTTTCTCCTACTGTGAAATGTTTGATCTAAAATTTATGTTTGGAGAAATGGAGACAGTGATGGTTTGATAATATATATTTTTTTTAAGTGTATAAATTATATCCTAGCAGATAGACATTATTCATAAACACAATAAACATTCTACAAATACAACTAAATTTCAAATGAGTAACAAAAAACATGTAATATGCCAACTTTGCTCTGCTTATACAACACCACTTTAGCAGAGCAGCTTTCTGGGGCTTGAAGGAAGGTACTGATCAGTGTCAGGATGCTTGCAGAAGCAAGCTTGAAAAGTAAGGGCTAGGGGAAGTACACACAAATGCAATGCACTCTACATAACAATGAAAAAATGAAATGTATTTGTATGTGAGATACATGAAGATAATTTCAGTATCACTTTAGAACACTTTTCTCACTTTCTACAGGAAAAGGAACAAAACCAGTATTCATTGACATAGGGGTTGGAAGACTTCTAAAGCCTTGTGGTTTTTTTTTAGGCATGAATACATGTATCTCTGGGTAATATTAAGGTTCTAAACATTTCTTCATTTATTTCTTTAAGAATACCAATATAACAATATTCAAATAGAGGCTAAATACATGTTGTGATGCCAAATATCTGAAAGCCATCAACAGCCTTGCACTTGAGCTCTACTGATTATTTCCAAACGCGTATTTCCCATTTTCTATGTTAAAATTGAAAGTAAATATTATTTTATTTTTATAGAGCAGCTTTGTCCCTTTCCTTACCTCTGTCATCCCAGAAAATTAGCAGCCTTAGAAGCAGTATTAGCTGTCACAGAAGATAGGTGATCTCAGGGTAAGAAGTGAAGGTATAAGCAAACCAGGCATCACCTAACTCCTTGGAATTTCAAATCTCTGTGTGGACAAAGGTCCCTGAAATCACTGACATTAGTTTAGGAGACTTTTTTTTAATGAAACAGAGTAGTTTGAGAACATTCAAATGTGGTCATGTGTCATTTACTATAGTTTTGATTTGTGTTCAGAATGAACATTTCTTAATACCCCAGAAAGAGGTAGATTAAGTCATTACTGTTAACTGTCTACTAAACAGTTAATGTGTGACAATGAGTTTTTTAGCTAATGTGTGTACTCACCATTCTACCAGCCTTCTAGTACCAAACCTATGCTTTCTGGAATTGAGCCTGCTTCGGCACTGTAACTCTTGTTCATTAGGAGATTATTTAATTAAGTGAAAAATACCACAAACACAGGTATTTAAAAATCAGCTACAAACCTCTTTGCAACTTGTAAGGATGCTGGAAATGTAGATAATTTTTCTTTGTGTTGGATGAAAAGGAGTATATACACTCCTATTGCCATTGATACGTGTCCTTGCCAGCAGAATTTCAGCCAAACCTTGAGTAGCATAGACACATTAGTTCCATTACAGGCAATGGAAGTACACTTAATCACATCACCTGAAAATCTGGCCTACAGCCCATAACAAGACAGTACTTTAGAGAATAACAATATTTTATGCTTTCATCAATCACTCTCCTATGTCTGTAGCTATTAGTGGCAGACTAAAAAACATAATATTGTAATTAGAAAGGCTTGTTATGGCTATTTCACCATGCTTGCTCCCAAATCAACTTTACTAGGAGTGTCCCCAGTTCAAGAAAAACTCCTAGGAGGCTGTGGGAAATGGTTATTCTTCCTCCCCACATAATTCTAAGCAAAATGCCTTTCAAGTCAGCAAAGAGGCCTTCTGCTGATTATACCCAGCTAACGGACCAAAAAGAACCTGTCTTTAATAATTAAAAGTTTTCATTTATTTAAAATATTTGGATTACAGAGTGATTTCAAAACAATATTCATAGTCTTCATTTTAAGTTCCAAGCATTGACATTGTATTTCTTCTCCTTTGACTATTTGCCTAGGACATATGTCTACAACCACAACAATAATAGATGGTAAGAACGGATCTGTTCCCTCATCATCCATGAAAGTTGGCAAGAAATCAGTTACAGAAGACCTCGTGACAACATTCAGCTCACCAGCAGCATGGATTCTTGTTGTTGCACTGATTGTTACCTGGTCAGCGGTAGCTATTGTAGTGTTTGACTTGGTGGATTACAAAAACCTTGCAGGTAAAATTCAGGATATTCTGTTTGACATCTCATGTATTTAAACTAAAATATTTATTAAAAAGTGTGTATTATGCAAATCCGCATGTCTCTCCCCTTCTTGGAGACAGCACAGTCTGCTGAGTTTACCAAGCTAGGAAATATTGTGACAACTGTTGGGACATATTATTTTATGTTTCAAACACCTTTATGATTTAGATCTCTCAATTCTGCAACCCATCCATGTCCTGGGAAATGTGTGTGTTGTCAGTAATTTAATATGCATATGAGCATATATAGTCATAGTGCTTACATGGTTCAATGAAAAGAAAAATGCAAAAGATACTTTCTAAACATGCTGACTCTTAATTAATCTTCAAAAATCGTAACTACAGATGACCACATCTCGAGGGCAAAGATGAAGATGAAGTGGGTGGTATAAGGACTGTGATGGTGGTGGAGGAAGGGGAGGAAAGGAATGGGGAATAGAAATTACCTCACTGATATTTGATTTTTATGTCTTGTATCTGGCAATGATATATAATGAAAGATAAAATAAATTAAGTACTATTTTTGCAAAGGGTGACCAGCATCCAGAGAGCCATTTCAATAAAACTTTTGTGAGTTGAACAGCCTGTAACAACTGGGAAATATGTATGTGAAACAGAAAACAAATTATTTGGGTCCTTTTGTTTCTTAAATAAGAACTCCATCTCTAAATTGATCACATCTGCCATAATAATTTACTAGGAAAGGAAATTCGGACTTCTACCTTTTAATTCAAAACAAATTGAGTGGATGTTTCAGAGTTAATTTCCTGGACTTTATTAGTTTACTGATAAATCTATAAATTTTTGTTCTGCTATATATCAATATTGACCTCCAGATTTACTCAAAAACTTTGGAGACATAAATAGCTCTTTGAAGACAATTATCAATTATGGATTAATGAGTGACATAGAAGCTTGAAATGTGGAGAAAGTGTGTGACAAACCTCTCTCAAATTTATTTATTTTTTGCTTTTCATCTGCCTTTGTTTTCACAAGGAAGTCATTTGAGTCTCAACAAAACATAATTATTGTTGAGTGATCCTCCCAAAACAGGCAACAGATTTTAATTTGGACACCACACATTTACTGCTACAATGTAGATATACACCAAGAGGGAGAAACGATCATATTCTGTTTTTGATTTTCCATATTAATAATCAATCAATCAATCAATCAGTCATGTTCCTAATATGTTTTCAATGAGCAGTCAAGAAGCAGAGTATAACTCTTAAACTCTTAAACTAAGCAATTCCTGAGCTGGCTGTCAGCTCACACAAGCTCAGAGTAATGCTAAGCAATGAGAATCTGTGTTCATACTGGACACGGAAGGAAATTTTCTAAGCTGATGGAAATCTGATGTTCATGTTGTATTGGTTAAATGAGCTAAAGTCCCACAAGTTCTAATGGAAACTGACATTTTCAGACCAGACTGTAAAAATAAATGTAAAATTTAATCTGCAGTGTAAGTCCGTATTTTGTTGAGATCTCTTGAGAGAAGATTGTTCAGTATTTTGAGTTCATGAGTTGGTTTATCATCCTTCCCAAAGATATTGCTATTCCTGAGTGTCTGTTTCTAAGTGATTAATTAAGGCAATATTTAACTCGAGGTTTAACAGTGAAATGTCAAGAGAAGGAGCTGCTGTGCTACTTCAGACAAAGGTTTACTATATTATTGTCTTTATTTACACAAATATAACAATGGCTACACAGCTCTTATCTTGGGTTTCAACTCCTGAATCCCTAACTCATTCTGTCTTTTTATAACAGAATGATTTGCACCCTCTGAAAGTTTGACCTATTGTCTCCAGTGGAGATGATGCCATCTTTTTGTACAGAAAGTAGAATCTGGGGCATACTTTTGACTCTTTAACTCTAAAATCCAGTGATATTTTCTCTCGGGTTTGACATTGTTCTCTGAACAACCAGACCTGAAAAAAAAAGGAGAATACTTATCAGGACTGTAAGTTTATTTTTGCCAGCGTGATTAAAATTAATCTCCCAGTATTCAAAAGTAAATGAAGAATACCAGAGAAATTATAAAACACAGACTATTGAGTGTATTTTTCTTTAAATGACACTTGCCTTTTCAAGTCAGTGTGTTAAATTTATTTCCCATTTCTTTACCTGAAGTTCCATGAAGTTGAAGTTTAGGAAGTACACATAGCACAGGAATGAAACAAGCTGAGAGAGGTGAACTTGGTTAGTCTAAAAAAAAGAAGTAGTGGGGTGACCTAGGAGCAGCCTGCAGCTTTTGGAAGGGCAGTTACAAAGGTGACAGAGGACAAACAGTTACCAAGATGATATCCTTGTTGTATCAGGTTGTATAACAAAGGGGATGTAGCCAGAAAATGCTACCCAAAAGGTTTCTGTTGATCGCTGAGAGGGAGGGAAACCTTTACCAGGAGAGCAGTGCAGCACTGAAACAGGTTAGGGGAGTGTTTAGAGAGGCTGTGGATTCTCCATCCTTGGTAGTGTTCAAGACTTGGTCAGCTGGCCATCACTGGCTGGATCTAGTGTTAGAAACAGTCTCTCACTGAGAAGAATTGCACTAGATGAACTGCAGAGATACCTACTGATCAACATCTACATGATTGTAAGATTTCTTTAAAATGTTTGTTAGAACATGAGGTATTTAGAAAGCATCCAGCCAGAGATCTCAGTGGAGACACAAAGTTAGCTAGGGGGCGATTCTCCAGCCTTGTATGCGGGTGGATCTGTGACCTTTTTAGTCAGGATTTCATGCATTCATATAGTTAATCTTGTTTTTTTTTTATGCAGTTGTTTCGTAGTGATTCCTAGTGGGATGGTTTAAAAGCATACTGTGCACATTTGCAGAGCCAGCCCTTTGCCAGATTATGGGAACCAAGGACCTGAACTGAGAGAACTCTGACAGAGCTGGAGCAAGTGGCATACACCTCCACACAGGGGCTGGCTCTCACTTACAGGCTTCCACTGGAGATGTCCACTACATTTCTGTGCCAGAAATCTCCTTAGCAGAGCTGTTCATAGTGACTGCACTACACAGGACTGGCTGCAGCAGAAAACAGGAGCTGGTTGACTTAATAATCAAGACTGAGAACTGAGTGGCTGAGGAGTATACACAGATTTGTCCCTTCTGATTACACTACAGAACTGCTGGCCTCTGGCCAGTAAAGGAAGTATTATTTATTACGAGTTTCCTAGATTACAGAGATTCATGGAGCTCAGTAGGAAACCAACACATCAGCAGACAAGGAATTATTTTAGATTTGAACTCAAATATTATTTTCTTATTTCAACAAAGACAGATAATTCCAAAAAGACATAAACTGTTAGTATATATATTTTAGCTCTTATGTATTCTTTTAATTTATCAGTATAAACTTTGCATTGCTTATGTGATTAGGGTGCCAACTACTAGATTTTGCTTCTTGATTACTGTGGTTTCATGCTCGTTTAGAAGCAAAGGATAGAGTTTGGGAATTTCAACAATTTATATAAAATGAAATTTGTCCCAGAAATAACTATAAGAAAATGAGGTGTTTAGTTTCATCTTAAAATAGATGTGGTTTGGGGGCACCCCCTCTTTTTAGCATTTGAAAAGGAGCCTGTAGAACTGACGGAGGCTAATGGAGGATAACATTTTTGGTTTGGGTAGCTGAAGTTAGATTGGGGGTGATGGTGGACAAGAAGCTCAACAAGAGCCAGCAGTGTGCTTGCAGCCCAGAAAGCCAACTGTGTCTGAGTCTGCATCTAAAGAAGCATGGCCAGAAGGTCAAGGGAGTTGATTTTCCCCCTCTTCTCAGCTCCTTTGAGATCCCATCTGGAGTACTGTGTCCAGTTCTGGAGTCTCCAACACAGAAAGGACATGGACCTATTGGAGACAGTCCAGAGAAGGGCCATGAAGATGATGAGAGGGCTGGACCACCTCTCCTACAAGGGCAGCCTGAGAGAGTTACAGTTGTTCAGCCTGGAGGAGAGAAGGCTATAGGGAGACCTTCATAGTGACCTTCCAGTAACTGAAGGGGGCCTACAGGAAAGCTGGGGAGGGACTTTTTTATAATATATATGTATATATATATATATATATAATCATATAATCTATGATCTAAGATCTTTTATTACATTAATTCAAACTCCACTCATATAAAGATTTAAGACATGTTTTGTGTAATTTACACATCCAGAACATGAGAACTGTAAATTCTACAGTACTGTATAGTATTCAGGAGGTGCTGGTTATAATAAAAAAAATATTGCAGAAGGACCCTCTGTTACAGGTTGCATGTGTAAAGCTGTGTCTCCTTGGTGGCTATGTGTCAGTTTGTTCAGAATTTTGTTTCAAACAAAGACGGGATCTGCAAGGCAGCTTTGGTGGTGGATTTTAAGGAAAACATGAGACAAGAATTAGAACAGTGCTGAAAGATTCACTCATGCCCAGAAGAAGGAAATTAAATTTTGCAGTGTTTCGCTGTAGTGTGTTATGCTCAGTCCTTTGAGGAAAGGAATGAAAGCTTGCATTCCTGTCATGGTGGATTGTACAACTCTAAACATGACTGAAATATTTCTATTGTGGTATGAAGGTGACATGCATTACAAAAGCCTGAGATAAGAAACTATGAAACTCGTGCAGTACGTAGTGTGTACGAATATACAAAAAAGTAGCATAGTAGCACTGGAAGCCGTCTTACACGTTTTCAGTGCTTTCAGAAATGCAGAAAACAATTCATTTTGATTTGATGTGTGCTTTGCAACAGGTTGTTGTTACTGCCATCCTTTGGGTTAGTATATACACCTTGTTAATTGGCTTCATAATACATTAATGTATTTCACGCGTTTCTTGTACACATAACTGGATGATATATTTTAATTGGTAAATGTAACTAAATAATTCAAGATTATTTTAGTCCTAAAGATTGATTGCCCAGGAATCCTCATTCTTTAATGTGCTAATAAAGTGTTCAGAATTCCCTGCCATCTCTGTGACCAATTAGAGCTAATTAACACCACCCTAATTTCAGATCCAGTGTGTTCAATATTCAGAGTAAATTGATAGTGATTTAGCCAGCCACCTAAAGGCCAGACTCAATCAAAGCTAATGAAACCTCAGCAAATCTATGAAACCCAAAAGCTGTTTACAAAATAATCTGACTGAAAGTACAAAACACATAGACAGAGCCCAGTGAGATTGCCATTTCATTCTGACTGCCTTCAAAACAAAACCAGAAATCAAAACCAAAACCAAAACACAAGGGAAAAAAAGAGCAGGCTCTGTTGTGGATAATTCATTTTGATGCCTGTCAATGACAGGAATGGAGATAGGAACCAGGCATAGAGGAGCAGAGCTCCCAGCTCCAAAATAAGTGGAAAGGATTCCAGTCAGATGCTTTCTTCAATATTTTTGGGTTTGTTTGATTTTTTTTTTTTTTTTAAGTTAATGGCAAAACATCTGGCCAAATTGTTGTGGGGTCTATGTCATCAGCTTCTAACACAGTCTGGTCACCTTTTCCCTACCTCAGATTATGATCACTTATTTTACTGTCTTGTAGCCACAGAGAGCTTTTCATAGGCCCTGGTTAGTCAGAATAATATGCCTATTATTATCCTCCAGCAGAAGAAAATAAACAAGCAAACAAAAAACCCCAAAAATTTATATTCACATAAACATCTGTGTTTCGGAGGAAAAAGTCCTGTGAAGGTTAAAAAAAGGACTCCAAACAACTTGTACTGGATAAGTGATAGATGGACATTGTTTTTCTCAGTTCCCTGCATGATAAGACTGTATGGTGCAAAATCGACTTGATTCAGAGATTTTGTTTCATCATTAAGAGGTTAAGGTAGCAAAATAAGACTTTTCTAAAGGTTTTGTTTTCTTTGGGGTTTTTGTTTGCTTGTTTGTTTTTATTTGTTTGGTTAGGGGTTTTTTGTTGTTTTTGAGATAAAGATTATTAGGAAAACTTTTTTTTTTTTCTCTTGGAATGTCACCACACTGTAGTCATTCTTTTGGGCTCATGTTCACTGGAAACTCTGAAGAACTTAAAAAAGAAGAGTGTACTTGTAACTAAACTTGTATTTTATGACAGCATATCCACAATTATTAAAACAGATAATATTTATTCTGAAAAAAAGAATGAACTTCTGTCTTAGTTTAAAGCACCAGCAAACTTAAAGGAACAAATAATTTTTTTCTTGGTGCAAAAAGTTTTTCACAGTCTCAACAGATTGGAATAATTGGCAAAAGCTTTTCCATGCATGCAAAACTCTACACGAACCTGCCACACAACAAGTGAGTGGGATGTAAAGAAGAAGTGTTGGCCCTGGCTGTTCTCACCTTGGAATGTATCAAAACAGTGCTATGGCCTTTTGAAATATAATTTTTACTGTATTTACAGGTGTCAGTTCAGAGGACAGCTTACCCATTTCAAAGTTCTTAAGGAAATTCCTAATTTAATTATATGGGACTTTTACTAATGTACCCAAAACCTAGAAAGCATTTTTATTTTATATTCCATAATGATAAAAACAATTAAAGGCATTTAAACTTTATTCCAGCTTAAAGAACTGCTGCCCAGGTGGCATCTTATTTTCCATGTTTCACTCTGCAGGAAATCTCACAGCTGAGTTATAAACCCCTAGAAAATGAGTTTATACTGGAAAGAATTACAGTCTATGAAGTACTGCAGTGCTGCAAGTACTGTGTTCATCCTAAATGGTCTAGCACGCACAAGGTGATAAATTGTGATAGATCAAACTTCATGAGGTCATGAGGTTGAAAATATGAAATTTCAGAAACTGATTCAATGAATAGAGAAGGATCTAAGAAGAAAAATAATTCTTGAATGCTAAAAAGCTCTTCATGGTGTACAAACCAAATTTCTGGTCCATAATGGTATCTGTGTAATTTCTAATTTTAAACGAGCAATTCATTTCAATAAGAATTGCAGTGATATAATTCTTTGGTTATTAGCTATTGAAGAAATCAAAATAATTTAACTAGAATTGACTATGTGTAATATATTCTTTTCAGCAGTAGATTGTTTGTAACTTGTGAAAATACCTGTGCTTTACTTAACCATCTTTTCACATTGCTCTGATTTGTACTCTAGTATCTCACACTTACAGTGCATTGTTTTTCTTTTTAATGGTCGGCAATTTCTGCTTTGTAACAGCAGCTCTACAGAGATGAAATAACTCCTCACTTCGCTCCTTAACTGCTTCCTTTAGTCAGGTGATAGCCTAGTATGGTCATTATTGCTAATGGTGTTTCTTCCTTTTCTTTTATTGGCCTTTCTGGGGTTCATCCTGTTGCCATCTGCTATAGCCACCTATTCAGAACATTGTGATGATCCCTGTTTGCCACCTGGTAAAGACATTCTGCCTGCAGTGTTCTGAGTACCTGTTTGTGCGTGGGGGCTGCTGGAGGGTGATAACAAAGCATGGGCACCAGCGGAGTGCCAGGACAGGGCGCCACTGCTTCTCTGCTAACCCCAGCTGCGGCTGCCTGGGGCTGCAACAGTCGTTAAAATAACCTCCTCCCGATTTTCACATCATACTTGAAAAAAGTTTGTTGGCTAATAATCAGGGGATTTCCAGGAAATGGTGGCAAGCAGAGAGACAGTCAGTTTACCCTCATAAATGCCCTGTAAAAATGTCATTTTACAATTATTTAACAACATCGGCTTTAAAATGTGAAGTTAAGATCTGTGTTCTTTGTCAGAGAACCGAGTCCTTAGAATGAGAAAAAAAAAGATGTCTTCAAATTATTTTAGATAATATGTCTGGCTGTTTCAGAAAATGCCACCTAATCTATAATTAAATATATACATATATATATAAATGAGTAGGTTCTAGCTACAGGAGTTTGGTTCTCATTTTGGGTAAAATGTCTTTGTCCACTTTCAGGTGAGGTTTTCTCTATAGGTTTGACCTAAATATAATTATGTAAGGCTGATATTAGAAGGAGGTAAATTGTAGTCTTCAAATTTACAATTTAAGTACTTGTAAAATGGAAATTACTGGTTAATGTTGAGTCTGAGTTTTCTCTGACAATGTTTTTATACTTATAATTCAGTATACTTTAAAAAATTACTATTTGTATACTTCTAAATCAATTATATTTACCAGAGTTTGTCCTGAAGCTTAGTGCTGTAAGCATAACAAAAATGTTAGTCTTTGAAATAAGTAAATAAGACCTAAGGACACCTATGCTGATAAACTGTAATATTAAAAATGCATTATTTTTATGAATGCACAGAGTTTCATGACTTAGACAGTATTCAAAAAACCACGAAGTAGAAACAAACTACTGATACTAATAACAAAACTTGAAAACATATCAACTTCCAATTTAAAATACAAGTCTCTCTAGATTTGTAAGACAATATTTTATTAAAACTAGGATATGTTTTTATTTATCATAAACTACTGTTAGGCTTTTGTTTTTTATCAAACATGACAGAAATTCTCTGTCTTAATCAAGTCTACCTTGTCATTATCAATGAATTAGATTATATCTCATAGATCAATCTTTACACTAGATGATTACCATAATTTATAATTTAATAGCATCCAATTCACTGAAGTTAAAGTATGTAATTGATGAAAATTCAACAATTATTAAGTAATTCACTGCAATTCATTAAAACAAAAAACCTACAAACCTCTTTGAAATAGGTTGAACTCTGAGTGTATATTTGACTATTTGACAAGCCATGAAGACTACTACGAGACTACATTCCTGTCAGAGTTATTAAGACTGGAATAATGACTGAAGAGATTTGCACAGATAAACCAATTAGTCTCTTTAAATTGTGTGCTTTACAGGAATACATGACACAGACCATGAAAGTAAACAAATTTTCTTGAGGTGCTACAACAAATCACAGCATGAGATTAATCAAATCCTGTTTCCAAAAGCCACTGTTAAAGGATCCATTATCGGTCCTGATTAAACATAGGGTTACAACTGTTTGCAAAATACCACCATTTTACTGAAGTTGAAATGACTTGATGAAAATTATCTTCTGTCCTAAGAGTATACCTAGTGCTGGTGGAGGGACTTTGAAAATCTGCCATTGGTTAATGTCAAATAACTGTGTTAAGTGTGAGTTATTAATTACCATTAAAAGTGTATATTCTATTTTCAAATCAATTGGAAATAAAATTGTTAGGTAAGGAAAGTTCAAAACTGAATAAACTACTTGGCCAGAATTCTTGCTTTCACATTCTGAATCAAATCACTGTTTCTATATCGATGCTGGAGAGCTACAAATATTTGTAGTAGTTTAATTTTGATGTAATGATCGTGAA
Organism: Chaetura pelagica; assembly: GCF_000747805.2. Lineage (NCBI taxonomy): Eukaryota > Metazoa > Chordata > Aves > Apodiformes > Apodidae > Chaetura > Chaetura pelagica. The sequence goes on along the minus strand of NW_009953496.1, from coordinate 2,215,370 downwards.
AACCAGTTTCAAAATACACAGTGAGTTTCAGGAGAATATAATACCTGCAATATATCTGAAATTGTTTATTAAAGATTTATTTTAACATATTTGCATATGTTTAATAAAGAAAATCCAAACAAGCTTCCAAATTTTATTGCAGATATCTTGTATACGAAACAAGCATTCTCCAACCAAATTCAGTGTATTTTCCTACAATAAGGTTTTGTTGGAAGGTAGCAAACAAAGACCTTCAATCTGACTGGGATTCTTTCTCTGTCAGCTTTAACTCTTCTGAATTTCATCATTTGCCTGAAAGTTCCAGAACCAAAATACTTAAGTTCCCACAGGAAAAAAGAACAAAACTGTTAATTATTCTCATAGCAGTAAAAGTGCCAGCACAAGTAGAGCTGAACTTTCACTGAACTGAAAAACGTCTTATACTGTACCAAGTAATAAAAGACCACGACAGAACAAACTATTATAAGAAAACATTGTTGGTGGTACCAGTACTGTTTTGCAGTGCAAGTAATTTATCAAAGTGAATAGTCATGTTGGCCTGAAATTAATTATAAATGTATAGTTACAAATCTAAGTGCTTAGTTAAAGTGCACAGTGACCAAAAAAAATAATATTTAACTATGAAACAGCACCACTAGTAGAATCCTTGTCATGCATTTCAGCCATATGAAAATAAGTTGCCATGTCCATGCAAATTTTTCAGGCTTCCTTTCCTTCCTAGTCAATAGAAAAGAATAGGCATGTTTGGAAATTAATTCATATAATGCTAAAAAACATGTCAGAGAAAAACAAGAGACTTGCTTTCTGACAGTCACAATATGTCTTTATGCAATGGCTTTTGTGGGAGTGTAGAAATCACCAGGGATTCAAGGCCTGCCTTTCAGGTCCATTTGACTAGATAGGGTAATCTGAATTTAAGCTGTGATTAAATGAAATTACATACTGTCAGAGAAATTCTTCAAAATTAATTGCATGTTTCATCCCTGAGCTTAACCTGCCGAGTAAAAATTCACTTCCAATCCCGTCCTTTCTTTTTCCTCCTTTGGGAGACATTTAGTTTTTTTCTACTATGTTATCTAAGAGGAGCAAGTGGCTCAGCCCTTATTTAAAAGTTCAGCATTTCACAGCCTGTATCTATCTGAGAAATGCTCTGTCCTCATAAAAGCTCTTTAAAGTTTAAAATCAAGATCCTGCCCCTGCTATTCCCAGCACAATGCATCATATATGAGGTATCATGATTATATTTTATAGTTATAGATTAGTTACAAATGATATATTACATAGTATATAACATATGCTAGCAAGAGAAGCATATTGTGAGCTTAGTTTTAAAATAATGTGTGTTCTAAGGTCTGTTAAGAAATGAAAAGTCAGGCAAAGAACAGCTAATCCAGTCTGAACATGTTGAATCCAAGACTATTCTAAACAATTAATCATGCTGTACTCTTAAAAAAACCAAAAAAATGTAAATAACATCAAATATGAAGCTTGAATTTTGCTATGAAAATCTGCATTCTCTTGAAGCAAGAGAATGTAAATGTTCTGGAAATGATTTATCTTTCTTTGCATGTGTATGAGAAAAATGACACTTTTCTCGCTTGTTGCCTCTTTAATTGCTTTATTTCCTTTTTCTTGAGTGATTTGCTCTACTAGGGAAAG
>NW_009953496.1:2157883-2213381 GCF_000747805.2 Chaetura pelagica | reverse complement strand
AGGGAAAGAATCTGTTGTTGTTAAAATTGTGGGGAGAGCTAAAACATGGCTTCAATCAGTTGTCAGTTTCACTTTAGCATTACCTGGTGTGCTCTTCTTAAACATTTTAAGACTCTTTGTTACTGTTAGCAGTACTTTTTAAAAATGTAGGGAATACAACAGAAGGTAAACAGATCTATGTACAAGGACACAACTTTCCAGTCTTATTTCACTTGCATCAGACTGCAAGTGGATCTCACAGTATCTGTATATAACATTTAATTTTGCAAATACCACTGAAGTTTCCTCTATACTGCCCCACACTGATTTTTGTAAACTTTTACTGTTCAACAGGATTTGCAACTTGTGCCTGTTAGTTTAGGCATGACTGGAGGATTTTGCCTCTGGACAGTTATAATTTCTAATCCTTTTTCATAGTTTGCTGTGAGGATGTTATGAATTAAAGATCAGGATACAACATTGAGGGCTCTGATTCATCAGCAAAAGTGTCTTGCCTTGGGGTGGTTGGAATAATTTCCTCTGCTCTTGATCTTGCTCTTCTCTGAGCATTTCCCTTGCCAGCCTGTAGTGACAGCTCTGCTACCTGTGAAGCGGTTCTTGAACTGCTAGTTCATAGACCAGTTTATTAAAAAAAAAGAAAGCAGTGCCAATTCTTCTTTCATTTACAGCCTGTGGCTGTAAAAGCAACTGAGTCATCCTGACCACTGGGTAAAGAGTAGGTGGACAGCTAGAATGGAAATCAAGGCAGCTGTCCAAAGTTAAACTATCCCAGCTTGTGAATCAAAACCTCAGTTATGTGAAGATCCTTCTGGCCACGTCCATTCTCTTAGTCAACTTGAAGTAAAGCACAAATGACATCTAGGGCTGGGTTGCAGATTTACTTTTTAATAGCTTAAGTGTCTGTATTCATTCTGATAAACACTTGAGAAGAGCATATGTGGCAAATCACTTGCAAAAATAAAATCCCTACATCTCAATGCATGAGGTCAATGCAAATAAATAAATGTCTTATGATAAGCAAAGTAAATATTCTGTTACACTACTCAATCTTTCTGAAAACAATAGTGCCAACAATAATACAATAAATTAATAGAGCATGCATATTTCTTTACAATTATATAATTTCATCATGTCACATGCTTAATTTGTTTGATGTGCCTGATTGTTCAGTAGCATATACCTATAGAATACAATCTTCAAAAAACTATTAACCAAAATATTTCTTCGGCTTGCATTATTAATGAGCAAATGGAAAATAACAGAAAAGAAGCCTGGTCTTTTCTTCAGATTGATTAAGTAGAAATAAAAGGCATGATTTAATTATACATTTATATTTCAAATGGATACATACTTGACTATTTCATTACAATACTTTTAGAAAATAACTGTTAATACTGCTGCCATCAAAGAAGTTGCTTCAAGCCTGCACTTTGCCTTTTTTTGTGACCTGCAAGCCCATGTGAGACTACTTCTGATTGCTACTAAGATTTGGCTTGTGAGTCAGAACACTGCAAGCAGTAGTTCTGAAGAGACTTGTGTTTAACTTCCTAGTAAAGTATCTGCATACAGAAAGATAGTGGGAAACAGAGATACGGTTCCTATCTTGATACGATTACATTCAGTGTGTATATTTCTGTTGAAACTCCTAGGAACAACACTAGGCCAATGACCTAAATCATATTTGTGATTTGTCTTCAGTTGTCTACATTTGTGGAAAACCTCCACACAGACAGGGCAATCATTCAGTCTGTCTTTTCATGTACTGTGGACAGAAACATAGACTGAATGAAAGTTTTCCCTCTTCCTAAGCAGTTTTGTACAGATTTAAAAAAAATAAAAGTTTGGTGGGCAGAAAGGTTGGAAGAAATACTCTGTCAGAGGCTGGAAAGTTCCTCTGAAATACTATGTCAGAATAAACAGGGTAAGGAGAAATCTGGTGAAATCACAACTGGAAAAGCCTTTAAGGAAGCATTACCCACTGATGGTTGCATTCCCTAGGTATGGATGCAGTGGGAAGCAGGGGCCTCACTTCCATTAGAAGTCCCAGGAAAGCAGAGCATGCTAAAATGCACAGCTTCTTTGTTTGCCAGTGTACTTGCCTACAGAAGCAGTAAGACAAGAACTAGAAAAGTGTGCAGATGTGTGTAAGCGCATGTGAAAGGAACTCCAGAAAAATTCTAGGAGAAGAACCAGGAGTACAAGTTTGAAAGTAGCTGTGTCTGTGCCCCAGTTTGGACTTTGCATTCCCTGTCATCCTGGACTCAGGTTTATTTTGGCCCAACTACACAGAATTTTCTCCTTCCTGTGGTTTCCCAATATTCCATGGCAATTATACCACCTGTCTGTCATTAAACCAGGTTAAACCAGGGCTCAGCAATTTCCTCAGCCAGAATTTGTGCGAAGGAGGGCGCTCAATGGGAGATGTGCTCTGTCGAGTGGGAGACAGATGGCAGTGAACACTAAACTGGCATAAAGAGGCAGACAACCTGAGGTTCAGAGGTCTGGAAGAGGTCCAGAGAAAAAATGGTCTGAAAGGAAGAAGTTATCTAAAAGGATGAAAATTAGGTAGAATCAAATCTGTATATGTCCTTTACCCAACCAAACCACAGAAGAGCCAGAGCCTGGGGTGCAGGATCACACCAAATTATCCCCTGAGTCCTTAATCACTACTGCAAGTGCAGTAGGATACTGTTTCTACCAGTCTTGCACAGGAAGGAGAGCTGTCCTCAAACTCTTGAATAATAAAAATTAATATTCACAATCTTTGTTAAAGAAGGTAGTATAATTAGTAGTATATAAAATGAAGATTAATTTTAATCACTGAAGGAGTATTTTCTTTGTTTTGAACTCTGCACTCAGGAAAGTCTGTTAACAAGCTCAGCACAGAACCACTGAGAATCATTCGTGAGACACTGGAAGAATCCACTGATTGGCTTTATGGCTTTATTTCTTTTCTGTCTGACATCGTATGGAGTGATGATGATGACAGTGATGAAGGTATTTGTAATGTAAAGACTTCTGTAACTGCTCTAACTGCTGCTTTACATGCATTATCTTGGCTTACCCAGCCTTTAACCTCACAGACAAGAAGGTCAAGCAAAATGAAAAGTGAACATTGCTGCTAATAAAGCATCTACTGGCTATTCCAATCAGTAAATTGGTCTCTTTGTTAGCTTTCATCTCGCGTTTAACGTACCATTGCAGAAAAGCTGTCAGAATTAAATATTCCCATTAGTACCTCTTGAAGTAAAGAGCACTAATTTATACAATACTTCAAAGCCACAACCAAAATATGCATCAGGATATTGCTTCAGAGAATGGTAATAGCTATTTTTTTAAACTAGCAAGAATCTAAAGAACCCTGATAAATATACAAGATAGACCAAGGAACTTCAGTTTTTTTATTTGATATATTGATGAAAATACACAGGGAGGGTGGGGGTGGGGGCAGAGAAGAAGAATTTTGGCTGAAATAAGGGAATTTTAGATAGTATATTGCAAATAGTTCCGTTTACTAGAAATTATAGTTCTGCCATTATAGTAACATTTCTCATTTGACATTATCTGATAAATTAAAGTAAATTGCTAGCATTTCAAGTCTGTAAGTAACCAGCCTTCTTTTATAACAAAAAAAGTAGTGCCCTGATATGGGCAGAGCAGTAGTGAACCTTCATATCAAATCGTATTGGTCATTTTGACAAGCAGTAAGTGTAGGAGAGATATCTTCACTTCATGGAAGTTTATTTTATATTCTATTTGGCTATACCAGAATACAACTAAAAAGCAACGTGTACTGAAACAGACTTCCATCCATTTGTTCGTAAACTTGAGATATTACAAAATCTCTACCTTTTAAATATGTGCATGAGCTTTTCATATTAGCATCACATGAATACTAATAGATGAGCTGTTACATGTGAGTCTGAACTGGGCATTCTATTCTGAGATATGATTTACAGTTAACAGAAAGTCAGTCTCTCATGTGGTTGAGAAACAGAGGAAAGGCAAAATATGGAGAGCTTGGTAAAATTTGAAAAGTTGTCCTTTTTACCATTTCATAGCTCCCAAAGCACCTGCAAGGTTCCAAATACTCAACTGGATAAGTGTTAATGCAAGTAAGAAAGGTCACAAACTACCTGACATATAAATATTCACGATCTGAATGCTCACTGTGAAATGTTTGGAAACCTGTCCCAGTCTTTGACCCAAGTGGAACTACATCAACACCTACCAGGTGTGTGAAAAGGCAGTAGGCAATTTGCTGCCTGGTATCATAAGTGTGTGCATGTGAATCCCCTGCCCACTGGGTACTGTAGCCAGTACAGCTGAGGCTGCACACTCACCATAGTTGTTCAGACTCAATCCCTTAAATTCTGTTTCACATGGGGGTGGAGTGACACACAGCAGCAATCAAATGCTCAAAGTTCCACCAAAGTGGAGTATTTTTTGTCTTGGATTTTGCTGGAAGTGCTGCTACATTTACAACCTTGCTAACCTACATATACATATTTTTATTTGGACCTTAAATTGAAGCACTAGGCTTTTCCTTAAGACATAGAAACACGCATACAATCAAGCAAATTGTAAATTGTAGTCACAAGTTAACATTTAGTTAACAAGGCCATTTCTTTGATTACTACTGCACATTGAATTTACCTATCCCAAACGCAGGAAAACCTCAATGGTAGGAGAGATGTGTTGTGAAAAATAAAAAATCTCAGAATAGTGTGCTTTGCTTTCTGCTTAGCATATAAAGAATAGATTTAAAAAAACAAAAACAAAAACAAACCAAAATAAGCCAATGTAAGGAAAAAAAACCTAACTAAAAAAATACTATTATTATATCCTTCTCTGATGTTTGTTCTTTTCTCTTGGTTTAGGTGAAGTGGAATCTTCCCTGAAAAAAGGTTGGTCAGTTGACTTATTATAGGGAGCAAATGTGTAATTTTAAGAATTAACTAGTATATCTGTTATTTGTGATATAGATTCTGTCACTAGTTGTGTGTCACTCTACTAATGATGTAAGTTGTTTAAAAAAATCGTTAAATATGAAACTTAAGTCATGGTACTTGCTGTACTGTTTGCTGTGAGAATTTAGATGGTTTCATTATTATCCAGAAAATCTGAAAAACATTCATAAAAATAATAGAATTACAGAAATAATATTATCTGTGCCCTTGTCCTGTATTTGAGACTTCTATTAATGCCAATATGAGTTACGTGTATGTCTGGATACAGATGATATTTGGAAATAATAATATGAAAAAAAATGTTTAGTGGGAAATAATGGAGAAGTATTGTAAAAGCATTTTACTTTGTGCCAAAGCAGAACCCTAAAATAAGGACTAGTTCTGAATCTCCTGAAAAAATTACTTAGCTGTCATCAAATTTTTAGAGCAGACAAGTGAAGCAAGCAAGATATATAATATAAATCTTTTCAGACATGGAAATAATTATGTTGAAACATAAAACTTAAGTTCAACTTTTATTAAATCAAAATGAAAGTGTATTAGAGTGCTTGAGATATCAGGGATATGATATAAAGCTTTTCAGAAGTAGAGTGTGCTTTTTTCTCCAAATTGAGCACAGCTTGATAATAACAAGATGTGTAACCAGCCCTGTGTGATCTGAATTTGGTATCCATCAAATTCTTAATAGGTAAATGCCCATACTGAAGAATCTATCACCCCAGCTGGTGCTGAGTTTACAATCCAGTTTCCTCTGAAGTTAATTGGAACTGGATCAGGTTTCTATTTAATGAGAAATTTTGTCAGTCACAATAGGACATCCAAGGAATGAATAGGCTTGAAAACCAGGACCATTCATCTTCCTGTGGATGATCTTTCATGTCAGGACTCAAGAAAATTTACAGACAGTGTAGGAAAACATTCCATCTCTTTACTTCATTGGTAAGCTTCTCAAAAGGGCTCAGCCCTGCCCTGTCTCTTCTCCCAAAGAGAGGAAGGCATTGTTAAAATGTATGAAAATTGAAAAGACTATGCAAAAAGAGTCTGAAGTTGTAGTGCGTTACTGTCAGGGATGCCAGATACATGGGTGAAAGGTGTCTACTCACCAATGGACCAGTGTAGCTGACCAGGCTGGGAGTATTGTGGACATACTTCACTGCTGGGAAGGCTTAATCCGTAAAACAGTATGGACAAGCCCAGCATTGCAATGCCTGCTTCTTTGGAAATTCGTGACATACTGATGCCTTACACTTTCATTTAGGACACTAGGTTACAGAAATAGAATTCAGAGAAGCCTCCAAAATAAACTGGAAGCTGCTTCAATTAGTCTGTTGGATGGGATGGGATGTTTGATTGTACCTAAAAACCCTCCATCCAAGGAGCTGAGTATCCAACTGCCAGCTTTTGTTATTTTTCTCAGTATTCAAAGCCCACAGCCCTGCTCTTGAAGGAAAAAAAAAACAAAAACAAAACCACAAAAAAACCCAACCAACCAACCAACCAAAAAGAACAAAACCTGAGAAAGTATCTTATCTTTGGGGAGAAGGAAATGGACAAGGAATTGATGATTCCTCTGAAGCTGGTATGTTACAGTATAACTCTCACACACACATGTGAAAGTGCCCAATTTCAAACAACCTTAATCTATCAGAGCTGTAAAGCAAATTTTCAGTAGTATTTTCTACTTCCTGGGTGTGTGCTTGAGATCTTTCCCTCCATCTTTCAGAAGAACAGGAACCCTATCCTTGCCTCCCTGAAAAAAGCTATTTCTTGACTAGGACTGATGAAGACCCTTTCTGAGCATAGCCATAAGCTTTCACATAGCAACATCCTCAAATAGTTTGTTAGTATCTCCAGATGACTGGAAGTGTCCATTTAATCCTGGCAGTTAGGATACTTGATTTTGTCACCTCTTTTTCTGGGTTACAGAAATACAATATATATGACCTGAAGCCACTAGTCCCTTAGAAAGGCCTGTGTAGAGCACTGAGAATGCCTGCTCAGTAGCAGGCAGCTGTGAGCTCCTCAGATCTGTTACTCTCTCCTTGCAGACTTCTCTTTAAATTGTGTAAACATCAGGGAGCTGAATTGTCTGGATCTAAGCCTATATAAAAGTTTTCTGAGAGCAATGTGCACATCTCTGAGTAGCTTTTCCTAATGAATGTGTGCTGTTGTGTCTTTGGTCCAGAAATAACAGTTCCAGAAGAAAAATTTTCTAAAACAAACCAAGACATTGCATCCATGATTTTTCCCATGTGACTGCTGTTAGGGCTTGATCCAAAGGAGGACCAGGTGTACAAATGTGGAGACTTTTGGGGTATCAAAATGTTAGCAGTTGGATCCACAAAATCAAAACCAAATTTTTAGGTTATGTAATATTCTCTGCTTTCATTAACATACCATTTCTGCTTTGAAGTCCCTTCCACTCTAAGCAGCATTACTACCTATAGCTTTGTCAGTTGTTTTCCTTTAGGAGACTCTTATGCTTGTGGCATTGGAACATCCTAAAAAATATATCACTCAGTGAAATTTTGCAGTGCACTACTACCATCTCCATAAGATGAACAGTTTGACTTCTTGTACTTCTTCACAAGAAATGCTCCTCAGATTTCACTCTGGAAATACGCATTATGATTGCTGAGTCTTATTTTGAAGTATTTGCTTTGTGTCTAACCCATAGTTGTGGTGGTGTTCATGAACAGACTGATGGTTTGTGAAAAATCTCCATACCTATTTTTGGGGTACGAATAAGCCTTCAATCTTTTGCTTTGCTGACTAGCAGATTTTATGACTGCTGAAATTTTAGCACAAATTTGACTTTATAATGGAATGTCATAACTAAAAAATTAGAAGATTACTAGTACCACAATAGAATTACATATGAAAAAAATTCAAGGGGATTGGTATTGACACCGTGCAGTGCTTAAGGAAGCATATAAAAGTGCAATGGTAACTAGGAGTCCAGAAAAAGCAAAGATCACTTTCCTAGAGATGTAAATTGAAAGTGAGGATAATAAAAGTATAATAAGAACAACAAACTTGCAAATGCAACAAAACTGATACCAATTTCAGAATCCTTTAGAAAGAATGAAAATGCTTCTTGAATACCTTTTTTATGGCAATTATTTTTGCCAGTCCAAGTCTTATCATTAATATTTATCCTTAATAATTGGAAAACAATGAACATCTGATATTGTCTGGAAAAAGTGTTCTTTAGTGGAGGTAGTGAAAGATTATTCTGTAGAGGACTTTACAGTCTTTAACAATACATGTTCTCAGCATACTAAGACAACAGAGCGTTTTCAAAAGAGATATTGAGAAGCCTAATAACAGTTTCTTGCAGGCTCAATGTGATTTTGGCTTAATTTCTTTTGAGAACAATGGTTATGACTGATAATCTTGTTCATTTTTTCAGGTTTAGTTGAACCTTTAAAGACAAATCCAATTATTTGACAGCTGTATGTTTCCCAGATTATGACACTTTTACCAAGAAATTATTCTTATAGAAAAAAAAAAATATATGTTTTTTTTGGTGGATGTTACAGGCATCATTTGTGAATTTGGAGAAAAGCTGAGAAACCTGATGCACAAAACTGGAAATAATGATCTGTAAAACACAAGCAAGGGCAAACACTTCAGCTTTGTTATCCATGGCTAAAATGATCATTGTTAAACTGCACTGGAACTTCACTCCAGTTTAAATATGGATAACTGAAAATTTAAAATCAGAACACAGATTCCTCATTTAGCTAGACAGGGTACACCTGACAAGCTGTGCACATGTAAGCAGTGGATTTTGTTTGTTAATGTTGCCTCTTCTGCTTTAAAAATTCCAATACATTTGGACTGGGAAACATAAATACGGTATATGATCTTAGGAGTAAGTTGTTGGCAAGGTCTGAGAAAGATTCTAAGGTCAGAATTCTTTTTTTTTTTTTTTTTTTTTTTTTTTTCTATAATTTATACTTCAAAGCTTAGTAAATTTTTTTGTAATATTTCCTTCTTTGATTTTTATATTTGGGCTCAGACTAAATGCTCTTTGTGTTTCTCTCTTTCTCTTGCTCTCTCTTGGACTCTCTTTCATGCATACACACACCCCACATCTAAGTCACTATGCAAGTAATTCTCAATACATAGAATGGACTTAGAAAGCAGACTAATAAACTAAGCACTATCACAGCACTTTGACTATTTCTGTATTATGGAATAGTTTTTTATTGGCATCAGACTTTTTCTATACCAAGAATCAAAAGAAACTTGATTTCCTTGAAATAAAGATCTCTAAATTTCTGTGAGTTAGCCTATGTATGAGACAGAAAGATGTACAAAACAGTTATATCAAATGGTCCTATTCTTGTTTGTCTCGAAAACTCTTTTATTTTTCTTTTTTTCTATTTTTTTTACAAGAAACACAGCTAATGAATCATAAATTAAAACAAGAAGCCACATGCAAGAGAAGTCTCTGTTACTGTTTGTAGGAAACTGTTAATTATAAATAAACATTTCTGAAAACACCTTAGCCTTCCTTCTCCAGTTCAAATGGGTTGTCTGAGTATTAGGCTGGTTATTAATATTCCAAACTTCTAAGGGTACAGTTGGTTACAGTGACTTACCCTCAGCAGCTCTGGCCAAGGTGCTGTTTCCCCAGACCTGACTCCTGACACCCACTCCAATTAACCCCTCAAAGTTCAGACAGTCAGAATTTATTCAGCACTAACTGTCTGTCTGCTCATATCTGGGTGTTAATCTCCACTAACAACAACAAAGTGCTCCTGTTCTGAGATCAGATAATTTTCTACATCTCTCTTTGAGAGTGATTAAGCAAACATCTGCAATAACTTTGCCTGGGAAACGGGAGAGACAGGAGCAAGCTGCCTAGAGAAGACTGGTAGGGAAATTGCTAATTTGGATTTGAAAACAGCTTTGATATTATGGACTGAATAAGCCTAACAAGAAACTGTTTTGGATATTCAGAGAGGGTAGGGAAAATCATACTGACAAATATTTAAGGCTTTAGTCTTGCAATTTAAAATGTGTCAGATTGGTTTTACCTATTAAGTACATAAGAATATATATTATTAGATTCAGACCCAGTGGATAGGAAAGAAGTCCTCATCACTGCCCAAGAGTGACAAGTGCAAATGACTCAGGAAGGGTATAAGAACTGTTAAAAATATAGTCATAATTCCCCAAAACAGTTCTCCATCACAGAGAAGGGACCTCAAAAGATCATCTAGTCCAACCCCCCTGCCGGAGCAGGGTCACCTAGAGCACATCACACAGGAACGCATCCAAGTGGGTTTTGAATGTCTCCAGCGATGGAGACTCCACAACCTCTCTGGGCAGCCTGTTCCAGTGCTCTGTCACTCTCACAGTGAAGAAGTTTTTTCTGATGTTTACGTGGAACCACCTATGCTCCAGTTTGCATCCATTGCCCCTTGTCCTATCACTGGACATCACTGAAAAAAAGCCTGGCTCCATCCTCCAGACACTCCCCCTTAACATATTTGTAAAGATGGATGAGGTCACCCCTCAGTCTCCTCTTCTCCAAGCTAAAGAGACCCAGCTCCCTCAGCCTTTCCTCATAAGGCAGATGTTCCACTCCCTTAATCATCTTCATGGCTCTACTCTGGACTCTTTCAAGCAGTTCCCTGTCCTTCTTGAACTGAGGGGCCCAGAACTGGACACAATATTCCAGATGTGGCCTCACCAAGGCAGAATAGAGGGGAGAAGAACATTTCTTGACCTACTAACCACCCCCTTTCTAATGCACCCCAGGATGCCATTGGCCTTCTTGGCCACAAGGGCACATTGCTGGCTCATGGTCATCCTCCTGTCCACCAGGACCCTCAGGTTCCTTTCTCCTACACTGCTCTCCAACAGGTCAGCCCCCAACCTGTTCTGGTCCATGGGGTTGTTCTTCCCCAAATGCAAAACCCTACACTTGCCCTTGTTGAATTTCATCAAGAGGCAGACACCCCCCTGGCTGGGAGTCTGCTGTGCCTGGAACAGAGCCAATGCCTGGCCTGAAATGTGAGAGGGTCATCCACAACTCACTTGAACCCACAGCACCAAAACTGGGGATCCTGCATGTTTCTGAGAGAACTCCAAACCCATCACAGCTACTGCTGTGCTGAAGAGAGGACATAGTGAGTACCATGCTCATGACCTGTAGAACAAGTAGCTCTTCTCTGCCTGCCAAGGCCCTAAAAAAAAAAATCAATTTGGTCTAGAAGTGATTGAATTTATAGGAATATATATTTGCAAACCAATACATTCAGGTAGGATCTGCCGAGCTGACAATTTTAAAGTTCAGCAGAGGAGTTGTGGTTAGTCTTGTGATTTCTTTATTCTACTTTTTTCCTCCTTTAACAAAAAACAAACAAACAAAACAAACAAACAAACAAAAAACCAAACCAAAACAAAAGCCAAAAAAAACCCCCCTATTGAATAGTTTTATATGGAAAAAGATTTATTTGATGCTGATCAAGATTAGAGATTTTATGTATTACTGCATATATCATTTTGCTCTGCTTAGAGGTTTACAATATTTGTCTTAATTTTGTTTGTATAAAATTACATTCGATTAAAGGCAGACTGATAAAATTGCTTATGAAAAAAAAGCATTTAAAACTGGTCCAATCACATCTTTTCAGGATAGAATCCATAAAGAGAAACATCTTAAGACAATTTCACTTTCCACAGAAGAAAAGAAAAACATGGTTTTGATCATATGCCTCTCTCTGATTCATATGGTTTGGGGATTTTTTGTGGTTATTTTTTGTTGTTATACTTAAATCAAAGTTCACTTAGCATTCCTTTTACATTTCAGCACCAAGCTACAGAACAGAATGAAAAAAAACACTCTAATATTCATAGACTTGGAATAAAAATTACTTTTATGTAAGACGTTTTGGGTTGAAGATCTCTCAGTATCTTCCACTTCTAATTCTTTCAAAAGCCCAATCATTAAAATTTGTCCATATGAAACAGCCTCCACATGGTTTTCCTGTACAATACCAGTCCTGCTTACAGGTTAGTTAATCAAAGATAATTACAAGCACCGTCCTCCCCTTAGAAATTTTTGTGTTAAGATACTGCTTTCTGCTACAAATGGAAACTTTAACAGAGGGAAAAGTAAACCCAAACTTAAAATGGTTGCACTCTATGCCAAGTTCCATTTGCCTTGGTAAATTGAAGCTTTCAAGCTGGAATTAAAGAAAAGACAACTGTTTCCTTTTTTTTTTTTTTTTTAGTGGAGGATCTAGTACAACTTCTGTATTTTTGTCAAAGAAACAAACCTTAGGAGAACTGTGTTAATGGTTTCTGTATTTACAGCTAATTCTTCAGCCTTGGGGACTTCTACCAAGCTTTCCCTTTCATCTCAGCTTTGCATGAAAAAGAAATATTTTCCTACTTTGCTGAAAGACCATTTTGTACTGAAAGACTTTGCAGGATTTAGTTTTTAAGCAGCCCAGGTAGATATACAAAAATATTTCAGCATATAAAAACAAAAGGGCGTGCTCAACTACACCAATCATGATTTTGTGACAAAGTTGTTTTAATAAGCACATTGTAACGTAATGATACTCTTTTACTCACCATTAATTGCTAAAGCTTTTTTATTCTACAACAAAAGCTTTTTTATTCTACAACTATTTCAAACATAGCAGTATGGAAAAACATGTACATACTTAATTTTCTTTAAAATAATGAGAAAAGGAGAAGTGAAATAAGTTCAGTTTAGAAAGCTGGAGATTATGGAAGAGTGGCTTACAATTAAATCTTTACACAGGCTGGGATGCTTCCTGCTATGAAAATAGCAAGCCTTCCTGAAAATGTCTTACTTACAATGCATCTCCTTCACTGTATAGTCTTGTAAAAATATAAAAATAAGATAAAACATCCTCCTGAAATCACCCCTCAGCAAGATGATGAAGTTGCCAGGAGGTGCTCTATGGTGAATTTCTATTATAGACCAGTGAAACTACAATAGTGTAGAAAGACTGGAATCTCTTTAGCCATAGTCAATGTATTTGTGTCCTGTTCTCTCATTATAACAAAGGCTTAATATATATCTGGAAGCCCATGTTAAATCTCTATATTCTTGGGGGAACCAAAATTCTACTTGTTTGCTGTATGCTACTAAAGGTAAGTAAATAGTTCAGAGGGTTTTGGTTTGAGGGTCATATTCTTTGCAACTCTGAGAGCTGTTTAGCAATGCCAACATATCAAATGGAACAAAGGCTAGTAAGGTGAAGCAGCTGAGCTTTTCTGAATAGGTTAAGGAACAATCAGCATCACTTCAAAACAATGTTTACAGTTTAGAACAAAATACTGTTTTGTGTAAATATATACCAGAGCAAAGGCTTTTCATCAAGAAGAATGAGAAATGCCCTTTTGTGACGTTTGTCAAAAATAGTTTTATACAGCTGTATAATTCTGCAAAACATGAAAGAAAAAAAAAAAAAAAAGAAAAAAAAAAAAAAGGGAAACCTACTTACTCTAATTTTTAATTGTGATTTCCAAAGATACAGATAAACAATTTTGAAACCATACTTAAGAAGCACTGTGGACTTGCAGCTCATGCATTGGATGAGCACACAAATCATTCAGCATTTTCATCAGTAAGAGACAATTCATCTCCTATCACATGTTCAAGAAAGGTCTTAGGCACATGACTTCAGGAAAAGTCATTCTGTGCCTCAGCCTGAAGTTCCTAATAATCCTCAGAACTGGGCAAGACCTAAGAAAGCACTAGAGATAAGACTGTGCTATTAGCAAGCTAGAAGGAAAGTAGCTTTAGTTAGTCATATGTGTCACTGAGATTTTCCAACACTGAACCTTGGAACTTAAAACCTTCCATTACGCTGTCTTTTGTTCCTGGATATAGACATAAAACAACAATTTAATTCATCAATTAAATATTTCTAGGTGGGGATTTTTTGCTTTTTTTCTCCCCCCCCCCCCCCCCTTTTTTTTTCCCTGTTGCTAAATTTGGGGGGGTTTGTGTTGGTTTTTGTTGTTGTTGTTGGGGAGAGGTTGTGTGTGTTTTGTTGGTTGGTTGGGTTTTTTTTCCCTCTGGAATACAGCTACATGACGAATTATTATTTAGCTGGAAGTTGCTCTAATGCACGAATTCCTTTATTCTCCTCCTAGCCCCACAAAGGTAACTGTCATCCCTCACCAGCTGGTACTATCTAGATTAAAAGTAGATATCAGCTGCACAACTAAAAATTCCTCCTGAGGATTGCAGCAGCAAGAGAGTTGACTACAGTTCTTCACACAGAGAGCATCTAGAAACACATTAGAAATTACATCCTTCTCATCTTCTAAAGCTCTTAACACTACTCATTCTTGTCTTGTCCTCAATATCTATTTTCACCAGCTCTTCAGGATAATCAACTGCCTGCTACCAATTAGTCATGATAAACTAGCAAGGATATAGCCCCATTAAATTGCTGGCAATAGCTGTAAAGCTTTTGACTGCTCAAAAGTAAATTATTGACCTCTGGCTCAGCAGGACTCTGGATAGGACTTTCTGTTTTTCACATATATATTTATAAGAGAAAGAATGTCAAAGCACAGAAGGTGTATTGCTGTGTTACCTGTAAGACATTATGAAAAAGAGGACCACCTGGTAAAATTTGCTTAGAATGAATAGTAAATTATCATTTCAAGTGAAATTCCATCTGTTCAATTATACCTTTAAAACAGTAGATACATTAAACTGATGTTCCATCATCAGTACAGAATTTAAGTAGAAACAGGATAGCTTTTAATATGAGGTGAAAATAATGCATCTCAGAGATCAGAGCTGAATTTTATCTTCCTATGCAGCAAGATGCGGGAGTGTGCTTTCCCACTAAGAGAACTGCAGCCCTTTTAAAATTTGGATTTCTGCATTACAGAGATAGCATATTATATTATATTGTAATTCCATGTGGTACCTAAAGCAATTATTGGGGGTGAGGCCCGTAGGTGCTGTCATAATGCAATTAACCCAGCTAAGAATAATGTTACATATTTTACTATGTTTAACAAGGAAATAACAAGATTCAAAATCAGAAACACGAGATCAGATGAAGACAGGAGGTCTGTGGCAGGAACTGGGAAGATTTTCTCAAGCCCTGCCGTGGGGCTTGAGAACATGAGGGGCTGTTCTTTTCATTCATGCTGACATAAACCTGCACGGTGCTGCACCACTAACTCACAAGTGCTCAGTGCACATTTTTACTTTCTTCCACTCTGATATTCCCAGAGCTGGGGCTTCATAGTGCATACTCAGTACCAGGCTGTTGTTAGACACTGTGAACTGCTGTTAATTAAAATGAGCTAGCTGAGGGGTGGGGGAAGATCCCTGCCAAGCTGCATGTTCAGCAGGGGTTGTGAGTAAAGCCACTTGCAATATTAATTCCCAGCTGATTGTGAGAGCCTGCTTTGGGTCAGAAGCACATAGGCATAGTGTCCTGCTAACAGTATAATCAAATCTATCTCCTTTCAGCATCTTGAAATGATCAGTGAGAAGACTCCTAGCTTCCCTTCTTGGAGTTAAAATAATCACCCTGCACATTCTGTGGATCTGCATAAGACCCAAAGTCTAGAGAAGCTAGTGTTGAGCAGTATCTATATTTAAGGAATCAAAGTACTTAACCATTCAAAACCAAAGAAGCACAAGGGGAAAGATATTTTTTCATGTCTGCTTGATAACTGAAGAAAACAAACAATGAAATACAGCTTTTAAAACACATACTCCCTTACAGTAATTTAATAAACTGTGCTGCCATCTTATAAAGAATCAGGATGGTTGCCTTGGTGACAAAGATTATCCTTGCTGCTGCTTGATTCTGTCATTTTTCTAAACATGAATTCATAGTATTTAGGATTTATCAACAATGTGTTGCATTTATAGAGATAAATTACATACTTTAAAATGGCCATGTAAGTCTTCTATGATATTATAGCCTCTTTGTCAAATCAGCAATGAGATATGATGTGATTACTCAAAAATTAAAGCTATTTGTCATAAAGGATGAGGCAGAGTATCAAAACTCTCAAAACTAAAAGAATATCTCCAATAATCTAATGTATTTCTTTATTTTAAATATTTTTGAGTTAGCAAAGAATCACTACTTTTGTCTTGCAAACTGATCAAGATCAGCATATCTTGAGACTAGATTTATCTTTGCTGGGAAAATTTAGTTTGCAATGTATCGTAATTGATGTGTTCCATGCTGCAATTTTTTATGATCGTTCAAACTATAATGAGCAGCTTGTGAAGATATCTTAATAATGGCACATTTTGCAATATATGAAATCATATGTACACACACTTATGTGTTATCAAGATGCATTTCCCTTCAAGGAATCTATGTAGGTTTTTTTGTGATATGTGGTATCCTAATTGCAGCAACAAGTTAGATTAAATTCTCCGTGCTGCTGTCTAGAAAATATTTTTGGTGCACCTTACTGAAGTATTTGTGTCAAGTAAGCTTCACTGCTGATTCCATCAGGAGCTGATTTAGATGACCAGCTCTACAGCCATCGCTCCGTAAATATTTTGTAGTAAAAGTAGCAACAAGAAATTCCCTAAAGCCACAAGAATTAAAAAATATCCTAATTGCAGCAACAAGTTAGATTAAATTCTCCGTGCTGCTGTCTAGAAAATATTTTTGGTGCACCTTACTGAAGTATTTGTGTCAAGTAAGCTTCACTGCTGATTCCATCAGGAGCTGATTTAGATGACCAGCTCTACAGCCATCGCTCCGTAAATATTTTGTAGTAAAAGTAGCAACAAGAAATTCCCTAAAGCCACAAGAATTAAAAAAAAAAACAAACACTTTTTTTTTTTTTTTTTTTTTTTTTTTTTTTTTTTTTTTTTTTTTTTAAAGAAGCAAAGTAGTGTACTTATGTTCTCAAGAAAAAGAAGCACCCACTTTCTGTAGTGAGACACATGACAGGAAACGGGAGCTCAGCAGAGCTGAGGCATCCTAAGGCAAGCAACAAGCATGTATCTGTGTAGATGACTGCCAGAAGAATGTGATTTAGCACTTGGTGGGCCATATTCATCACTATTTAGGATGACCTCTTGAGCTAGATGAGATATATCTCCACTATGTGTCGCAATGCAGAGGAAGTGGCTCAGCTTTCTTTAAATGCACTAATCAGTGTTTGGAAGCCTGGAAAAGCAGCATGGAGACGAATTCAGATGTGCTCAGCACTGGGGAGTAATCCCCCAGCTGTTTTGGACTTGCACCATTCCTGCCATTTATGCTACCTAAACTAGTTTATGCAGAACAGGTGGGAAAAGTATGAAAATCCAGAAACTAGGTTCTCTCAGTTGATAGAAAAAAAAAAAAAAATCCTCACTTAGTTGCAGAAAAAAAACAATCCAAACACAGCTGAAATACAGTAAGTCAATATGGCATGATTTCTTCCTAATACCAGCCTCTGAGGTTTACTGAACAATAAATTAACTACACACCCAGGATACAAAGAGCAAGATAAAAACTGAAAAGCCCTTTTAGCTTAATGACATTGTATAATTAGTTCAGTTATGCTGTCATATATAAGTAGCTAACAGTGATAGTTATTTTGACCTTTACTCCCTTTATCTCAAAGAAATAATGTTCTTTCTGTCTGAAGATGACAGAGGTTGATGCTACAGGATAGTTATGTTTCTTGCAAACCAGACCAAATAATTACTTCAGATGGCTAATACTATCCAATAAAAATATTATGTGTTTCTTTTCAAGAACCTACACAAAGATCAGGGTCCTGGGCAGGGGGAATATCATTTGCTATGTGTATCTCTTTGTGAATGTATACCTGGTTAAAACCTGATGGAAAAGCTAAGGGTATAAGTGGAAGATTTGTGTTGTCTTCACTAGGCATTAAAGTAGCTCCTTAGAGTTGAGATGTAATATGCATGGTTTTGTTTTGATTAATTTTGAAGGCAGTGTTCTAGTTCTTTAAACCCTGCAGACAGAATCTAACCCTAAAATACAAGAAGACACATCTCATAGTAAGATTTTTGTGTGTTTTTGTCAAAGATTAATTTGATGCAGTAATTAATACCAGCTTCCTACTGCAGGAAATATATGCACAATACTATAAACCAGACACTCTTTGTAGCCTTAAATACTTTATTGTGCACCTGTAATAAATGGCCTTTAAATTTCTGCCATGGTATGTGAGCAAAGCTATGCAAGCTCAATTTAACTCCCATTTGTTTTTTCTCAAATTCAGCATTTTGCATTTTTGAGATTATCCTGGTTTTGGCACAATAAGGAGAGTGAGGAAAATCAGATACAGATGTATATAGCAGTAATTTAGTATCAATGTCACAGCTGAGGCATTTTATGCAAGAAATGACACAGCAAGGGCAGGAAAATACAGTACCATTCCTCTTCTACCAAGGCAGTTCTCAATACATTGGTATAAAGTGTGATTATAATGATTCATCCTCCAAGACAGGGATCCCTAACCTGGGAACTTTTATCTCTGTAATTTGTATATGGCATTGAGTCTACATTTTATTGTGTTGGAGCTACTAATTGTGCATATGAACTTCAAAAAAAATAGAAAATTTAGTAAAAAAGGACATTTTGTCCTTCCAAAGATTATTTGAAAGACATAAATTATTAATCCTGATGAACTTTTCAAGATATCTATCTGCATGATTATATATATATATATATATTAAAAAAAGATAAATATCTGAAGGGCGGGTGTCAAGAAGGGAGGGGAAACCTCTTTTCAGTAGTGCCCTGTGACAGGACGAGGGGCAATGGATGCAAACTAGAACACAGGAAGTTCCACCTCACTATCAGAAAAAACTTCTTTACTGTGAGGGCTACGGAGCACTTGAACAGACTGCCCAGTGAGGTTGTGGATGTGTTTCTGTGTGACCTGCCCTAGGTGGTCCTGCTCTGGCAGGGGGGTTGAACTTGAAAATCTCCAGAGGTCCCTTCCAACCCCTACTGTTCTCTGATTCTGTGATACATACAGAAAAATGTTTAGCAAAAACATAGGGTTTTTTTCTGATTCATTACTAAGGCATGTAACTACAGATGTTATAGATCAGCAGAACTTATTATTGACTTTAAATGTAGCTGCATTGCTCAATTGAAGACCCAGTAATTTTTTAAGTTATTTAATGTTATGATTTTTTTATAATTTTAATATTTTGTGAGCATATATATATAAATTTTAACTTTACTGTATATCATTCTGAATATGCAGAAGATAAAGCCATAGTACAGCTATACTATTTGAAACAGTTATTTTTTATTATGCAAATGCCTCTGATATTTTTGTGTGTATTATTTTAATATTGATAACTTGGTATTGTTTTGTTTTCAGAAATCCATAAGCAGAAACCAGAGAAGCATGAAAAAAGAGCACCAGTGAAGGGTAACTTTATTTTGTCTGTTTACCTACAGATACGTATATTATATACAGTGGTATGTGTTAACTACATATGTTACCATTGTTGCACCGTAGAAGCATTCAATGATCAGTTGGCACAGACTGTAAATGATCCAGAATTAATTTATGACTTAGCATGAACGAATAGTGTCATTTTATGTTTGTGTGGCTATACTGTAAATGCACTTTCATAATAAGATTTTCCTGACCAAGCTTCTGTAGCAAAGGTACAAGAAAACAGAGTGCTGAGGAACTTCCTCTGGTGCAAGAGGTGTGATGTGTGCTGAGCAAGGAAGAAAAGCAAATTTATAGGCCAGCGGGTGCCATCCAACTTAGGAAGTCCTAGTTAACCATGAGCCAGGTGTATATCAGAGATAAGAAAAGTCTCAACTCTAAGAACCTACTCTTTTTCAGACTTTTTCATCTTCTCTAACTGGCACTTTCCAAATATCCACAGAGTAAGTGGTTTGGACTGGTTTTCAGAGGTCGTGGAAACAAAGAAGTTTCCTGGGATATGTGTAGATTTTTCTTGCCTAAGAAAACCTCCTCTACAAAGGTTAGGCCACAAAAAATTTCATGAGCATCTCTTTGATGCACCACAGCTGTGCCTAACAATGTCAGAAGGAAGCAAGAATGAAGATTATTAGAAATAGTGTGTACAAATGTACACCTTCCCCCTCACAGTTATATTAATTTATATTTATATTAATTTCTGTTTGTATTCTTTTTATGAACTTATAGTACTTTATACCTCTGGTGCTAGCTTTCCAGTTCAGTGCTAATCAGGGTCATTTGGAGTGCCTGTAACTGCCTCCGAACTACTTAATAAGTAATGTTTTATGGAAATGATTTTTTTAGACTACCAGTGGGCTAGCCAGGCAATAATGAACTCAGATCATTAGCAAGGGATACCAGTTAAGGTCTTTTGAAACACAGTATTCTAGAAACTCAAATGATGGAGCAGCCTTGACCAAAATAGCCTGTTGTGTACCATTTCATTTATACAGTAGTGCATTGCTTTACATAGAAGAATATAAACATTGCAGAAATTATTACAAAGAAGTTGCAACATTCTAGAAAGGAGACATTCAGGTAGCATTAGTTGAGACCCTTTATGCTTATACCTAATAATGGAGTCTTTAATTATACAATCACTTCCTGAAGCACAGGACAAATATTTGTTTTCTATTTTTTTCATTTTCATATTTAGTCCCAAAAATACATCTCGCACATGAGAGAAACAATCACAAGAAAACATTCTAGCCTCAAGCTAAGGCATGATAAAGGCATGAATCTTTTTTACTGTTGCCTTCTAAAGTACCTCCAGCAAGCAAGTGCAAATACAATCTCTTAATGGTTTTAATAGGAAAAAATAAAGTTAAAATGAATGTTTTTAATAGAAGCAGACACCCCAAGCAGTTTTCAGCCCTTCACCCAAAAATATGGGGACACTAGAGCTTTAAAAATAATTGTAAGTATATTTTTAAAGAGTCAAATCCACTGAATCCATCACAAAATTTACAAGGGAATTCCATCCATAAGCTTCATTTTGAAAGGATTATTCCAAAATATGAGGAACAGATACTACGAATTAAGATCCCACATAGAAGTGAATGAAATTATAAAAAAATATTCTTACAATATAAAGAGCCAGGGAAACCTGTGCCCTAAAATTTGTTTTTAATTAAATATTTTGACAAACTACTAGAATAAAGTCCATTTCAATTACTGTACTTAGTCAATTTAATTCTGAAAACAAGAAATACTCTGAGAAATTATTCAACAAAGTATTTGCTCATGCTTAAGAGCACTGAAATGGAATTATTTCATGATTATATGTACACATAAGCACAAATTTACTATAAAATCGGATATTTCCAATTTTGTATTTGATGTATTAGTATTTTCACAAGGGCCAACAGCACCCTGGACTTTATTAACAGGAGCTTGGCCAGTCAGTGGAGGCAAGGGGTTAATTATCCCCCTGTACTCAGCTCTCATGAGACCATACTAATACTAATACTAATGCTAATACTATAGTATTGTTAATACTATTGTTAATACTACTGCTGTCAATGAATCCCCCTAAACTCCACTGTTATGAGATCTCACCTGGAGTACTGTGTCAAGTTTTGGAGCCCCCAACATAAGAAGGACATGGAGCTACTGGAGAGAATCCAGAGAAGGGCCATAAAGATGATCCAAGGGCTGGCGCACCTCTCCTACGAAGACAGACTGAGACAGTTGAGGTTGTTTAGCCTAGAGAAGAGAAGGCTCTGGGAAGACCTCATAGTAACCTTCCAGTACCTGAACAGGCTACAGGAAAGCTGGGGAGAGACATTTTTTAACTAGGGCTTGTAGTGAGAGGGCAGGGGGTAACTGATTAAAACTGGAAGAGGGGAGATTTAGTTTAGAATTGAGGAAGAAATTTTTCACCATGAGGGTGGTGAGACACTGGAACAGGTTTCCCAGGAACGCTATGGAAGTGTTCAAGGGCAGGTTGGATGGGGCTTTGAGCAACCTGGCCTAGTGGGAGGTGTCCCACTAGTGGGACAACCTGCCTAGTGGGAGGGGGTTTGGATCTAGATGATCTTTAAGGTCCCTTCCAACCCAAATAATTCTGTGATTCTATGAATGAGGGGTACTTGGCAATAAGGAGGAACGATAATAAGATTACTATTAAGGTAAAAGTAGATATAAGTGTATAATTTCTGTCTAGTGGAAATTCCAATGATAAACTAAGTGAATGGATAACTTCTGTTTGTTATGGAAAACTGATTTTAGCAGTAAAATCAATTTACCTGCATTTTTGGGATATATCTCTTATTACAAGAAACACTGAGAAGCAATAGGAAAAAGCTGATCTACTGTGTGGCTTTTCCAAAAAAAGCTTCACTAATCCATTGCTGTTGGAGTGGGGGATGGAAGAAGACAAAATGATGATTAAACACTACCTCTGACAACCATAGATTAAATCATAGTTAGGACAGACATTTGTATGACTGAATTAGTACCATCCTCTTTTTCTCAGGAATTGTCTCTGATTTCAGCCTGATTTGACAAATCAGTTCTAAGTCCTCCAAAATGATTTAATTTACTATGTGTAAAACATGCCTGTCCCTCCTACTCTTATCATCTTGCTAATAGGGCTATACTGATAATGCAAATATTAAGCATCACAGAATAAATGAAAATATGTTTTAGCATATGGATGAATTATGAGATTATAAAAACAAATATAAAGTGTGTTCATATTTTAATTTGCTGTAGCTGAAATATAAGGCATTTGAGACAGCTAAATAGAACTGGATGATACAAATCCACAGTATACTTGAAATCCAATTAAATTGACAAAATTAGCAAATTAAATGTCCTATCTACAGGTGACACAGGGGCTCTCTACCAGATTTCTGAAGGTATGGCTACAGATATACCTGAGTTAACTTAGTAACATGGCACAGATAGAAATATAGCTACAGTGGCTCAGGTACAGCTGTCATGTATGTATTTAGCTGGGTGGGCTTACAGCAGCCTAGGGTGAAGCCAATGCTTTGGACAATTTGGGCTACCATCAGTAGCTGTCAAACCTAAATTTCAGTTCAGATGGATGTAACAGTGCTGCAATTAAATCCAATCTTAAATTGTACAAAAATGTAACTCTTGAAACATTATCTCACTCATACATGCATTTACATTTGATCCTGAAGGGCTGTATCCAGCTTAGTGTTAGGTGCTGCAGTGAGCATGTCTGGTGCCAGCTGGGGAAAACCTGGGCAAGCTCAGAGATGAGGCTTTTCCCCCCTCCCAGGTAACTGAGGTGGTTTTTTAATCAATGCAGGTGCCTCCACAGTTCATGAATTGCTGGGATTTCCTCAGATTATTAGGTCCTAAACAATAATCTAACACTGCCTGTGCCCCTCTCTAGATCAAACCCTTTCCTTTTTATTTTATTTTCTGTGTTACTTCAAGAAGAATTAACTTATAGCCATCTAAGGTTACCTCTGAATAAAAGCATCTACACAGAAATTTAATGCTCTCTGACTAATGCACTCTAACTTCATAGAATGAGTTCATTTGTCTTAACTTTCCTGAGTGTTGCTCTGTAGACAACCACTTAGTCAGTTAGCTGGAGCAAGCAATCTCTGCTTCATGCTTATTGCACTCATCACCTAGCTTTATACTAAGCAGCAGACTTAAGACTTACTCAGCTGGAAACTATTTTTACTTCCCTTAGGCATGGAATTAGTGCCTCCTTATTACATTTCTTCTTTTGCACTTGCTTTTTTGGGATGGGGAATGTCTCTATCTCAAACATTTTAATGAAGTAAAACTAAATCACAGCCCCCTTCAGTAAATCTTCCGCTTGATGCAAATCAAATATACTACTAGACAACTGAAATCTGTAAAAATCTCTCACATATACACTATGCTTCTTGGTTTAATTTTATATTAAATGGATAACAATGCTCATATTAAGTTTGGAATACATTGCAAAAAAATACCTTAAAATTTTCCATTATAAGCACCTATTTTAGATTATTTATAAACTTACCACATTGCAGTCATTGAGGATAAAATTTTCCATGCTCATCTTTTTGCCTCAGGCTGAATTTTCATTCAAAGTCATATAAAAATGTTCCAGCAATTTCCAAAATCTAGGTTAGTAAAAATTAGGTTGGGGTGTTGTATCATTTCCAATGCTAATAAAAGTTCATCTGAGCTTATACTTTTTTTGGTATTTGCAAGGAAGTCCAAGAAAATTCCTTTAAGTTTTGGGAAAACTTTAGCTTACACAACTGTCATGAAACTCATTTTAGTTATTCTTCTTATTTTTTTCTGGATTAATTCAGCATCCTAATAAAAAATAACAATAAAAATTTTAAAACATTATTAAAAAGAGGTGATTTTTTAACTGCAAAATGTGCCATAAAGCAAATAAAATGTTTAAACTAAAGTTGAATAATCAATTTTAGTACCAGCATTTTTCATTTGAAATGTGTTTGATTTTGCAGCCTTAAAAATATTTGTACATGCTTTCCTCTTGGTTTTTAAATGTAAAAAAATAAAATAAATTATAATAAAATAAAATGTCCTATTTACTCCAGTTTGGTTGACAGAAACATGTCAGCACAGACAGCCTAGTTTATTTCTAAAAAATAATGCTTGTACCTGAGCACTATGAGCTTGGAAAAGAGCATGTATTGAGCTCTTAAAAAAGGAAGAGATATCCATGTAACTAAATCTGGAAAAGATCTGTAGACAGTAAAGTTTTTTCTATGAGAGAGTTTTTAGGACTATATATGAAACTGAACATGAAACCATTTTTTTTTTTTTGGGGGGGGGGGAAGTTAATTTGCAAAGAAAAATCATTTAAGTTTGTCAGATCAAAAGCTTCCATGAACTTTGGTATCCCTGCTGTGCTCTAACTGAAGAGTCAGAAATGGCCAGTCATCACAGCCCTGAAACATGAACCTTTTAATTTTTGACAACACCTGCCCTGCCCAGATAAGGTTCTACCCAAAAGCTGTAGCTCTGACAGTGTCCATAAGTGGTAACAGTGAACATTACAATCTGAGATTAGCAAACTCTGAAGCTTTGGTGATATCAACACACACGATAGGGTTCTTGGACTGACCAGAGATCACTTTCAGCCTATCACTGGGAAGAGAAAAATAGCTTATGCTTATGCCAGCCTGGTCTGTGCTTGTTCGCATTCCAGGCTCCCTGCCCAGATACATCAAGTTACTTTTATTATTCAAGAAGGAGCCAGCTGATCTCTTCTCCATGTTTTTGGCTTGGAGTCCATGCAAAAATTAATATTTGCTTCCCTTTTAGCCCTTTATACCATGCTGATGATGGGAAGAAATATTAAAATAGATTTTTCTGTCCACTTTAAGATCAGCTGATACAGTAATTCAGGGGCAGCTTTCTTTCTTTCTTTCTTTCTTTCTTTCTTTCTTTCTTTCTTTCTTTCTTTCTTTCTTTCTTTCTTTCTTTCTTTCTTTCTTTCTTTCTTTCTTTCTTTCTTTCTTTCTTTCTTTCTTTCTTTCTTTCTTTCTTTCTGCCTTGGAATATTTTTTTTCTTTCTTTCTTTTTCTTTCTTTCTTTCTTTCTTTCTTTTTCTTTCTTTCTTTCTTTCTTTCTTTTTCTTTCTTTCTTTCTTTCTTTCTTTCTTTCTTTCTTTCTTTCTTTCTTTCTTTCTTTCTTTCTTTCTTTCTTTCTTTCTTTCTTTCTTTCTTTCTTTCTTTCTTTCTTTCTTTCTTTCTTTCTTTCTTTCTTTCTTTCTTTCTTTCTTTCTTTCTTTCTTTCTTTCTTTCTTTCTTTCTTTCTTTCTTTCTTTCTTTCTTTCTTTCTTTCTTTCTTTCTTTCTTTCTTTCTTTCTTTCTTTCTTTCTTTCTTTCTTTCTTTCTTTCTTTCTTTCTTTCTTTCTTTCTTTAGTTCTTTCTTTCTTTCTTTCTTTCTTTCTTTCTTTCTTTCTTTCTTTCTTTCTTTCTTTCTTTCTTTCTTTCTTTCTTTCTTTCTTTCTTTCTTTCTTTCTTTCTTTCATCTTTTTTTTTTCTTTCTTTTTTTCCCAAAGCATGAAATAGGAAAATGATATAGAGAAACTAGAATATTTTTAAAAAAAAACAAAAACACAGCAATCTGCCTAGCTCAAGTAAGGTGTCCTCTGGATAAAAAAAATCTTTCTGATTGTCAGCCTGTTCTGCATAGTTCAGCTATATTTTTTGGCATGGGGACTACAAGGGCTTTTGTCCGATGTAGAAAGCTCATGTTTCACTGCCATTGACCATCATGGAGTTATTGGTTGCAAAACTGTGTTATTAACCCCATCAAAAACTAAAATCATGCTGGCTTGAAGTGTTTTGCACAGAGCTAGCACCTGCTAATATAACTGTGAGATGCAAAAGCATGCTAGGGTTTCAGCAAAAATATTCTGTCTAAGTTCTATACAGTATAGGGAGAGAAGAAACTGCTTTTCCTTGGTATGTTCCTAGATATCCTAAAGCAATTGAATGAGTTACAGTCTGTAATTCATTCAATAATACATTGCTGATGTTGCTGCCTTCTTCACAGCTTGTTTTTTTTTAGTACAAATTGGCTGTCCACAGTCCTTAAAGGCTTTGAAAAATCTCCCTTCAACCACTTTCCACTATACTGCTAATTGTTATCAACAATAATTCAGCTGTTATGACTGGAAATGTATTTGGATAATGCAAACACATGCAAGACATAATGAAATTACTGAATATTTGGAATTCTTTTTCTTAAAGACATGGACCTATTTTTAGTGAGGAAATATATAATCAACAAAAAATTGCTTGCACTTCTGTGAAATGACATTTGCTGCAAATAAAAATGAACATATGCATAAACATTACTGTGTTTGTGTATAAAGCTCACACTTGTCTTCTATTCACAGTTGTATTTTCTGTGGTTTTATTGTTGACAGAAACTTGAGTATTGTAAAAGAACATATTTTTTCCCTGAAACTGCAAACCTCTGGCCCTTTAGCGGTAGAGGTTGGCAAGGAACATTTTTGTCTATCTAAATAACTGGGGTGTAGAACACAGCCACAGGAAAAAACATTGTCTAAAATTTGGGTGGGCAATGGAGTCTGTAAGGATTCATGTTTGCCTGCTTTTAGCAAGACGCGTAGTTAGTTATGTTGTGAACAGCTGCTCTTCCTGAAGTTACACTGATTAAAAGAGGTGTTTTGTTAATCCACCCTGTGGCTGAAGTAACAGCTAAAAATAAACAAACAAACAAATAAATAAATAAAATAAAAGAGCATGGGAAGCAATATGGTAGACGGGGGTTTTCTTAAGAATAGAAAGCAATGCTGTCAAGGACTGAAAATAATTTCCTGTGTCAGAACTCTTAGAGTCAAGGTGCTTGTGTAATGGGACATAAAGAGGTCCCATAGATTAGATTAAGGTTACTGAGTAATCACTTATTCTGCAAGAATGAATTCCAACATTTGAAGGCTTATTCAAGAAAAATATTTCTCTTGGACTTGGAATTAAATATGGCATTAAGAAGGTCCATATGTCATCTAGTACCTGTGACTCTGAGCTAAAATCCATTATTTTACTTTACAAATGTTTTTTCTTGATCACTTTGGTGAAATAATAAGTGTACATAATACCTCCAGATTACAGATATATCGACATTAGTTTTTATGCATTTGTTTTATTAATTCTAGTAATTCACAGAGACAAACCTGAAAAGCAAGAAAAAACTGAGAGGAAGGAACCCCTAAAGGGTATGTATCAGTATGTAATGTTCTGTGGTTTTTTACCAGCGTTTCAAAAAAGTCTAACCTATTGACTCTGAGACCCTTCTTGTAAATAATAAGTATGTTTAAGTATGGTGGAGGTGTTGTTAAAGACAGCTGGAAAGAGAATGAGGTTTTTTAAAGCACTTTGAATTAATGACTCCTCAGAAAGGCTAAAATTATAGTCAGAGATAAATTAATAAGTTTTTACTGTATTATTCTTATTTTAAATGCCCAAAGCATAAATAAGTGCTTTTAAAATTCTTCTTTAATAAATGCAAGCATATTTGTCACAAAATATTAGTTTTTGGGAATATTTCTGAGCAGAATATAAATTATAATACAGAGGGCATCCTCTCTGGAGGAACTCTGCTTCAGATAAATGCCTTAGAAAAAAATATTGCCCAGACTCATTTCAGAGATGTTGGGGAGATGGTGTTAGAAAGAGTTTACTAGTTTGCTGCTGGTGTATGCCAACAACAATTACAGACCAGCCTGCTGTAGGAGTTAGAATCAGGTTACTGCTTCCTCTCCACCCACGACTCACGAGTTAACTCTGGGCATCAAAAGCCACCACCTAGTTTGCTTCTTATAAGGGACTTTTGGGCCAAATGGAATTTTGTTGGAACATACCTAATTGTTAAAACATTTTAAGCCTTCTGAGAACATGTCCTTTACACAAAAATGTGATTAATGGAGTCTTAGGCTGGAGGAAGAGACCCATTCTGGAAAAGCAAATAGGTCAATGTTCCTAATAAATCACTTTAAAAAAAAAAATAAATAAAAGACCCCACATCCAGCCACGTCTGATTCATTTCACAGCAAGAACATGAGTGTCACAACTCCAGTGAATCTTTCTGAAATCTGTGCTTGACTTTGCCTTTCTAATGGTCTCTGTTTGGAACTTTTCCATTTTATATAAATAATTCAAAATATACTGAGTTAGCAAGACCAACTCTAAAGATTAATGACAGGTGCATAAGTTTAGATTTCTGATAGGATGAATATTTATTACTAGAAAATGGAATGGTGGTAAAAAGAGAATTTTTTTTCTCAGATTTGGAAAAAATGACAGAGCAAAGACTACAAAATTCATATTAAAACACGAATGTGTCATTAAGACTTCTGTTATTTTGTGGAACACATGGGAATCTCACCAACTAAATCATAAGAGAACAGTATTTAAAGGGTTTTTTTAAAGTTTCTTAGAACAGAAAAGATGATCCCAGCCAAGGTCAGACAGCCAGAAGAATAAGAATTTTTATACTGTCTTAACTTGTCATGACACCTACTAATATTCAGTCTATCTAACTGTATTTTATTGTAAAGTGAATGTACTCTTTAGTTTTGTTAAGATAACTATTTCTACAATTGCTACTAAAACAAGATTGTGTATAGAGATCATTGGTATTCAGAGTACTAAGAAAGATTGTTTTCAGACTATATTACATTTTAAACCTATGGCTATTGTTACATGTCTTTTATCATAGTGTGGTTGGGAGACTTCAGAGTTTCACTGCATCCCTCTATTTTAACTGCTTATTTTCTAATTTAAATCCATTGCCCTTTCAAGATTTTGATAACAGAGAGTGAATAATTTATGCTAATTTCTAATGAACTTCTGTGACGAAGTTTAAGAAAGTTATCTAATGACACAGAGAATAATTAGATGTGTCTCAGTCACTTAGAAGAGACTCAGTTAGCTACGTTAGGAACTCATTCTCATGTATTTAACCACTATAGTCCTAAAAATATGAGAGCCTGTAGATTTTCTACCCTTCGTCTTTTTCTTCCAGTTGGATATGGAATTCACAGTACTATCAAAGAGCTTATTTATTTTCTTATGTTTGACAAAGGGAGTTTTACTAAACTGGGATGAAATCTCCATAGGAATTAGTTAAAGCTAGCTATCAGTTTCACAGCTGATTTTTCTGAAGTGTTCTAAAATCCACATGCATATTTCCCACTGTCTGGAAAATTAATGTGCAAAATCCTAAGAAAAGGGAGTGGAAAAAGCTGTATGAACGAGTGGATAGCATAACACAGTTTCCACTATCACAATGTTAGTTTGTCCTTTGCACACACTGAACAACTGATTATGGCTCTGGGATCATCATTGCCAGGGACCGATCTCAGCCAGTGTCCATTACTAGCTATCTGTATACATTGCTAGCTATCCACATCCATTACTGGTTATCCATTTCAAGCCAGCTGGCATTTGTGCATGTGATGCTTTTATGTTCTGGTATTGATTCCAGGGTTTTTATGTGCCTCTGCCTGACAGTGAATGGGGTGGCCCAGGTGAGATGTCCTCTTTCTAGTGCAGACCACAGCATCTACAGTGAACTCTGCCTCAGTCCTTGACATTTTTCTGAAAATCTTGCTTCAGGGATGGACAGACCATTGCAAGAAATGCTGTTACCATAGTAAACAGCTGGGGCATGTTACCATGTTTTAGCAACCAGTGGTAACCAGTAACCTGTTAGCCAGAGTTGACTGCATACAGCCATGTAGTATGGATGTATGACATGAAGATATGCACAGGGTAGCTCAGCAATAACCCAGCTTGCCACTTAGTCTCCTAAGGTTTATCTTTTATAGAATTATTTTTTATTCTTAATTTTTTTCTACATTTTTTTAACATATATGAACATATTTCTTCTTTCCTAGTGTCACAGAAAGACAAACTGGAAAGACAAGAAAAACCTGAAAAAAAGGAAAGACATCCAGGTAATGATTTAACATCAGAACTTATTTTACATTTTTAGGTACCCTGGAACTAATGGTCTACTTAATTTATATTTATGTATCCCCTTGCTTGGAATACAAAAGTTACAGAAGTTTATCAATAAAAATCATGGGATCATATAAAGGTTTTGGCGACATAGAGGCTGAGTAGCATTTTGTATTCATTTCACATGTTTATTTGCTGGTTTTTTTCTGAGGAATAGAGATAATATATTTTATACTCTGTAGTGTAATCTCCCAGTAATCTCCGAGTATTTTCAACACTCACAGTAAGTATGGTTGCTAAGAGAGTTCAGTCATCCAAGAAAAACACCTGACAACCTGTAAACAAAGGCAAAGAGGCAGGCCATGTGAGAAAGACATTTTCAATGCAATAGCAAGTAGGGCTGTTGCACAAGCATTGAGTAGTGCAGGACTAACTTTTTATAGCAGTTACTTACAATAAATAGGTATCTAGCATGGCTTTATCTTCCACCACTTTGTTGAAAGAGCAACACAAGGCTGGAGAGTACATAACAATGCTTATGCATACATTTTGTGTTCTCAATATAAACTCATATTCTGGAGACAAATAGGCAGCTGAGTGTTTTCACACACTTGGTCCCTATAGGGTACCTCAGGATACAAATATCAGTTCTGCACACCTGTGGACAAGTTACCATGTGAACATATATCACAATAATTAGCAAAACAGAGCCCACACAGGAGAATATTCCAAACTGCCCACCATTCACGGACTATTACCCAACTCAGGTGTATTATGAAACCTGACCCAGAAATCTAGCCACTACAGTGTACTTTATTTCAATTTGTAAAGTGGAAATTAAAAGCAAACAAAAAGCCCCAAAGAGCATTAGTTATAATGCCATTGCAATTAGATTTGTAATTAATTATAGTGTTTAATCATTCATAGCTGGAAAAGCGGTAAGTTGTTGAGTTCAGAATATCCTTCAAAAATTAAATAAAGTAATAAACAAGAAAGCTCAAAAAACCCAATTAAACAAAATAAATCAATAGTTGACAGCATAAACAAAATAAAATGTACCAGTAAACAACAGAAATAAACATGACTCTTCTTGACTAACTTCTTTCATGGGACTACAGTTGTACTAGAAAGGCCATTCTTCTCCCACCTGATGGCAAAGGCCTCAGGGCTGGTAGGTGAGTTTTTGAAAGCTCCATTATGTTTTGGCATCATCAGTAACAGACAGCAACAACTGAATTAATCTTGTTGGTTCTTTGCATGGAGATGGTGCCTACTTCATGGGTTAGGTTGGAAGGGACCTTAAGGATCATCTAGTTCCAATCTGCTGCATGGGTAGGGACACCTTCCAAGAGACCAGGTTGCTCAAAGCCCCGCCCAACCTGGCCTTGAACACTTCCCGTGATTGGGTCTCCTCAACTTGTGTCTTACCAGCAACTTAGTGAAGAATTTCTTCCTACTGTCTAATCTAAATCTCCCCTCCTCCAGTGTAAATCCATTACCCTTTGTGTTTATTTTTTTTTCTTCTTTTTCTCACTTCAAATACCACATTTCTCTTTTTTAATAACCAAAAATATTACTAATTGTTTCTAGCTGTTCACAAAGAGAAACCTGAAAAGCCAGAAAAACATGAAAAGAAAGCACCTGCTAAAGGTAATGCAAATTATTACTAGACATTGTAGAATTTTCTACTTTTAGAGCTTAGATAGCTTGTGAAACTGTGATGATGAATTTTTAAAATATAAAGCTCTTCTAGTCCATGCTCTGCCTTTGTGTTTGCTCTGTTTGAGCAGGTCTCAGTCAGCCCTTGAGTGCCTCGCTCAGCATATATTTCTTGCTCAGTTTTCTTGCTTTTATGCGCAGAGGTAATTAGGAGTCATTCTTGTGCAGCTAAAGAAATAAGCCTATGACTATTATATTTACATTCCTTGAAGTCTTTTCCTCAACAATGAAATCCAGTAATTTGTCTGCAAAGAAGGCTTTCTCTTCTGTATCAATTTTCTATCTGGTGCAGACCTAATGCAACAGTGTTTACTAACTCTCCATCTGGGTCTTCCATCATATCCAAAACCATATGTTAATTTTCTCGCCTTTATTTTTTTGCAATAACATTTTCATTTCAGTACATGATTTGTACTGTCCTCCAAAGTAGAAGTGCTCTTGGTTGAGATTTACATATACTAATTATCATATATTCTCTGAAGAAATATTGTATGTGAGAGGTGATTTTCAGTATTCTTTTGAGTCATAATTCCACCTTTAGTCAGGACTTGGACAGGGGAATCTAATTCCAATTAACTTGCCCTCTTATGCCATTTTAAAAAACCTAACCTTTATTATTGCTTAACATTTGAATGTTTTTGCTCTGAAGTCTGGGATTTTTTGGTGGTAATGTTGGGTTGTTTTTTGTTTGTTTGTTTGTTTACTTTGTTTCTTGTGTGTGGGTTTTTTAATGCATTGTTTTTTGCAAGCCAGGTATACCTGTAATGAAGTTAGGTTTTAGTTTTTGTCTCTTCTTACTTTTACTCAGTTAACTACTAAAAAATACTGTGCACTGTATCTTAATATCAGTCTGTTATCACATTCTAATTAATCATCTGATGATGATGGGACTAATTAATTAATTAGGGTAAATTGGGATCTGTTCAGACAATATAGATTGAAATATACAAACTGGAGTTTATTGAAGTCAAACTCACTCTAAGTAGAAATGGGAAAACAAAAAAAAAAGTGGAATGAAGACTTAAGACCTTAAAGACTTTGTTAGAAAGTCACTTAAAAGGCATAATTGCTCATTTTTCTGCTTTCTCCCACATTTTAAAGTGTAAGATTTTTTTATAAAGTAAAATTACACTGAAGTAATTCAGAGAAAATAAATGCTCATGAGACTGTGTATATTTGAGAAGCAAATAACTTCCAACACTCACTGAGATATTCCTAATGAGCAGCCAGCCTGTTTACCCATTTATCTTCTGCTAGCTAACCAAATAATCACTTCGAGCTTTAATGTGTTTAACAGCAGCCACAACTCCAGTCAGTGGCTGAAAAATTTTGTGAAGAATTTGGTCACTCTAAAGCTGAAGCTCTTGCAGTATGAAGTATAGACACGCTGACCTCGCTTGGGTAGTTCCCATGTTATGCCAGTCCCTGTGGCACTCCTCGCCTTCGGCACTTCCTCAGGCACCTTTCTGCCTGCAGTGTGCTGAGCTGGCTGTTCCCAGACTCACGTCCCGTTTGTCTGGGGGCTGCTTGAAACTGCAGCAGCTGCCAGCAGGGCTGAGGGGCCACTTGCGGACTCTAGGAAACAAGGATGCTCAGGTCCAGGCCAACATCAGGGAACAGGTGTGTTGAAAATCAGGTGGCAGTGTCCTTCACAGTCAAGAGATTTTCTATATGCTTAATATAAAGGTTTAAGGTACTTTTTCAGCCCCTGTCAAAGGCTCCAGAAAACTTCAGTGCTATTAATGTTATGTAAATACATCATCTAAGAAACAGCTATCTTAAAAAAAAACCCAAAAAACCCACAAAAAACCAAAAACAACAAAAACCCCAAAACAAACAAAAAAAAACAACAACAAAGAAAACAAAACACAAAACCACAAGTCTAAATATCAAGCATGGCTCACAGAGTCAGCAATTCCAGGCTGGAATTCAGTTAGACAGGATGTTGCTATTATGTAGTTATCACTTGAAAGAAGTGTAATTAATTCTCAAGGCTGTTTTTTCACGGCAAAATGTCTGGATGGCAACCAAGAGAGGAAAGATAGAAGTCTCCACATAAAACTGTGACAGCGTTTCTGGGACATAGCAGTGTGTGTGTTTA
The DNA here is from genome assembly GCF_000747805.2 of Chaetura pelagica. Taxonomy (NCBI): domain Eukaryota; kingdom Metazoa; phylum Chordata; class Aves; order Apodiformes; family Apodidae; genus Chaetura; species Chaetura pelagica. Next base: position 2,179,155 of record NW_009953496.1, on the reverse strand, counting down.
CACAGTGTATCCTGTGCAGACGTGAACTCACTCAAGCTGGGCTCTGAAGTGAGCACCAGGCTGGTGGCTGTGTTTGTCTGACAGTGAGCCCAAGCTAAGAAAAACCTTTTTCTCTAAGACAAATGTAGCCACACAGCTGCCCGTTGGCTGGAGCACAAGAAGATCAAGCCTGCGTCTGTTCAGAGCTTGAGCAGAGCAAGTTTGTGCCATCTGAAATATGCAGAATAAACATTCCCTACGAAGCTTCAGATCTGTGTGACTGCCTTTTCTTCCAGTTAGGTGAGTCTCAACAGATATTTTGAAGCTTTTTAACCCAATGTCTGAACCAGAGAAAAAGAAGCAAGAATTTTTCAAATTGAAAAACAGGAATCAAGAACAAAATGTGAAAGTTCCAGGGGTGTTGTTATGTTTTAGCAATATTTTCTCATTCTTTGTGAGGTTTTTCCTTAATATACAATTATACTCCTTTCTAGTAATTCAAAAAGACAAACCTGAAAGACATGAAAAAACTGAAAAGAAACCTCCTCCCAAAGGTATTTATTTAATCAATTCTATTACATTTTTACTAGAATTTACATTAAAATTAATAAACTTTATTTTATTGGAGTAGACAATATAATGTATCTAAAAAGCAGCTACATGACACTGTAATGAAGTTAAAATATAATTTGAATTAAAATATCTCTAGAATATCCAGGAGTTTGTTCAGTGCGTGATCTCTTAAAAACTGTTGAAATTTCAATGATGACAATTAAAGGGATGGAATACCATTTCCCTGGAAAAAAAAGTAAGCTTACCTCAAAGTACATTTTCATTATAGCTAGTTAAGGAAATTGTTTCTTCATTAGACAGCAATGTTAGGGCATGCTATGGCTTTGTTTGTAAATTGGAATTGCCATGATATAAATATACGTATTCTGGTTTAGAATAGGTAGAACTACTGAGTTTACATATTGATAAGATCAGCCAAATAAACCCAGTGACTTAATAGAAATAGAAGTCCACAGTTTTCAGAGGACAAAGATTTTGTAGTATTTAAGTTTTGCCTCAAGGATGGAGATTTAATTAAGCTATGAAAAAATCAGAAGTGTGAACATCAGACTAAATATATTGGTTTAAAACTTATTCAGAAGCATTTTAAACTACTGTTGTTTTATGCACTGAACTGACCTAGAAGCACACATCTTGTCAGCACCTGTGTCTCAGATGAGAGACCCTTACAAATGGCCACACTTGAAGTCAACTACTATTACAGCTCCTAACGGAGTTTAGCTCTGATGTCTGAAGTCTAAAGTTACTCAGATTTATCCTGAAAGTATCTTCCATATTTGTTTGCTTCATGATCAACATTTGTCTCTGTAGTTTATACCACAAATTTAACACATTGTCTTTAGCAACATTGATTAGCCTATTATGGTTCATATAGGTCAAAGACTTGGTGCAGGACTGAAGACAAAACGTTTGCATCTTATATTTCTGGCTGTCTGTCTGGTTGGGGGGGATTGTAACTTTGATCAGATCTGAGTGAGGTGTTAATGATGAAGAAAAACTCATTAGTAACAGGATAGGAAAAAATAAATGGTACTGGTGGGAAAGAATTAGACTGACATCTCGTTCTTTATTACCTGCAGAGGAGAAGAAAGTAAAGAGCGGTAAAGTGGAAGCAAAACATAAAAAGGAAGTGAAGGATGGAAAAGAAGAAGCAAAGATGACTGAGAAGGTCAAGCAGGCAGAGACTAAAACAACAGAAGTTGGGCTAATAAAGGCCAAACTGAAAATTAAGGAGGAAAAAGCTCTTCAGACTGTAACTAAATCGGAAAAGAAAGGTAAACAAAACCAGGAGAAAACAGACGAAGATCTTAACATCTTAAAAAGATGTTAGGGAAGAAGCAGAGAGAATGAAGTTAAAGCTGACAAGGACCTAAGTCCACCCATGAAAAACAAAAGAGCAGTACAAATAAATTCCAGATGAATCTCAGACTGCTAGGAGACTTTTGAGAATAAAATATGTTTAATCTAAATAATCAAAATGTTCTAACTGTTCGTCATGGCTAAATATTCATTTTAGTTTAAATCCTTCTTTAACAAGGACCAATATCTTTTCAGAAAGGCTGGAGTCTTCATGTATTTTCTTAGTAACATCTTATGCAGTGAATTGCCAGTAGAATTATTTTGGAAAATGCAGACTGTCCAATGACCTATTGGGAATTACATTTTGTTTCTATATTTGCATATGTCCTCAGCAACAGTAAGAAAAGTAGCAGCAGAGGAAAGGGAATGTGATAATTTCTATTACATCAGATTATATGAGGCATTTTTATGTTGCCAGTTATGATGTAATGGTATACCTGCCTCATGCACTTTGATGTGAACAGCTTTCAAATTTCTCCGAAAAAGGAAAGTAATGTCCTTACTTTGGTGAAAGGAAGAATTCAAGCAATAAAAAAAATAGTCAGCAAGCATCAACACACACACAACAAAAAAGTTAACTAAAAGCTCCTCTTTGTCAGAGCCAGCCTGGGTTCCTCCACTCCCAAGTTGCACTGATGTGTTCCCTGATTTCCCTGTGGCTATTCCATGGCATTAGATGCAATTTTGTATGAATGAAGGTGGCAGGACTTGCCTCTCTGTACAAACTGCCATAGTGCAAGTAAAGGATTATTCTGACATTAATAGAGGGAGCTCAGTATTGCATGACACACCTATCTGATCCTTTCAACTACAAATGAATCATTATGCCTGAGCATCGAAGCAGTCATCCCTGCCTGGATATCTGAATCTGCCTGGGCAGATTCTCTCAGCATTTCATAGGCATCAGCTCTGGATCCCTTAGGAGTTGCCTAAATTATACTTTTCTAGAAATCTGAAAGATTTTAAGACATAGTCTCATTTCAGACATGCACATTGTGCTAAATCAGTATTTTTAAAAATTTATTTGTATTCTAGATTATTTTGGTGTTTACTTGAAGTACTGGAGCCTTTGAAGCATAAAATCAAAGCAACATCTTTCATGCTGATTGTAGTGACCGAGGGGAAAGTTCAGCAAATTGCTGAGCTCCTCTTGGGAGGTTCAAGTCCTTTTGCATTTTTGTTTGCTCTGACAGAGTTTCAGTGCACAGTGGGATCCATTCCATAGTGTTAGGATAAGGCTCTCAAAAAAGCAACAGTGTGCAGATGAGGCACTTAACTCCCTGACAGCAAAATATTTTAAGTAAGTTGGGGTCAAAGATTACAGAGAGGAATTGAGTGGTGGTGGTTTATTTGTTTGTTTACCTTTATATTTCATTGTGAGTTTTCTTCTCTTACTGTAACTGATAAATATTAGCAAAATTATCCATCTTAACATCAAACATCAACAGATCCTTTTCAAAGTCTGTTTTAGAGCATGACCCTGGTGACTATGTACTGAACCATGGCAGGTTAAATTGGGAATGAGCTGCTTGAGTGGAGGAAAGAAGGAGCCTCTTAAACTGCCCTTATCACTGGAGATAGGGTTACACACCTTCAGTGAAAGCTGCCTTTTATACTTCTGCCTTTCCTTTTCCCACCATAAGCCATTGCTGCCCAGCTGGATACTTGCAGAAAATTCAATTTGGTATTTCAGTCCCACTGTGACCTAAGGTGAACATAATTTTGAAGTCAATATGGGTTTGCCAAGATTTCTTGATCCTACAATCTTTACTTTTCTGTGTTCAAGGGAGTAATTCTGCCAGCTTTTCTGCAACAATATCAAAAAAATAAAATAGCCTTAATCATAGAAGGGTTCTTATGATGTTTCTGCTGTTGAGTACTACTTCCTTAAAATTTAAGAAGATAGGTCATCTCTTAGGCTAAATCAGCTGAGATCCTATGACAAAATATCTATGATTGCTTTTATTAATAAGAATCTAGTCAAAGCTTTGACATTGTTTATTAGTTGCTGGAGATGAATATCTGTGCCACTGTAACAGAGTTGTAACGTTAAAACTACAGAGTGAAATTATCTTTTAACAGAAGAGTTTAAATTAACATGAATTTTTAGCCATGAAAAGACACGTGGAAAACCATATTCACTAAAAATTCCTTGGATTTCAATGTTTGTTGATGGGCAGAATTCCCATGAACTTCAATGGCATGTTAATGTGCACCTTATTTTTTCACATGCAGTAGGAATGTTATTGTTATTCAGTTTACCATTGTGCCTTCAGGAGTTTCTTATTAATCCAAATTTTCAGGGCTTGAGTTACTAAATATATCTTATGAGAAGCTTAATACAAAATCTTTCTTCTCAGGTGCAACCAAGATTAAACTTTTTTTTAAAAAAAGTATATTCAAATTATCATAGAATCTTAGAATAGTTTAGGTTGGAAGGGACCTTAAAGATCATCAGGTTCCAACCTCCCTGCTATGAGCAGGGACACCCAGCACTAGACCAGGCTGCACAAACCCTCATCCAGCCTGGCCTTAAACACCTTCAGGGAGAGAGTTTCAGCAACCTTCCTAGGCAACCTATTGCAGCACCTTACTACCGTTATATTGAAGAATTTCTTCCTGATGTCTAACCTAAATCTACCCTCTTTCAGTATAAAATCATTACCCCTTGTCCTGTTACTACCATCTCTGGTGAAAAGCTTCTCCCCAGCTTTTCTGTAGCCCCTTCAGGTACTGGAAGGCCACTGTAAGGACTCCTTGAAGCCTTCTCTTCTCCAGGCTGAACAGCCCCAACTCTCTCAGCCTGTCTTCATAGCAGAGGTGCTCCAGGCCTTTGATCATCTTGGTGGCCCTTCTCTGGACCCTCTTTAACAGCTCCATGTCTTTCCTCTGTTGAGGGCTCCAGAGATGTACACAGTATTCTAGGTAGGGTCTCACCAGAGTAGAGTAGAGGGGCAGAATCACCTCCCTGGCCCTGCTGGCCACACTTCTTTTGATGCAGCCCAGGATGCAGTTGCTCTCTGGGCTCCAGCACACACTGGTGGCTCAAGTTGAGCTTCTCGGTCAACTGCCACTCCCAAGTCCTTCTACTCAGAGCTGCTCTCCAGCCATTCTTCCCCCAGCCTGTATATGTGCCTGGGGTTGCCCAAACCCAGGTGCATGACCTTGCACTTGGCCTTGTTCAGTTTTATGGGGTTGGCATTGGCCCACCTCTTCATCCTGTCAAGGTCCCTCTGGATGGCCTCCCTTCCCTCTAGGGTGCCAACTACTCCACACAGTTTGATATTGTCAGCAAACTTGCTGAGGACACAGTCAATCCCACTGTCCATGTCATCAACAAAGATGTTAAATAGCACTTTTCCCAATACTGACCCCTGAGGGACACCACTTGTCAGCTGCCTCCATCTGGATGTTGAGCCATTGACCACAACTCTCTGGGTGTGGCCAACCAGCTGATTACTTACCCACCAAGTGGTCGATCTGTCAAATTCATGTCTTTTCAGTTTGCAGACCAGGATGTCATGTGGGACAGTGTCAAATGCCTTGTGTATACCCAGGTAGATTACAATTACACACACACACACAAAAATAAATCTAAAACAAGTAAAAAAACCCTGAAACCCAACCCTAAAAACCAAACTAAAAAAAAAACAAACAAAAGCCAAAACCGAAACCAAACCAAAACAAAACACACCAAAAAAACCCCAATACAAACACTCATAGGCTATTTTAATCCTGATCTATATTACTATGCTTACAAAATTAATTATTTTAATATCAGTGAAATGGTGTGAGCTGCGAGGCCATCAGGCTATGTCTAGATCATAACCTAAATAGAACCATTGCAGGATTGTGCTCTGTCCTGTGACTGTCCATATATCTTGTGTCCCCTGACACATTTATGTCCCATGTTATCCAGCTTTCTTCCATACAGTTCCCAAAAACAGTCCAGGGGTCTTCCCAATGGGCAGCATGGATGAAGAAAGGGTATTTTGGGGCAAAATAGGGGTAAGGAAAACTCAACTTTGTGGGCAAGAGCTGTGCCCTGCCATTTGCTTTCTGGGCTAAAGAACTGGCATTGGCCCATTTTAATTATTAATACAGACTTACTCACTGCAGCCCTATTTGCAAGTGTGTTGATGTCAGTGCAAACACTTTGCTGACTTCAGTGGCTCTAGCTGGGCTTACTGAGAGTACAGACTTGTTTTCTCGTGCATACACTGCTGCCTTTTCTCAGAAAATTAGCACATAGATTTAGGGCAGATATTGCAGCCAAATTTTTTAGATTCCTTAAGGATGGAATCCAAAGATGAAGCCAGCCAGAATGATAAAATTGAATTCCTAAATATGAAAGTAGAAACTATTCATTAAAGGTTTTAAAAGCAGTGTTTATCTCTGCATGCATCCTGAAAGTTTTGCAGCAGATTCTACAATACTGTCCAGTATTGCCCTTGCCATCTCAGTAGCATGAAATAGCTTCAAGGACTCCTATCAACCAGTAGAAACAATTGGATATTTGCTGATCTTGTAAACCCTTTCCTAGTTTCTACAACTGCATAGAAAATCAGGATTTGAAAGCTGCAGTCCTCAGTCCTCCACCCAAGGACCTCAGTGGCAGTCAACATAAAAAAGGAGCAATCACTGAATATCTCAGTATCAACTAATATTGATGGTCCTGAGAACAATGTAAGAAAGTAAATACTACAGTGAGTGTTATATACTTGGGAACAGCATTTTGCATTTAAATATCATAGTCATGACAGTTTAAAAATTGTCTTTCAAGGTCTGGAAAATTTTGCTTTGAAGTTGGCAAAGAGAAAGTAAGTGGCTTTGTGGGTGAGTAGAAGAATGGGAGGTGGAGAGAGGAAGAGGTGCAACTTCTGTACCCTACAAACTGTGCTAGAAGAGCCTAGGACAGATGAATGAATAAGCTTAACTCAAGGACAGTTGGGAACTAAGTTAACCAGAATTTTCATTTAGTCATCAATGTTAACTTTCAAAGCTAGTGTCCCTTAAAGTACAGTGGAGTATTGTGTTTTTTTTCTGGCCAGTGGGAGAGCCCACCAATATCAGTGCAATCCTTTTATAATAATTTACAACTGATAAGTTTTTTCACCATTCTTAATGTTAGAATTTTTTATTAAGGTCTTCAACTCTGCCTGTGTATAGGAGAAATCAATAGACATTTCTGAAGTCAGTGTTTCATTTAGATTCAGAAGCTTTATTTTTTAATAACACAGTTTTAATATATATATCCAGATTTAATATATACATATATATATATAGTTGTAAAGATTAGTGTAGTGAAATGATAAAATTATGTGTTAAATCTCTTTGCTACAGGAGTGTAAGTACACAGAGTTCTCTTTATAGTCCCGTTCACTAAATGTGCGTATTGATGATACTCTAAAAACAATATTTAAAAGATACTGTAATATAAAACTTGATTGATTTTTTCTATTGCCTGGCTGTGAATTTTTGAAATGGATCTTCAAGGATAAAAAAAAGTCTTTGGGACCTGTGGCCAGGCAGCAGTTTGTACAGTACATGTGCCTGGGGTCCAGAAGTACACTAAAAACCAAGGCAGTGCAGTTCTGACCCAGGTTGTGTGCTGGGCCTTGCTGGCCCCAGGGAAGAGCTGCTAGCTCTGAGACATTGGTAGTTCTTGGCTGGGAGACTTGAATTAGATCTGGACAATGAATTGGCTCTTTCTGAACATGTGAATTACTTGAAGACCAGTAAAAAAAAAAATAACAACACGTAAGTAAGATTGTCCCTGAAACGTGTCTTTGCACTACCAAGTTTTATCTCCACTGCTAAATGTAAACCACATTTTAAATTTACTTTCTTCTTCACTCTTTTTTTTCCTTTTTGCTCTGTTAGATCAATATGCGTTCTGTCGTTATGTGATTGACATGTTTGCGCAAGGGGATTTTTATCCAGGTACTTTCCTACATCATTGAACTCTGTTCTAATATTCTTCTCTTTCTTTGAGAGTTTTTTGCTCCTTTTTGTATTAAAAGTGTGTTTTGTATTGTTGAAAGGTCTCACAAGTGCAATGAGTGTGCAAATAGTTTTAATAAAGCATAAGAGTTATTGGCTGTATTATTAAAGCTTTTAATTTTCTGTCTACAATGCATGAATTAAAATTAAGATTATGTTAAAAGTCAAGTTAATAGGAGGCTGTAGAAATTGCTTAAAGTTTCTGTGCTTTTCTTTTTTTGGCTGAAATGCAAAAGAAAGAAGCTTATTCCTAATAGCTTACTGTGTGTTGGTTTTTCCCCCACAAATAGGAAGCCTTAATCGCAGAATGCTTCAAAAATAAAACTGCCGTTGTAGTTCTTAGTATGACAGATACCTCAGCAGATCCATCACTCTGTGCTTTATCTTTCCATATATCCATGCTCATTTGTTCTAACACAGACACTTAATTCTTAGCCAAGAAAAAAAAAAAAAAAAAAAGGAGCTAGACCTACTGATTATGACTGGCCATCATGTCATAATATTAAGTCATTCTACCATGACCTTATTTTGTGGACACTCTTCTGAAATCCAGTGCAAAAGGACATCCTATAGGGAGGACATAATCCTAGGAATGATAAGCAATTATGTTTATGGAAAGAGTCAAGGATAGACTATTTAAGGACACACTAAGCCTTACGAGCTTTGTTCAGTCAGTTCCTTGCTCAAGAAGCTCTCCACTGTTACATCTCTAAATTGGATGTGTGTTCCTATCTCTACCTCGTGGTTTAGGTCCTCTCTTGACATGCCCGGGCCCAGTCAGAGCTGGGAAGTCTGAAGGATGTAGTTGAGAAACAGAGACTCTAAAAGTGGGGGGGAGGAGGACACAGATGTTTGTGGAGGAAAATGAACAAGCTTGGGATTTTGGAGGGAGGGGTTTGTATGACCTATTCTCTAAGTGTGGCGTAGAGATATACGAGGTTCCATTAAAAGAGAGCAAAATTTTATATAGTTTCTAGGACTTTTAAGACAGGCAGTTACAAGCAGATGGCTTGATTAAAGATCAGAGTGGGAGAAAGGTTAACAAAACCTTCCAGAGAACTTCAGTTACACTTTGATTTAAAAAATACCCCCCAATAACAGATGTGATTCACGCAATTCCTGGCTTTACACAGCACAGCCATTTATAAATCACAACACAAAGACCTGCATGGAGACCTTCAAGATCTCTCTTATAGTTCTCCTGACATTTGCAAGCAGCTTTGACACGTCAGAGCTCTTTTTTTCAGATGGCTCCCTGGAGTGTTTGACACTTTCCTAAGGCAGAGCAGGCATGCTGTGGGGAGGGAGGGAGTTTTGGAGAAGATTGCTTTTCAGTTTTGACCTTTCCAGCTTCAAGGAAACTGGGAAGAACATGAAGGGGAGAAGGAAGATAAAGAGGGAAGTCTGTAGTAACTCAAATTTCAGAAGCTGAAAGACTTGACTGTCTGGTCTTGCTTTCCTATATTTGCCTTGTGCCATTTCAGTGTGCTGCGACAGTTGTGCTAAGAAACCACAAGTTAAACAGCTGAAAAATTTTTAGGTGGTTAGCTGGCCTTACAGGTGAACTGTTAGGGTGACGGCTAGACACAGAAGAAAGCGGAAATGAGTCATAAAGCAGCTTAAATCACATGATTTGTAGGTGGAAAAAGAGGACAGACCCTTAACTTAGGGTCACCAAAAGTCCACCAGTGGTTCCACATGTAAAGCAATTGATTTTTTACCTGCTAAGTCATTTGTTGACAAGTTAAATATTGTGAATTATTGTTGTGGTGGAGCCAGATACATTTCTGTAGGATGTAAAATACAGCATTGCCTTCAAAACAAGCTATAGTCAATGCACAAGATGTGAAAGGCAATGCTGATACACCCAGACTGTGTCCCTGAGAAGCAAGGTAAAGGCCAGGTACGCCCAGCTCTGTGCTCTTTATAGAAATCATTGAGGAAGGTACCACCAAGCACAGCTTGGTTAGCGTTTGTTACTGCCTTTCTCAGGCAACCTACTCATTTCACACTGGTCCTTGTGAACTGAATTATTGCTGTAATTAATTTTCTTGAATAGATAAATCTGGAGAAAACACCAGCACTCCAAGTCCTTTTAATAACACTAATATCCAATTAGTTTAAAAATCTGCTGTATTTTATCCTTTCATCGGTTTATGTGTTTTATGGTAAATTGTATTATTCAAACAAAGAGATCTGAGTGCAATTCAGCTAAGGAATTTAATTACAGTCTTCCTGAGACCACAATACTTTCAAATCAGGAATAATTTCAGTCCCAATATTGCCATTTTCTATGACACATTTTTGTCATAGAAAATTTCCTCACATAAATACATTGACTTTTTGTAGTATTGTTCACACAAAATACGAATTTCTGTTTTTTGAGTTTATAAAAGCAAGGTCCCACTCATTAGATCCTTTATGCACAATATATGGATTACAATGTCAGTAAAAACAATACAATTCAGTATTTATTCTTGGTATTTTTTTAATATTTACATCATTAAAAAACTCATATTAATTAGTGGCAACATTAAATTATTTTAGGTTTATATTTTTAATGTGAGAACTTACAGAAAAGGAGATCATTTAAGATTGCATTTTATAGTGATCAATTAACTAAAACTCAAATTAGACTCACTTTTAAAAATATGTGAATTGATACCTTTTGACAGTTGCCTGAACTATCTGTTGGAAGTCAGTTAATGCTCTTGTGTTGATTCTAGCAAATGAGGTTGAAATGTTTCTCATTTATGCAAAATTCTGTCATCCTACTGCAGTCCTAGCTTTAAAAAAAATGAATGAAATGTACATATACTGTACACAGTGAATTCATAGGAAACCGTAGAAGGGAGAATTCTTGTTTCATGAAAGCATTAGCTGGTTTTCTTGTTTATCTGGCCAGCATTTGTCCCTAAGACTGACTAGCTTCATGCAGATACTCCTGTAAACCACAGTAATTATTTCAATATCAATTAGCTTCTGAGACTTCTATTTTACTTTTTGTAGAAGAAAAGTATCTGAGGTTCTCAGCCCTTTATAATAAATATGAGTGGACTTTCAGCCATGAACTCAGATAGATTGTGTTAAATCAGAAGTCCATCTCATTAATATAATGACTGCAACAATGACCTACCCTGGATTCTACTGAGGCATTTATTGATAGCCTTCTTGAGCTGCACTGTACACAGGTCTAAAAAATTACTTTCTGATTCTATCTGATGAAGTATGGAAAGAGAATAATATTTTCCTTTCTGTCTAATGTACATGTGATAAGTAACAGCTTCTAAGAGGGATTACTGAACCACCTTTCCTGCAACTAATAGATTTTCTGATCTTACTTCTCCCTGTACTACCGTTTCTCAGACAAGCATGGGCAGTACTGTCTCAGCATCAACAAATCCCTCTGTCCAAATTGTTTTGTACTCTTTTTAGCTGCCTGTAAATGAAAAATATGCATTTCTTCTAGGGTTAATTTTCCAAGTTTTACTTCTAAAACTTTAAAACCTAAAGAGGAAAGCTTTTTTTTTTTTTTTTTTTAAGAGATGCTTAAGAAAGGGGTTCTGACAGACACTTCTGTTTTTCTACTGGTACTGGTATTTCTGAGATCCAAGATAACTTTTTTAATACAGAAGGCCACAGACTTTATTTTGTCTGGTTTAATGGGTATAGTCCATGTATTTTATAATATATTTGAAATTCCTGAATTTTTTTCTAGTGTTCTTATTAATATTTTTTCTATTTTATTGGTAGGAGGAAAGGTTCTATTTTAGTAGAAATATTTAACTTGATTTTCATGACTATTTTTTTGCCCCTATGGAGTCTGAAACCCTCACCCATAAGGATGGATTTCAGGGACAGTAGTTTGCAACTCTTTTAGCATGTAGCACATACTACATAAGTTAATTGGTTCTGCTCTATTTTATTTCCCATTACCATACTCCTGTTTTACCATTTCTCCCACACCTTTTCTGCAGTGTTTCCCAGTTCACTGTATATTTATATTTCCTGAACTACTCTTACAGATCAAGGAGCTGTTACAATGAAATGTCTCTTTTACTTTGAAGCTACCTGAAGTGGATTATTTTGTGTGTCTTTTTGCATGCCCACCCCAGCATGTGATTGTGCATGCTGTGTACTGCTGAATCAAGAGTGATACGCATCTCTTTGGTATTTGGTTGTAATGTGGCATCCTTGTTTCCCACAGGCATACTGTATATTTATGGTTAGATTTTGTTTTCATTTTAGTCACTTGGAAGTTTATTGTACATGCATATTTTTACCGTGTTCTAGTTTTGGTTAAAAAAAGCTGCATTTCACAGTACACTGGACTAACCATTGGAAGGTCTTTACAGTTACCTGATTGACAACAAAGACAGTAGGAGCACAGATTGTCAAGTTAACCTATCTAAAATCTTTGTACTGAAACACCAAATTACCCTGTGGAGCTTATACCACTACATGACTGTTTCCAATAACAGCTGGACTGCAAAGGAATGTGGCCATACTATTTTCTTTCATCAATTTGCCTTCATATGTTTATTATGCATTCCATGCCAGGGTCTAAAAACCAAAGTGACATAGATGTAGAAAAAAATGTTTGCTTAGGAAGAATTAATCAGGATTTCTTGCACACTTACATGGAAAGATTGTATCCTATAAGGTAGAACAGTCATCCCACTTTCTTATTTAAAATTATGGAAACCTCTGAAAAAAGAAAAAAAGTAACTGACAAAAGTAGACAGTTAAGAAATTCAGGCAAGTTGTTGTCAGCGTCCGTAGGGAACCCTACAGTTTGCTTGGTGCTGGAAAGGAGTGGCAGACTGAATGTCCTTCATGTCAACAATGTTATTCCAAGGCATCTCTCTTCTCTTCCTTTGTCAAGAAGTATTTAGTCAGAGAGCAGCGATTACTGTTACTACACAATGCAAAAAGAGAATCCCAAAATATCATCAGTGTAATATTTACCATTTAATATCAAAAAAGATTTATGGAGATACTGGTATAAAAGTACATCAATATTACAAGATCATGGAGTATATTACTGAAAAAAACCCCAAACCAAACAAAAAAACAACTGAGAGCGTTAACTGTCTAATTTTGAAAGTTAAAAATACCTGTATTTGCTGTGGGTGGGCTGTAGCCACTGGAGTTAAATACTTGCCCTCTGCTGTTCAGATAGCAAAATGCTTTAGGCTCTTGAACTGTTTTTAAGTGTCACTCCTACTTGATTAAAGACTAGGATGTGTTGAGGATATATAAATGACAGAGTGTAACTGTTTACCTTATTACAATACATTCACGTGGCTACAACTTTGATAACTGTAGTTTCTCCGGAGATATAGTTCATGCAAAGTAATAAAAAATTCAGTCATAATAAATGGGAAAATAATATGTTATGTGCTTCTTGTTTGGAGAAATTCAGCATGAAAAACTGAGGACAAAGTGATAGGCTATCACATTCAAAAGAGAATGCTAGAGATTATTAATTATTTATTTTGTCCCTATGGAGAGATGTTTTCTGATGCTGCCTACTTAATAACACTCTTCCCTACAATAGAAAACAAGCAAATCAGATTTTTTTATATTTTGTTTTGTTAGTGAAATGCTAAAGGGAGATTTTGGGGGCTGTGAAGATTTTCCAGTTTTACTTTTTAGACAGAGAAGGTACCTAAGAAATAACGTCACCTCTCTCTGAGGGCAGTATGGTACCCCAAAACTTGCAAAGACCCATCTGGATTCATCTTCAGAGTTGACAGTTAACTGTCTGTAAGTTTATAAAAAAGTTGTTCATATGATGAAACACTTGTTGACACATTTGCTTCTGCTGGAGATGATTGAATGACAGAAGCATTTATTCCTCTAGTAATCTCCTGGGAGAATTCTGGATACTTTTCAAACTGTCTGGATGTAATGAAGAGTGGTTTTAAATATATGTATGAGAAACTGTAAATTTAGTTTTAATTATTGAAAAATTTCTAACTAATTTATTAATGTGCAAACTTGCAATACTTTTAGCTGTCAGATGGAGTCTAAATATTGTTTCTTTACATTGCTATTCAGTTATATAAAATTATCAAAGGACACCCACTGATGTCATTTTAATGAGGTCCTTGTCTATGACATGACTTTCACCTCAAAACCTGTGTCTATTTGGTCGAACTCTGAAATTACATTGATCTCTTAATGTGGTGTTATCAACACACAATCCTGACACCATCCCATGGAGGCAAAACAGCTGTCCTTTATTCCCTGTTTATATCATCCCACTGTGAATCAGAGCCAGATGCTGGCACACAAAGCTGCATCTGTCAACGCTCTTATGGCACTTTCCTGTAACTTAGCCAAATATTTCAGATGACTTCCAGTCTCTCAGAAGCAGCTACCCAGGGAACGTGTAGTGTTCTGCTTCTGTGAAGAGGAACAGATCTCTTTCTTTGATAGTTCTCTGCAAACCACTCTGAGGAATCAGACTTATGTGACGCAAAAGAAAGCCAAAATCTTTGCTAGTGTAAATTGCTTTAAATCCTTGCTTTTAATGAAAATAAACCAATTTAATCTGTGAAGGCAGAGACTAAAACAAAATAAAGTATTCTCACCCTTGAATAATATTTATTTACTATTATGTCATATAACTATTTAAAATAGGTCAGTAATCAAGTTTCAAAATCAAGGTTAATTTCAAAAGATTCCTTAACCATGTCTGAAAATGTTAGTTGTGTTGTGAAGCATTATCAAAGGCTCAACAATTTAGCTTTGAAAAGTAAGCTTTTTATAAAGTACAGGTAAAACTTAAATGTAAAAAAACCAAAACAAAACAATAAAGTGCTAATAATAAAAAAAAAAAAAGTGTCATATTACAAAGGTAACAATTATTTTAAGCAGTGACCTTGTAAAATAGTGATTATATTTAATGAGTCATTGTCATCACTGATTTCCAGTTGGAATTATTACAAAAAATTATGATAGTATTTCAAGTAAGTTTAAAAATGGAAATATTATAGAACTGCACAACCCTTCTTCAGTGCTTTTTCGGAAGTGAATTCAATATGAAAAATATTTGCAGAAAATTACTTAATCCAAAAGTAGTTTTATCCATCTTTTTGAACCATAGTTGGCAAGGAAAAAATTCAGAAACCTAAAAACTTTAAATTCCAAATGTCAGTATATGAGCCCATATGTTTCCTTTTGGAGCTTGGATGACTTCAAGTATGGGGAAAAAAAACACAATTCCAAAAAGAAAGAGTCCTTTTCAAGCTTAAGTTTATTAGATTTTAAAAATTATTATAATGGAAAACAACCCAGACTATGGATATGCATACTGCAGATTTCACTACCTATATTTCTATTTGGAACACACATAGGATTAGCTATTTAAAGGAATAGGATACAATTGTTGGTAGAATTGACATTGCATTATAAAGAATGTTGGTAAAGACTGTCACTAAAGTCAGCTACATATAGCCCTGCTACATTTCATCTGGTAGGGTTCAAAACTTGCCATGACAAATTATTCCTCCATTAAAGGTGTTTCACAGGATGGAACATCTGCTCAGCAACATCCTGTTAGCAAACCGTATTGTCAAAAAGAGTTTAGGATCATCTGCATGGATTCATGTGTATGTGCCTCTTGGTTCTGCCATTTTCTAATGCTGGAGAGCAAGCTTGGCCTGTAGGAAGATTTTGATGTTGTAACACTGAGCACTACAGAATCTATATTTTTAACATTTATCAGCCTAATAGTCTCTGAAGACCTTAACCAACTGCCTAATGTTCTTACACAATGTCTGGGAAGCCATAAAGGTCAATATGTAGTTTCATAAGCCAATCAAGGCAGCCAGCTACATCTTAAATGTCAACCATTTCAAGAAAAGAGGAACCTTATGTGGGTTGCAAGTGAACATGTCTTTGACAAGACATGACAATCCACAATCATCTTCAGTTAGTTGTAGAATCCCAGGACATATATCTCTAAACCACATGTATTTCTAAAATTATACGTGAGCTAATGAATATATTACCTTTAGAATATACTCCTGAAACTGTTTTAAAGAAATTAACCACCATCCAGCTAGTATCTCTCAACTGCAATAGAAAGGAAAATACCTGAATTCTATGCAAATATACCCTTAAACACCTTCTGACACTGAATGCACTGAAACATCATGAAGAAGGAAAAATGCGTACTGAAGAGCTTCCAGTTTTCTTCAGAATTTTTCATTAACAAAGCAAAACCTACAGCTCTGTTGTGGGACTTAGAGAAGCTACTCTCCTCATTCAAATACAGATTCTCTGTTGCCTCTTCTGGCAAATGATAGAGCTCAGTTTTACCAACAGAAACAGCACCCAGTCACCATAGCACACGGAAAAGAATAATGTAGACAGGATCCACAAATGCATTGACTAGCAACATTCCATCATGAAGCATTTCTAATTTAGCAATAATTCCTCACTTCTTCTGCTGTGAGAATGCAATGCAGAGGACAGCAGAGTCATCAGCTGTGACCTAAGCAGGATGTGCTCTCCTTGCCATGCTTATGTCCCCTTACCTCTGCATCCAGCCCACGGCCACTGTGACAGGTAGCTGTGGCAGGTCCAAACCTTTTGCCATTCTCAGTTCAGGTGCATCTTTCTTTTGCTGTCCACTTTCTTCCTGCATGCATTTGCTTTGTCAAAAGAGACATGCAACTTACTGACATATACCTAGAATGAGTCAAGACCAATTTATTTTTTCTTCACTGGGAAATGGTATTTTTCCCTCTGGTATTTCACTGCCCTTCCTCTTGTTTCACTTTGTCCTTCAATACACTCAGTATTATCTGACAGAGCAGACAGCACATACAGTTCAAAAGATGTCCAATGCCCACACACATTAAAGCTAAAAAATACTTTTTTCTTTTTTTCTTTTTTTTTAGTTAAGCTTGACAACAAAATCCTTTCTCTCCATGTGATATTCATTTGTATAGTTTCGGGTGGCTTGGGGAATACTGTGTTTGTTACTAGGCAGCAGTTACAGTGTGAAAAATCATGCACGGTTCTTGATTTTAATCCCAGAATATTTTGGTGGCATGCAGTGTCATTTTTATGTAGAACTGCAAAATGAGATGTTTGCAATTCATTGCATCTTGCTTAGATACCCAAAAGTTAATTGTAAAACTTTAACCTTTAGCTGTCTTTATAGCCAATGATATGAAATGGAGGCCTCCAGAGGACAATTTGATCCTAAAAAAGATGCTTAAGATAGAAAAGATGAATCACCCTTTGATGCTACCAATTTATCTCCCTTTACTATAAATGTATCCCTTGGGTGACTTATCTAGATTTAACTGTCTAAAAGTTAACTTTTACATGTCTGGTTGGTAAAGAGCCCACATACATTCAAGAAGTATGCTAAAAATGTGCAAGCAAGGATTTTGCTCAAATGAAGACTTGAAATGACAAGTGTTCTATAAGCTACCAAATAGTATTATTAGGAGCAGATGTTGGCTAAACCAAGAAACCAGTAATGTCACTCTGAAAAGTTTAAATAGCAAGAATAGCATCGCTATAGAATTTTGGGAGTGAAAGAAGAGGAAAAGGAAGAAATGTAGAGGTAAATACATTCTTGAATAGATATGGAGGGCATCCCCTGTCCAAATGAGCCAAACAAAAGAAGCCTACATAAATTTAGCACCAGAACAAGGCCCTAGTCTTACAGCTTCCACTTTCATAGAGTTTAAGCTTTGGAAGTTTTAATTGCTGTATGCTTGCAACATTAAATTGCATTGTTTGGTTGGGTTTTTTTTAAAGCAGTTCAGGCCATGTATTCTGTCTTGCCATAGAAACCACAGCTGTTGTGGAGTGTTGCATCAAACCTAACATCACAATATGTCTCAAATGGTGTAAATTTTAGCCTCATAATTCCCTAAAATATTACAGTCATGGCACTTTTAGAAGAGAGAGAACGTTTACTGAATTTCTTCATTACGCAGAGCTTAACCTTCAAAGGTATGAGATACTTGACACTATCTAATGCTCTCATTGATTTTAGTGGGAACGAGGAACAGGAACTCTGGACTTTTGGGCCCTCCTCATGATATTCAATCTAATAAAATCTATCAGTTCTTTTCCCTCTAACTTCAAACTGCATTATTGAAATTCTACTTCGGAAAAACAGTTATAGATTCAGTCTCAGGTGATTGTCAGGTATTGACAAGACAAGTAGCATAGGCATTAATTTCTTGTTTCTCTCAGTCTGGCAAAAAATGCAGAGCGGTGAAAAACTTCTTGGCTTGTGGTCACAGCTATTTCAATTCAGTTGGACTTCCAGATATTTCTATATTAAACATTAATTATTTACAAATACCCCTAATTGTGAGAGATTTATCTGTAGTCTGATTTTATTGATGTTAGGTGGTTTTTGTTTAGCAAGGCATATGCACACTTTTTGAAGATGGCACAAGGTTTTACATTCTTGAAGTAATGTCTAGACAGCTTTTCTGACTTCAGCATTGAATGTTGCTGAGATGTCGTTAAACTAATGACAGTTGAAATGATGCTATATGCAGATAAACCAATAAAAATAACTCATAAATTACTGCACAATGATCCCATGGTATAGTCCATGTCTATTGCTTTTCATCATAATGCTTATCAGGCCCCTCCATTCTGTTTGTTACCAGAAAATATTTAATTGCAATATTTTCTCTGTTTCAATAATTTTCCTGTGGATGCTTCATATTGTGAAAACTATGCATCTATACCAAATCCTGATATTCATGTTAATTATGCTAGGGATCATTGTATATGATACCAATTTATTAAAGGTTATTTGGGGTGAGAGAGGAAGGCAGAATATGTCTTTTTATTTTATAATCTGCATTTACAGTATTTTGCACTCAAATATGTAGGAATAATTATAATAAACCATCATTTTCACAGTAAACCATCATTTTCACTGCCCTAGGACTTCATTCTCTGAGATTTGTCTTCCAGTATTTCTAAACATAACATGTAGGATTACTTTTACTCGTTAAATCCACAGGATAAATAAAGGGAGGAAATTGAGACAATTCAATTTAATTTCTTTTTTTTTTTTTTTTTTAATTCAGTTTTCTTTTAATGTCAGAAAAGGGTATGTGATTAGTAACTTCATGTGTAATGACAAAACTGTTAAAACCTAACTTTTAATTCCTTAATTCAGTCTTTTGAACAAAAAAATATTAAAAATAGACTAGCTTTCACAAGATATTGGTTGAGCTAAAGAGGGATTTTGGAGCCTCAGTGTCATGAAAATCTCTGGAAAAGAATACTCCACAGATATATTTTTGTAAATGCATTTAACTGAGCAGTTGTTGTGCAGCTAAAATACATTGCATTTCTGGTTGGGACCAATAGCATCAGCTGTAGACTAAAACAGTGAAGAAAACCCCACTCGTAGTTCTAGCCATGCCTCTCTTGCCTGCCTAATTGGTATACTTGTTATACACGCTTGCATTCTGAGAGTTGCAAAATCACAGGAAAAGAGTAAAATATCAAACAAATTCCCAGCTGTGACTTTAATGGGATTTGGTGACTGAATGAAAACTTACAGACTGATGTTCACACAACCTCTAGGAATCTGCATCAATAGTATTTCACATCTGTTCAGCCACCAAATCAAGCAGGGCTAGATAAAGCATTTTCTGTTCAGAAACATCACCAAATCTATATGTATCTGTATTTGTGTATATATGGACATGCATATGTACACACTTTCTCATGCGGGCAATAATATAATATATACATATTAACGTATACAAATATATGTAAGAACGCGCCATCAAAAAGAATGGATTAACTCAAATTTCTACATACTAAAAATAGAAGACATCAATTTGCTGCTACTTTTTATTTCATGCCTTGAAAAGGGAAATATAATCCTTACTCCTGTGCCATTCTAGAGATCATTTAGCTTACCAGTCTGCATCCATCTTTCCTGCACCTTCACTGTTAACCTACTGGTCCTTGCTTTTAGTTTAATAGATGGATGGCCTCCCAGGGCTGTTAGAATATTTGAAATAGGCTTGGGTTTGTTGTCAGTGTGTTCAGAGAGGAGTATCTCAAATAACATGCTTTACACATAAATTAGACACTATATAGAGTTCCAGTATATCTGTGATATTTTTCAATGTATTTTAAACCAAAGTAGAACACATAGATTGAGTGTTATCCATGTAATCTCTCATATGTTTTTATTTTATTTTGTTTTTCTTAGTAACTGGTTGATAGCTAGTGTAACAGAATATGCGAATGTATAGGATTGTACTATTTCTGGCAATTGTTGGATATACTGTAGCAGTGCAAAAATGTAAAATAAGAGTTTCACTGTATGTTGGGCAATTATCCATTTAATGAAAAGACAGATCCTGAGTATAATTGAAAGACTGGAATACATATTGGGTACTAGGACAGACCTTGAGAGCCTCATTTTACTATCCATTTACTCCATCTTCCACTGTCAAAAAATTGAGCTCCAAAATTAGGCCATTAAGAACCTGTTTAAACTTTTTTTTTTTTTTTTCCATTTGACATTATTTTGTTACCACTTTTAAGTCTTTGGGCTGCATCTATACTAGTGAATCAAACTCAACTCAGCTGTTTTCTGAATGTGATTAATTCTGCTCTACAGTGATCCACATCCACACTTCCTCAAGGTCAAATGGGCCAGCTGCATCCAGGCTGTCTCCTGGGAGTGATCCCTGGCGTTTGCTGGCTCCTGATCTAAGCCAATTAATTGTTTGAGACGTTGCTACTTGGTACAGGTCAAAATCATCAGAGGCTATGGCAGAGTATGTATATCTGAACTGCAGAGCCTAGTAACAGATCCAGGCACCATTTCACTTGCTAGCTTACATAAAACCAGCACATTATGATGTGTTAGTTAGTAAGGTTGCCTATTTGAGGTACCTGTGTTTTCATTAATTCCTTCCCCAAAATGAGCACTTGCATTGTTCAAAACGGTTATACAATCTCTCCTTTTGATCCTCAGCTATTTTTTATTCATTAAAAACCAGTTTGATGTGCATGAACTAAGCAAAGAAACCCTTCCTCAGAATAGTGACAATCTTCTGATGTCTCAAGAGTAATGACTAATAACAAGGGAGAGGCTCATCTTTAACTTCAAACAACTTACAGGTCAGCACTGGAAGCCTGGACGGAACAGAGGAACTCCATTAAGATTTCAGTCCTCTTTAAAGAGTATGTGGTAGCCTTACCTCATTCTGCTCATCCACGTCTTGTTCCAAGCTTTGTGAAGCATTTGATTTGAATTTACTTTTTGTAACAAACGATTCCGCAAAGAGCACACTTAGATGTATTTATTTCTACTATCATTAGGG
>NW_009953496.1:2151225-2157701 GCF_000747805.2 Chaetura pelagica | reverse complement strand
AAAGAGGTCACATATGGGCAGAATGAGATTTACCTGAAGACATGTTGCTACCATGTTTGAGAGACATTGAAACAAAGTGTTGGTGCTGCTGGATTGTAGGATTCTCATGGTTTAGGTAACTGGCATATGGACATGAGGAACTGTGCAGTCGTAGGAACGGTGTTTCCACACATTCCTTTCTGTGATGGCATTATTTATCCCCATATCCAATTGTAACATGCCTCCATCCAGAATGCCTTTAATTGTTTCATCATCATCATAATTTTAGAAGTGTTTTCTTTTATTCCATTTTATCTTTTGATTTAGAAAGATACATTTAGAGACTTTTTGTGTGCCAGTTAGGGTCACTGTAGATAAATTAAATGGGACAGAGCAGGGAAGACAGAAAATCCACATAATTTGCTGTTATCGTAAGAAATCAATTTATCCTCAATGATTGGACATGACATTTTTGACACATGTAGAAGACACTGCCTAGACTTAGAAAAGTAAGGTAATTAAAATTTGTCTTGTATTCCTTATCGTGTAATATAAAATCTAAAATATTCATAAACCAAGTCAGAAATAATTTCTTCATGACATCTCAAGTAATTTAATAAACACCGATGGCAGAAGTTTCACAGAGCTTGAGGACTGCAGCTTATTTTCAATGAAGCATTCATGTTACCATCTAGTGTCTTAAAGCTTCTACTCATCTTTGCAGCACATTTCTCTCCTTTCAGGCAGTGGAGGAAGCTATTCATGTCTTAACATACCTTTTATCCTGGTGTGCAAATTCCTACGAGCTTACAGTCAAAAGATTTCACTATTTCACTTTGCATCGGCTGTAATTTGTTGTCAGATAGCTGTTTACAATATCTTAAATTAAGCAGGTATCTGTACCACAACTGCGTGTACAGATCAGGCATAGAAATGAATGCACATTTTTGCGGTTGCACTTCAGCTTTTGGAGCAGTAAAACCATAATAAAAACTTTCTGGATTATAGTAGAAAGATAAAGTCTGCATTTGAAATGAGAAGAAAATAAATATGAAAATAGTAAATTTCAGTGTGTTTTTTTTTTTCTGCAGCTGCATTTTTAAAGCCGTGAGATAACTGTATGTTCAATAATAATAGTAATAATCTGCTTAATGACTTCTCAGAATTAATGGACTAATCTGATTGTTCACTGGGATCATTAAAAATATCCTGCCTTCATCTCATGTACATCATGGATATGTGTTCAACTGGCCACTGCTGGATTCAAGGTATTAGACACCATTAATCGTCATGGTCTGACCAGCTGAGGCCGATTCCTTAACTCTAATATGAGTTCTCTGTACTGCAAAAAAACCACTTCTGCTTTATACCTTACAAAGGAAAGAAAAAGGAACGGAACAGAAATTTGATTTAGGATATCCCCTTTAATATATTTCATCAAAAGAATTTATAAAATATTAATTCAGCTACTGTTCTGTGCATTCCCATCAAAGTGAATAGAGAGACACATGGACACATTAAAGCAGCTTTTTATCAGAGTGGATGGGAACCCGCTCAGAACAAACATTCTGGCCTAAGGGAAAATTTTTCATCTGTGAAGCTTAAGCTTTTGGTGCTTAAAACACTCTCATATCGGATCATGTGGTCAATTTGCATGAAATAAACGATTTGTTCAAAACTTGTAAAACTATAAAATAGAACCTGACAAGTCATTAGCAATAAGTGGTATCGCACTGGCATTATACCAACTAACACGGATGTAATCATTAGAAAACTGCTACTACAGCAAAGAACAGAAAGATAATTGGGGCCAGCCTATACTTTGACCTTGAGGTGTTAGATCATTGTCCCACACAGTAGATACCACACCACAGTCCAGATTATTGACTATCCTTCTTCATTACTGATCCAATCAACATACTGAGGCACTGCCCTTTACCAACTTTCACACAAAACATCTCATTCAAATTGTAAAATTGGACTAATAGGTGATCTAGTTTAGATAAAAACAAATAAAAGAACAAAATACTTAACTTTAGTTTAGGACTTTAATCAAAACTAGCAGAAAGAAAAGGATTATTTACCCAATCTTCATTAATTTTTTAATTGCTTTTGTTTTCATTCTGAACCTTTAATTAATGAAGCTTCTTTTTGCTGACAGAGGTTATGGGTATAATTTCTCTATTCTGGTTGGAAACAAATGGTATTCAGCATCTCATTAGCTCAGTTTGCAATTTCAAGACTGTTTTTTAAACACTTTTTTTTTTTTTGGAAAATCATGGTTAGACAGCTGGATTTCTGAAGTTTGTCTACCATTCATTTTAGGGCTTCAGTCATTCTGTGAAGAGAATGGTAAATATTCAGTTGTGATTCTTGTCAACATAGGAAAAATATGTCAAATCTAAGATTTTTACAATTTACTACACAGTGCCTTCAGAACATTGGTTTCTGTCAATGTGTTCATGTTTTGTCAGTGGCTTAGGCATATGAGTTAAGTTAGAGCAGCTCTGTGTGTGATACTTTACACAAATTACCATATGAGCTAAATTACATGCTTGTAAATTATTTGCCTGCAACCATACATATGCTGATGAGATGCAATAACATTAAGACCATGGTACTCAAATCTCACTGCTGTCTTCAAGATGATGTTTCTCTTGTGCATTCCCCATGAGTATACATAACGTTGTCAAATAAGAGGGGTAAGTATGATACTGCAGTTTCCAAGGCTCATTAAGACCTTAATTTCTCTTCTGAGTCTATCACTGAGCATGAGGCATGGCTCTGAGTGTTTGATGTGAAGCTGGAGCTGAGATTTAACAGCCTGATTGCATGTCGACTCTGGTGCTGTGAATACAGGCTGGTATACACAACTGTATCAGTATTATATTTAACTGATTAATTTTATTTCCCAGGACACAATAGTATGCTTTCCAAAGGACAAGGGCATTACAGCTAGTGAGCATAAATATCAGAGGGAAAAAAAAAAAAAACATATTAAAAGGAAATACAGGTACTCCAAACAGGTGCTATAAAGCAGAAAAGAAGCATAAGTAATATGTGAGTGCAATAGATGTGTTTGTGAACCTTTCCCCACTGAAGTTAAAAATGTTTTGGATAAAGCGTGTTATCTGCATGTGGGCTAAGACAGTATGGGAAGTTCCAGTTCAACACCATGAGAGAGTACAGGTGTTTCAGTCAGTAGCTGGAATCAGAACCTTGTCAGTGTTTACAGTGCATGACCTAGTTGATATTGGCTAATAAGGAGTAATCCTTAAGGATGAGAAACATCATAATTTTTACTGGTGATTCAAGAAGTTCATAATAAGTGGACTTGAGGGAACAATTGAAGATCATTTGTTTGACAGAAGAACATGAGCTTTTACTGTAGAAGAGGCATAATGAATATGTAACCCTATTATCACAGCATTATTCTTCAGAATTTTTTAGGCTAATGAAGAAAAATAGAACTGTAAGCATTTCACCATATACTCGAGTCACTTGGACTTCATTAATTTAAAATGTACCTCTTAAAAACAAATTATTTGTTGAGAAATAAATTTCTTTCCTACAGTGTCTGGAAGATAATAGCTTTTATGCACAGTGTAATATTTTAACCATGAACAATTCTAAAGAGAGATCAGCCTCCCAGTGATTCTGCTCAGCCTGTTCATGAATATATTTTCTATGCTTCTTAACCTGTGTATTCAGGTGGAGGACATAAGGAAATGATAACACCTCGTCTTCTTCTAGAACATAGTCCAAGAAAGAAACCAACAGCTATTGAAGGCAAGTTTGAATGTTTTCCTCCTTTGCTGGCTTTTACTCATTAATTTAACACTCTGTTCTAATGGATTTTTGTTAATAAACGTAACCTGGATTACAAAACTCATCAATCTCTTAGGTCTGGGAAATAAACAGTACAATCATATTTGCATGGCAAGACCTAGATATTCCTTGTAGCAGTCCCACACATGGCTCAGGGGATTTTCTAAATGAAATAGATTACAAGATTGAGGCCCAATCTGTAAAATGCTATGCATGGTGTTCAGCAGCAAGTTGCCATCTAACTGCAAATATAATCAACATTATCCTCTTAATATACTTCAGATTACTCTTTCAACAATTGTTATTCAGTGATGATTCTGTGTATTATCTGCAATAAGGAACATAATATTTCAGGCTCTGCATTTGTCAACCCTATTCTTATTGTTAAAACTACTGAAAGAGAAATACAAAGACAGACCTTACCTTCAGAAGATTAAAACATAACTCCTGCAATTGAATTATATTGTTTACAATCGAATCATATCAGTAAAGTGGTTGAAATATGCATTTAAATTTAAAAATGTATTATGTCCCATGACTTAAAACTCCTACTGCAATATACAGGCTTGGTCTCTATGCCATACAATTCAATAGTGCAAAATACTTGAGTCTTTTAATGTAATTTTATAGTAGTATTTGTATAATACTTCAGAGTTGTTTAGTCACTCCATGGTACTTGCTAGTATCTCTCAGAGAGGCCTTAGTTATACGTAATCCAGAAAGCAATTGCAATCTAATAGGAAAACAGGTGGGATGGCAGCAGAGTAAATAACAACAGGTAAAAGATCCACCTGCATTTGGAAACACAAAATTATAGTTAGAATGTGGCAGAACCTATGATTAAAACAAAGAGTTATTTTTATTAGAGATTTCTGTAATGTTATTACTGTTAATCAGAATGTTTGGCTAAAAATATTTAAGAGACTTGCTGTGTATTTCCCCAAAATCTTTTACCTCAAATGAGCATTTCTTTATAAGTACACTGTTTAAAGGAGTATAAAACTGGGGTTATTTTGACACAATATAGTATATAAATACGTTTGTTGTCCTGCTTATTTTGGGGAAATATTTGAACCCTGCTTATGAGCAAAAAGTCCCTGCAATGTTAAACACTGTTATCCACCAATTAACCATAATGGAAAAAAAGACTTAATAGTAAAAGGCTGCTGCATTTGCTGAATGATAAACTTAATCTTTAAATATAACTGTTATACAACATGAACTAGCATCAAATTAACATTAAGTTCTTGATTTTCAAAATCATAAAGAGCATGGAATTACTGCAATTGCACATGGAAATGACTATTTGTGACCAGTTACACATTTGGTGTTTCATTAGCTCATTTATGCATGCAATTGAGGTAATTGTAAATGTAAATTAGACACCCATTTGACAAACAAATTGGGGTGGGGGAGGTTATCTGCTTAGAATCATACAACTAAATTCCCTTTAAAGCTCAAGGCCAGTCACTAGGATACAATGTTATTCATGCAAGACTTTTGGAGAAAATGAAGAAGGAAGCATTATTTGCAAAATGCTGCTATGAAAGATGTTATGTTGTCCTATTGTGTGGTTACCATATATGAGAAAATAGGCCACAGTGCCTTTAGGAACCCTAAACACTGAAGCTTTATTTCAGCCCTGTGGAAACTAAGTAATTTATGGGAATATTTGGCATAGTATCACAAGGGAAAAATAAGAGTAGACAGAGAAATTTAAATCTCTGAAGTGGGTTGCAGAGACATCTCTCTGTGTCTTCTTAATGCTTCTATACCTTTATGACTGACACGTCAATAAATGTCACTGACCGTGTGAAGGGACAGGTTGAAGCAAAAGATTGTTCTTATTGTAAATATAGTCGTAGATAGTATACTATGTTCTCGGAAGAGGAAACCAGTACAAGCATTTGTTAACTACAAAATGTGCTTTATACAACATGGAAGGACTGGCCCAGCCTTTGACAGAAGCAACCAGCTCTGAAAACAGTAAAACCATAGGAAGTAACAGAATGATTGTCAAATAAAATATTTATGCAACCAATCTATTTAAACCCTAGGCTTTACAACTCAGTGATATTCAGACATTAGATACAAAACCATGCAGACGGTAAAGGCTGAAAAGATGTTACTCTCTTTCTAAATTGAGGTATTTTCACTAATCTTGGACCATTCTTGATTTCTGATAAGTGAAAATAGTGGCAGTGTATGTGCCAGATGTCTCTAACATTTTTACATTATTTCAAATAGAAAGCTTTTCCTGGGTAGTATCCAATGCCCAGTAAAACTATGCTCTGCTGAATTCTTGAGGTCTTAGAAAAACAGTATATTGTTATTGGGTATTAAATTTCAACCTTTCTCTTGTCATTGCCAATTTCTCTTCCTTCACCTTGACAATAAATCTTTTGGAAAAGGGGTGATTATGTAAGACAATCCAAATTTCTACCCTATATTCTAGCAGAATGCAATAAATTGCATCGGAGTGTGTGCATGTGAATTGAACTTTTCAGATGCCTTGTGGTTAGAAAGAAAAATGCATTCTTGAGGTGCTAGACTCAAAGTTCAATTAAAGGTTTGAAGTTTCAGGTCACCAACAAAAGAGCATAACAAAAAAAAACCCCAAAACTAAAACAAAAGATCCTGTAACAATAAACAATAGAAAAAGGGAAAGA
>NW_009953496.1:2122462-2151214 GCF_000747805.2 Chaetura pelagica | reverse complement strand
AGAGAGTTTGTGAAGCAAAAGACTTTGACACATGACTTCTACTTGTGTTCCAAGCTTAGAAACCTTGTTTGGCAAGCCATGAAGTAAAATAACTCATTTTAAATGCTTGATCTTATCTTGTGCTGAAGCTTTCACAAGGACTTGGAAGCAGCACTCTCAGCTTGGCTGACACTCAGATGCTGCCATCTATGGAGGACGCCAGTGCCGGACATAAGTTGAAGCTCTCTAGAGCTACCTGAAGTTTTACTTTAATGTGCTACTTCCTTGACTGTAGTCTTCTCTGCCTCTTTTAACTCTAGCTTTCATGTATTTTATTACCCTCTGGCATCCTAAAAATTCTGAAGTGCATATTGATTCTCTCAGGTAGTGACTTTTTTGCTCGGCTCACACAGCTTTTAGCTCCCTGTGTTTCCCCATTCATCTGAGAAGGACTCTCCTTTCTGACAGTCCTGACATGTTATGCTTTCTGTCATGGCAGAGTAATCTCTCAGGGAGATGCTGCAATTAGACAAGAAATGTCAAAACTAATCTCAGAGGCTTAGTCAGTTAGTAGTAAGGCTCCATATTAACTGTTCCAGAATAGCATGTCTTTGCTTTTTCACAAGATCACAGTATCTTTATGAGAGGCTTGTATCAAAATCTTTGTCTCAGTGGAGGGCATCTTCATGTGTATTACACATTAGCTCAAACAAATTGTATGCTTTGCACCACTTTGAAGAGCATTGTATCACAAAAAAAAACCTGGAACAGCATTGTATCTGAGTATAACTTTCCAGGTTGTATGGTCCTAGAAATCTGTCCTTCCATCTCTGATTGGGAGAGCACTCCTCATGGAAAAGTCATCAACATAATCATCCTGATCTGTGCATGGATCATGATGGGCTCTGAAATATCCTCTTGCTTTGGCTGAAGTATGCTGCCTCTTCTTTGCCATCCTGCTGGTATTTGTGGTATTAAATAAGGTAAAAAAACAAAACAAACAAACAAACAAAAAAAAACCACACACCAAAAAACCAAACCTCTGCAGGTCTGTGGAAGATCTTTAAGGAAAAAAAAATTATTTTCTTTAGGTCAATGCATCCTCTAATTACAGCTTTTGCAGAATGCAGTAAAGTGAGTTGCTGAGAAATATATTTAACTTTGTACAAAACTTCTGTAGAGGCTAAATTGACATTGAAATAGAAATCTGCATCTATCTTTGTTGTTGTGTAGAATGCACACTATCTGACTATCTTAAGAAGAATTTCTAGTCTATATCTCAGTTCATGAATATAACATTAGGAGATATAACCAGAGTATATAAATTACTAAAGTCAATACAAATTTTGACAAGGCTCCCTTGATATATAAAAGTGTATAAATCTTGTACAAATCAATCTGCCTCTGTACAGTCTGTCAATGGCCTTCTTCTCTTCTGTACACAGATTGTTCTATAAAAAAACTTTTTTTTTTCTTTGATACTATAAAATAAACTACACTTACAAATCCTTCTAGTGAAAGATAGTGATTCAAGATACAATAGAAGCCTTTCAAAATTTAAGGATTTTGAATTTTTCTCCCAATTTACATATTTTTTTAATAATACTGACATGATTTGTGGTTGGAAATCCATTTTCTGATAAATTTTAATGCAAGAGAGAATTAAAAAAAAAAAAGAAAAATATTTCTGCTGGAAATGTCATAATGCAATGTGTTAGGTTTTAATCTAGTTTATTATAAGACACAGTTTAAGCAGCACTAACAGAATACTGTATATACAGCATAAACCCAAGTTTTGTTGAGAAATATGGACCCTACATCTCCATGAGTCTATACAGAAGACAGTAAAACCTTTGAAATAATATGCACAAGGTTTCAAAGTGAGTAATTTAATGATTAGGTTAGACATTTAAGCAGTAAACTCCAGTGATTTAGCTAAGATGAAAAGAGCCTAAACCTTCTACTGTTTCAGAAAACCCTTGACATTTTACTTAATGACATGAGGTTCTTCTGTACTACTTTTATCCTAGCATAAATCAGAAAAAACTAACAGATATTGGAAAAAAAAGCTTACTATAATGTAGAAAAAATATATACAAATTTATGTGTATTTTGATTTCACATATTACTATGTTTTCTCATTAACAATAATAATACAATTTAAAATATTAGGATATTCATTTTAAATAAGTAATCACCAAAATCTACCCTGTCAAAGAAAACAAAAAAAAACTTTGAAGATTATTTTAACTTTTTAAGCTGCTTTTTGACTAGTGCAGATAAGTAATGTTCTTTCACATATGTGGCACCTGCAAATGGAAAATACTTACTCTGTTTAAGATTCTCTTTTAAAAACAGAAACTCCATGTTTCTTCAGACAGAAAAGTTCAACGCTTGAATAAGAAGTCCTGCATAGACTGGTCAACCCATTTTCTTAAACCTCAGACCGTCTTGCTCAAAAACAAGCCCCACAAAATGAATAATCAAAGCCTTTCCCAGCACTGGCAACACAAATGATGCTGCTGTTGATTGATGATGCCTAGTCAGAATGCCAGTCACAAGGAGGGATAAGGCTAACCCTGCTGCCTTAGCTGTGTTAGCTTGGCTCCTGCTAATGAAGATCATACCCAAAGAAGTCAGTGTTCCTCTGGGAATGTAATTCTTTATCATACACATACTTGTATTGTATGTGCCATTGACCATTGTCAAATGGAGCTTCTGTAGCTGGTCTTGTCATGGAAGTTGGCGTGCCCTCTTTTTTTCCCCTTGACATGTGTATTCTGGCTTCTTTACTCTGGTATTTCTACTCCTTTGCTCCCCACTGTGTGGTTTACTGAGAGCAACATATGGCCCCATGCTATTAACAAACAGTTTTGGTGCTTAATTCAACAGAGCCATGAAAAAGGAGCCTCCAGGAAGAAATGAGTAACACTTATGTGGGTCACATGAAAGCACTAGGAATTTCAAGCATGATATTACTATTCCATGCATTCTGCAGACTGAAAATATCTCCATAAGCAATCTTCGAAGCTGCCAAATAGTGTTTCAAATTGGGATTTGAAAACGGTGAAGTGGTTCAAAAAGCAAAATGAGATTGGAGAGATTGCCTAGGACTTCAGGACCTGTGTGACCCATTAGTCTTTCACTTGCTCAATAGGAGAACAAATTGTTTTGCATTAGTCTGCTGAAATGAAATGGTGTAGCTTAAACAGAGCTTTGCAGAAATGCATTTAATTTTGGCCTAAGCACTCACCTGTAAATTAGAGAGAGTATGTTAGTGTTTGTGTGCGTCCATGTCTTTGTGTGGGTAAAGAAGCCATTCTAAAAACTTTAGATTAATGCTATTTAGCCTACATTGATCTTTCTTGACTTTTCAGTAGTTTGGCCAAGACAAGACAGGATTGTTACTCACAGAGAAAATAAATGGACCAACAAGGACATTCTTATCCCAGAAAGGGATTTTTCTTAAAATGGTAGCTCAGGTGACTTTTTAGTTCAAATTTTTATTTATTTTTTTTTTTTTAAATGTGAGTTCTCATGACATCATAAATGAAGCAGAAATATTTCCTTGCATTTTTTTTTAATTCCTCCAAAATGTTTGTAACCCTAAAGGGGCCTTCTTGTATGAACATGTGTGAAGTTGTCTAGAATCAAAAGTGCAACTTACCAGTCATTGCCAGTCTCAACCCTAAGCAACATGCAAAGGTGAAAGAAGTATCATTATAAAAATTGAAAAGCAATGAGTAATTTAATATTTTAAAGAATAGTCAAGTCCCACTGAAATCAACAGCAAAAATCCCATTGATTTCAGCAGGGAAAGGATTTCAGTCACCAATTAAAACAAAGGAAAAACAACCATTATTTCTTCAAAATTAATAAGGAAATAGAAATCTAAAAATATAGTGTGGGGCAGTGTTTTGGAAGGTCTTTTAAAATTATGCTGATGACAGGTTAAGGTGTACAGAGGTGCTTGCAGAAACATGGCTTCAAGTTCTACCTGGAATTAAGATACTGCATTCAGTCTAAATTATAGTTTCTCAGAAAAAGCAACATTAAAGTTTTTTTTGCCCTGCTTTGGTTGTGAGTACACATATCTCTGCTGTTGCTCATTTCTGTCAGGACCAGAATCAGTAGACAAAAAAACTGTTGTGGTATTCACAAAGCTAGACAATATCCAGTCTTTCACAAGAGCATTTCTCCTGAGAATTCCTGACAATAACATTTTATATAAATGCAGATAAGCCTTGTAAAGTATCTGAACTTCAGGTTTATCTGAACCAAAACATGTCCAAACTACTGGCATTCAGTCCCACTAGTTAGTGTTCATTACACACACGCCTCTCCAAAAGAAGGTACCAGTGGCTGTATTTGCTGCCCTCCTTACCTCAGCATCTCGGAGGGGATGGGATGAGCTGACAAGTCCTTCCAGAGTCAGTGTCACCTTAAGCACATGAAGCATCTGGAGCAATACAGAGAACAAACTCTTACAGCACTCACCTCTTCCAGTTCCTGGCCAGCATTCCCATGACATTATGCCCAGTAACTCACATGTATCCCTAAATTTAGCTTCCACTCAATGCTGGCACAGTAGCACACTGGTCTTACCAGGTCTGTTTTCAAGTGCTGCATTGTTAGCATGTTTGTGTTATCTCCCCTCCCCCTGTTGTTCAAGAATTATCTGTCCCATGAGAATAACAAAAAGCTGTTGTCAAAACTGGTAAAGGTAATTCAGAAACACATCTTGCTTGGTCCCTGTTGAATCTTACTTGGGATTCCACCAGTGTCCTCAGTCTCTCAACACTTACTGAGAAATAAGTAACTTAATCTCACGTTTCTTTCCTTGAGGGCTGTTCTCTTTGCTCCAGTCACTCAAGTAAATTATTCTTTGCTGCTTCCTTATTCTCCCCTTTGAAGGAATTATTTATCTCAATTTCCTGTTCAGTAGCACATCACTGCTTTAATTCACAATTCTTATTCTCACTGGTTTCCTCCTTGTACTACATAAGGTCCACTTCTGAGTACAGTCTACAGAAAAAGAACTTGGATTAACTCGAAGTACATTGCTTGTCTGGCTGACCCATTCTGTCATCTTGTACTCTGCCATCTCCATGTATCCCTCTTTCATCCTTGTAAAGGCATTGCAGGCTTTTGAAGGTGAGGTCTTTTTGTATGCATCTCTGGCAGCCTGTATGTGAAAAAGTGATCCAGGACTACTGCTTCTGGTGGTAAATATCATTAATTACAATATCAAAAGGAAGTACCAATAACAATACATTTTTCAACACTCAATTGCACTTGAATTCCATACTGTAGTCAACCCTGAATCATCAAAACTCCTTGTGTTGCCTTGTGTAACTCACTGTTGGTGCATATTATGATCACACTCAAGGACATTTGTAGTCCTGCTACTGTTCATAGCTGAAAAAAATAAGAACTTTCAATTAACAGATGGGGTTCATATTTTACAATGGAAAAGATCTGCCTAATTTCCTATTTAATTATTTGTTCTGCCTCTTCATTTAACTATGTATATAACTGGATAAAACTCACTGCATTTGCTGCTTCAAAAAACACAATATTGGTTGGTGTTAAATATACACTTAATACACAAGAATCTAAATGTGATCTACTCAAATTGAGAGGAAATAAATATATTCAGAAAATGGGATTGCTTCCCTAAATTACAAGTAACTCATTCTGAAATACCTATTTACCAAGCCCATCATTCTCATTTACATAAACTTTTGTCAGTAGTACCTGTAAGGGATATCAGTGGGGTGAGATGCAGCTGAGATGTGAATGGAAGCCTTGTAACTTTTTCTCACACTTGACTAAAATGGATATCTTGCTTTGGTCAGTGCTGATGGGAAGTAGGTGCCACAGTCCTCACACCTCTATGTAATCATCCTTTAGAAAATTCATAACAAATATAGATGTCTCTAGGCTCACTGGACATGCTTATTATTGCAGCTGAAGAGCTTGATGGAGAAAATTCTGTCAGTGGAATTAATTGGTGGAATGGCTTAGCAATAGAAACTCTTCAGCCAGGAATGTATCTCCTTGTGTTTTAGGCTGCTTGCAGTAGAAATTCCTGCTACTTCTGTATATCCCCCATACAAAGCTCCACTCCTTAAAGCTCCATGTCTCAGCTTGTGACTCTCGAGACATATATGGCTCTGAACCTTGCTATGAAAGCAGACTTAGGGCTTTGCTGGGCCCCAGAAATATGCTACACGTTCACAGGCAGAAATGTGCCTCTGATTAAAGAGAATTTTGTTGATTGTAAGGATCTTTGGCTTACAAATTATCCCTTTGAATCACCTAGCACCAGGAGTATAAGGAAGTAAAAAAAATAATCTAACTGTAAGAGTGGAGCTGTTAACAGCTCCCCAAGAACTGAGGTACTCAGGAAAAAATGGAAATCACAGAAGTACCAGCAATATTCCAGTCTTTAGTTACTAGGAGTAAAAGCTAGTGGAAGGAAGACAATTAGAAGGAAGTGTTGTGTTGGTTTTTTTTCTGACAGTAACTGATAGACTTGATAGGTTTAACAGTTTTGGTTAAATCAGGCAGAGTAAACAAACATTTTTGTAAATTGGAAGAGTTGTACAGTACATGTGAAAATGAATCATTAAGAAGTCCTAAACGGCATAGGACAATAGAGCTGCGGAACAGCTTGTGTGTAATCTGAGGCTGAAGAGTCTTCCATTTTGAGGATGCAGCTGCAGTCCCTACATGATAGGCAATAACAAGAATATTCAAATATACAACAAATGAAGCTCCAGACAAGCTTGTAAAGGATAAGCATTACTCTGATACCCGCTCTCTAAGTGCATAAGGAACCTGAGTGTCATAAAGCACGTTCATGACACAAAGTAACTTGTAGCATGAAGTGCATGCAGCACACTGAGGCTTTCAGCAGGGAGAATTTAGCACACAAAACACTGGGAGAAACATTCTGTAAAACACATGCAAGGGTTTTCTGCTTGATTTTATTGAGACTTTAACAAGGGATGTGCATTGAAGAAACTGATTTAAAAAGAACAACTGGAACCCATCAATATGATACTTAATATTAAACACTACTTTAGAAAAAAATCATGCATGTTTTGGGGAGACACTGAATCTTGTTAAATACATTGCCTTCATGACAGACAAAATAACTTTTTTTATGAAACCATTACAGAAAGACTGTGAAATTAATGTACTTTATTAAAATATCCATTTTTCTATCAAATATACACATATTTTATTTTTGTTTAGGAAGAATGTAGTGAAGTATTTAATTTATTTCTTTTTCCGTTCCCTGTTTGTCTGTATTTTTTCTTGCAGAAGAAAAGTCTATTGTGGTAGCTAGAGAAGTGAAAAGTAAGTTTCTTCATTTTTCCTTTATCTTCATGTTAATTTATGGAAGGGATAATATTATATTTGCTTCTTGGATCTGTTGACTTCAGAAAATCTTCCTATAACTTAAATATTTTTCCAGTAAAGACTTGTGCTTAAAGGCTTATGGTCCTGTGTTTGTGCCATTTTATAAGATAATAAAACTTAGTTTCTTATCCACATTCATTACAGTAAAACATCACAAAAAGAAAACTACAGTATCTTTTACTACATCAACACCCAAAGCTACACAGTACAAATTGTGGATAACAAATTTAGCATTTGGTGGATGAGTAATGGACAAAAAAATTTTAGATTAGCTATTCTTATGGTCTTATTTTCTTATCCATCAAAACCGGGATCCATTTCCCAAAGGAAATATAAGAATTAGAGCTTTCTCATTTCCTTTACTGAACTCTCAATTTTGTAATTAGTAATGTTAATGAAATAAGTAATTAAACTGCTGTAGCTTTTTGTAAAAAAAAAAAAAAAAATGCAAAAAAGTCCTTATTTCTACTGTTGCCCAATTAATTGACAAAATAGTCACACACCCTTTTAAAAGAACATGTCATGTCTTTTGTAGATGATACTTTGCAGTTCTCCAATAGGAGAAGTCTTGTAAATTTCAAAGGTTGAATCCATGAAAAGTGTTATAAAGCCATACTATTTTTACAGGCTTCTTGGGGCATTCTGCACTTATTCCCAAGTGCCACCTGCAAGTTTTGCTGCCATTTAGTCAATTTCTAGAAAAGAAAATGAACAGATACATGGCTTCTGAAATACCACAGTAAACTTAGTTACACAAGGTTAATGGGCACCATTTTTTGAATTAGTACTTAAGTACTTATCTAGTGTACACACTGGTTCTAGTTCTATCCTTAGTTCCACATCCACTCTGAGTATTATGCTCTATTTCTGAGCTATTGATAGTAAACTCCTAAATAAATGACCAGCTTATCAAATCTAGAACCTACTACAGTTATTCAAGGATTCCCATAACATATATATATATACACACATGCATATAGATGAGTATATATGTGTATCTGTATGTAAAAATAGCCAGATAAAGTTCTATTTCTTTTTTTTTTTTTTTTAGACAGAAATGAAGAAAAGAAAAGGACTGATGTAAAGAGGGCTTCAACTGAAATTAAGAGGAAAGGTATGGTTTGGGAATGTCTCGTATTGGCCTCATTAAACTATTTACTCCCACTGCTGGCTCAATTCCCATCACTGCTTAGTCACTCTTTGCATATAATGACTTCTTCAGTCATTACATCATGCCTGATGTGTTCACTGTCCAAACTGCAAAACCCTTATCAACCCAAATAAAATTTTGGATCATTCATTCCCAGGAAACATCTAAAAGGCTTTACTTTCTTGGAAAATATTTGTCATTCATTATTTATTAATGTTGTCATTGCTACTGGAGATTAAGCTAAAAGGTACCACATTCATGCACTGATGATTTTTGCCTGGCCTTTGATGAATTATTAAGGGTCAAAATCATCCACAGTTGATGCATACTGATTAATTTTCCTTTTCAGCTGATTGCTCTGTTGCTAGTTGAGTGCAAATGCTAGGAGGGAGTAATCTGAACTAAACTCCCAAATAAGTCACATTTCTTATAAGATGTGCCCACCAGGACTTGGCTGACTACATATTTGAGGGTATGATTCAGAGATCCAGCATGTGAAATTACTTTCTTTAATTAAATTTTAGAAAAAGAAGGAAAAAGAGAGAAAACTGATGAGAAGACAGCTGTCTCTGAAATGAAAAAAGCAGGTAAGAAATTGAAGTCTGTCTTTCCCTGCAGTAGATATCTGCCTATTTATTGTAAGCACTTTCAGGTTTCAAGCATTTGAGATAGAGGTGTATGCAATTCATTATCACTTCAGAAATACAAAGAAGTATTTATTTATTTATATAAACTGTTTACGTTATATAGGTAGTTTATAGGTAGTATTTATGCAAATTACATTATGCATATATGCATGTGGAGATATAATGTAATTTTCAGTTCTGTGAGCCTGGGATTTTTTAAAAAAACATTAGAAACACTGTTTTATCCACTAAATAAAGAGCGTAAGTAGTTTTAAAGGGTACATAGCGTGGAAAGATTGAATAGAGTGCATAGAATTTTCCATTAATTATTTCATAAATTTACTCCATTTTCAGTAATAAATAGAAATTTCAACATATCAAACCACTTATTGGGGTAGAAAATAATTATTAAAAAATGTTTCTGAGGCTTTAACCATGCCCACAAAATAGTTGTCTAAAATGTTAGTGAATGGCCTGAATATTATTCATTGTGTTTCATGACATTGAGCATAAAAAGATACATTTTTCAGTAAGATTAGGAATCATAATTTGGATATTGTCTACAGTAAAATAGATGTAACTTTTCTTTCCCATTATTTCATTAAATTTACGAGTATGTTTAATACACACATGCAAACATATCTCCCTGACTGACACAGTCTGTGAAACTGTCTCATTAAAATCTAGTCACATTAAAATCCAGGAGAAATGAAATGGCCAGTCCAGCAGTTTGGTCATAATCTTAATATTTTGGAACACTTATTCTACCTTCTGCTTTGTCACACACTTTCATGTAACCTGCTACGAGTCATCAAGTACTCAGATGTACCTTTCTGTAGACTAGAGTAATGCCTAAAACCATGGAGAAAGGTTTTTAATAGGATTGAAAAATTCAGGGCTACGGTTACTATACCCTCAAGGCAAGCCTTGTGCTCTGTTATCTAATTATTCAAATCTGTTGAATTTTATCAGAAGTTGGAAGGATATATGTATATAATGGTTTACTAAATTGTGGATTACATATGCAAATTTCAATATGCAAGTGTCTTTTATGTCATACATGGTCCACATAAGTTTTCCTATTCAATTGTTTATGGATGGAAGTAAAAAGGTTAATTTATGTTTGGTACTATATAGAAATACACAGAATGACACAGACTACCTTGGAATACTGCTATCTTGGTAGCCCCATATTTAAATATTCTTCAGTCTTTTATAGTGGAGAAGGGCACACTAGGGAAGCGATGAGGATGAAAGTCAATACTATTTTCCAAGTTGCATATTTAAATGTATAAACACAAATTCAAAAAGAAAATAAGATCACAATTCAAATATCTTTTCTAATTTTATTCTGATTCTAAGCTTGTATTTCACTTGAGAATACAGAATTGTAAAAAGATTACATTTTATTGGCAGAGCTGCAGCATAAAGTTATTAATATGTTCATCTTCACAAGCTGTTGCTAAATCCAGTGAGTCATCCTACCAAAGCTAGAAAGATACAAATTAGACAAACTGAGACATCCACACATTTCTGTCCCTTTTATTAGCTCTGTAGGTTGCTGTATTTTGAAGAGTTTACTAGCCTTTGTGTAAGAGGATGGTAATCCATAATATATTCTAGCTACACATGTTGCTGTTATTCCTTATTCAGCTTGCTCTTTGAATGCAGTGTACTTTCTAGCTTTGATTGACAGCACCTACTGTTATACTTAAAAGGTTTTAAGCCTGAAATAATTGCCACATTTGATCAACAAAACAGTAGTGCATAGTCCAGTTTTGAAATGAGGCACCTCAGTGTCTGATACTATATACAATATTTGGGCAGACACAGCAAACGAACCTCAGAGCACTTGAATCAGCAGATAAGTATCCAACAGCAAGAGTGTAAGAAAAGCTTCCAATTTTCTTGCTTTTTCCCATTAAAAGGCTAGGCAGAGGCTACTGCATTAAAAATAAACTCCTTGCCCTGGTTTTCAAATCCTCTCATTACTTCTGGATGCCTCTGATTTTGTCTCTTATTTTCCTTCCCCTAACCTTTGCAATCCTTGAAGCTGAGGTGCGTGCAGGCTGTGCTGTTCCCTCACTGCCACCCACACCCACCCTGCACCAGCAGGCAGTTCCTTCTGCTAGAAGCTGGCTGCCTGGTACCCTGCTCCCATCCTCTCCTGCACATCCCTCCTCTCTGAAGGCTCAACTCTGACAGGAGGCCCATTAACCAAGCTTTCCCCACAGAGGAATGGAGGCATGTACAGGCTGCCAGGTGCAAGGGAGAGAAAGAAGAGGAGATGCTCTGCAAGCGCTAGGTGATGAAAACATCTCTGAAATCCTGCTCTGAGAGTGGCACTTCCTTCTATTCCTCTCCATATCTCTTCCTTTAACAAGGCATCCTTGTGATTGCAAATACTGAAGATTTTTGCTGATTAATATTTTATATTAGCTCTTTTGTCCAGGAGACAATTTTATCTCTAGCCTTACCAGAATGAAGGGTTTTTTATTGCTCTCCATTAACTACATCCATGTGAAGTATTTGTTTATTTGAATGCCAGCTTAATCTTTCTCCACTCTGCTCTTCCTCGGTTTCTCACTCTGCCCCTTTCTCTTTCTGCTGTTGCAGAGGAGCAAGAGTCATCTAATGTGAAATGTTCTCAGTCTTTAATACAGAGTGAACTGAATAATTCTTAATTAGCTTTTAAAAATGCATTGTAGATAAAACCACATTAATCCTCTGACCCTCATCTTGTACAAAAACATTGTGCTAATTGCCTGAAAAATAGATAATTCCATTGTTACAAACTCAGAGGCCTTGCTTAAACAAACATAATTGTCTGACACAAGGGTCTGGTGCAGTCACACTTCAAAACATTTTACGAAAATCTATCTAGTGCTATGCTGGTTATAGAAGGAGCTGCATCTCCACATCTCTGTAAGGGGCTTGCTGAGCCTTGGCAGAGACAAGACTTTGCCAGGCTGTCCCAAAGCACCCAGTGGTTGGGTCACATGGGCTCAGAGGGGTCCAGCTTGCCACCTGACTGAGAAAGGGGACCCTCTTTGTTAAAGCTTTGGTGTCCAGCCCTACATGAAAACGAATAGGAAAAGATTGGTGCTTTCAGGTACTCATATTTTGCTTGGAGAATGCCTCCCGATAGTCCCTTTCTCAAAGTCTCAGCAGTCCAGAGTTCCTCTGCTCCTTCTTGCATCAGCTTTCCTAAAAATTATGTTTGGCACACAGCCTTTGTCTTTAAATTTGATTGCTGCAAACTCCTCTTCCACTTTGTTTTGCTTCTCATAAAAATAATGTAGGTAATAAATGAGCTTATAAAGCAATAAAAATGTCAACCTGGGTCATCACACCATTTCCTAACTAAAACTCTGCTCAGCTGCCATTGATGATCTTGCCTTTCTGTTATTGCTGCATAATTTCAAATAATAATGGTAATAAAAAAACCTAGGTATTGTTCAGCATTTTTTATAGTAAATCTTAGAATGACTTTAGAAAGATAACCAGTGCTTTTTCCTCCACTTTCCACGCAGGGAAATTCAGGTATAGACATGTCATGGAGGACAGTTGTCCATAGGGCTTATAATATATATATATTCTGAACACCTAACTAATGTTAGTTAGATTAATGACTGTAAGTTTCTGGACACTTTCATTACTTCCCTAATGAAGAAACAGGGAAACCAATGAATGCAAATGATTTTTAGGAAGAAAATGTGTTTGCTTAAAAATGTAAGGCATAGTGAGCTGGACAAATGATCAGGAATCTCCCTCTAACCCATGTCCCAGAGCACCACAACACTACATCTTTTAAACTCCTCCAGATGGTGACTCAGCCACTTACTTGGGCCTGTTACAGTGCCTGACAGCCCTTTCAGTGAATAAATTTTTCCTTACATCCAATCTAAACTTCCCCTGGCACAACTTGAGGTCATTTCCTCTTGTTCTATTGTTTGCTACTTCGGAGAAGAGCCTGACCCTCACTTGCTATCATGTCCTTTCAGGTAGTTGTAAAGAGCTACGAGGTCACCTCTCAGCCTCATTTTTTCCAGGCTAAACATCCCCAGTTGCCTCACACTCTCCCCATAAGACTTCTGCTCCAAACCCTTCACCAGCTTTGTTGCCCTTCTTTAGACATGCTCTAGCATTTCACTGTCCTTGTAGCGAGGTGCTCAAAACTGAGTACAGTATTTGAGGTGTGGCCTTCTCAGTGCTGAGTACAGAGGCACTTCCCTACTACTGTGTGCTGGCCACATAATTCCTGATGCAGGCTAGGATGCTGTTGGCCTTCTTGGCCACCCGGGCACACTGTCGGCTCATATTCAGCCAGCTATTGACCAACACTCCCAGGTCCTTTTCTTCTGGGCAGCTTTCCAGCCATTCATGCCCAAGCCTGTAGCATTGCCTGGGGTGGCTATGACTCAAGCACAGGACCCAGCACTTGGTGTTGGTTGAACCTCCTAAAAGTGGCCTTGGCCTGTCTATTGGTCCCTCAAGCAGATCAACACTGCCACCCAGTTTGGTGTTGTCTGCAAACTTCTGGAGGATGCACTTGATCCCCTCATCCTGATCATTGATAAAGTTATGACTATGCTATCTATAGTGCATAATGCCATGCTATGTTTCACACCATGCAGTGTTACCAGAAGAGGGGAGTGGTGATGTCTCTCCAGATACCAAAGTAAATCTTGTCTTCCTGAATAGGAAAAGTCTCTGTGAGTTTAAAGTTACAAACAATGAGGTGCATTTTAATGATGTCACTGTAACAATCA
Organism: Chaetura pelagica; assembly: GCF_000747805.2. Classification (NCBI taxonomy): domain Eukaryota; kingdom Metazoa; phylum Chordata; class Aves; order Apodiformes; family Apodidae; genus Chaetura; species Chaetura pelagica. The sequence goes on along the minus strand of NW_009953496.1, from coordinate 2,137,256 downwards.
AGTGAACTCACTTAGCAGTCATTAAAAAAACCCATAAAAGTTAATCTTGGATATAAACATGAAAATATAATGACTGCCACAGAACCCGATTAACCAAGTTAGTTTTGCTAGTCTGTCATCCAGTGAGATCATGTAGCCGGGGGGAAAGTATGTTTTACTATGTTACAGTAGAGAGAGCAGAGTGGAGGTGATCTAGCAAGAGCAAACAAGACTTACTAGGTCACAGTGATTTTTTTGCGAAGGTTAACCACAGATGCATTTTCACGAGCTGCTCTTGCTTTTAAGCTTTTTAGGCCACTCTTTGTAATTTGCAAAAAAAAAAAAGCAATGAATAGGACATGAAGAGAAAAGACCATTTTATACACCAACAGTATGTTCTTTGTTACCGTGCTCTATACAGACACAAAGGCAAATTCCTCTGCTAATTTTTAAATTTCTGATCTGAACAACGTAAAAAAATTAATCTAATTTTGTGACTTCATGTGTTCAACGTTACCCTTCCAGTCTTGGTATTATTCCTTCCATTACAATAAGAGAACAACTACTGACACCTGGTGGCAAATTATATTTTTCTCTCATTCTGTGTGCATGGGGTTTTTTCTGTTTGTTTTCAAATGTGGCTATTTAAAGAGTTTGATGATGAAATGATGAACCCATTCTTTTTTGCCCCATGCTCCTTACCTTGTTATGTCATGGCTATAAATTTGTTACAATGTGATCCAAATGTGACACCATTCTTAGAGGAAACATTTTGGTGTTTTCAGCACTACCAGAAAAGTAAAAATTATACAAAATGTACCTTATGACATAAATTTATACATACAAAAAATACATGCTTAACATATCCACTGATCTAGAGGAGTACATGCACACCACACAGCCTAAAATCCTTTGGGTAAATACATCTGCAATGGATTGAACACTTTAATCTGGGATCTAAATGTTGATCCCATATTTTTTCTGATGAGCAAATGGATTAGGCTTGTACAGATTCGTAGGAAGACATCTCTGTTCTCTCAGAAGCCAATTTTGAAACTTTTCGCTCTCCCCTGCCCACTCCCAGGAATGTATTCCCAGATAGGAAATAACTGACATGCTGACAGCTTCCTGCAGCCCAGTTTGGGCACTGCCATGTGTCTCATGTTCCCGTATGTGGTAGAAGTTACAGGATAGGTATCAGCAGATGTGAGGGTAGTGTGTGCTTTCAGAAGAACCCCAATGTCAAGTCTGCCAGAGCCAGTGAGGTGTAGAGGCTGTCTCAATTTAGGCTTCTTACAAGGGCAAAATGGAATTGAGAGGCCAGACCAGGTGAGCCCAACATATTTTGAAACTGGCTGGTCACACAAAAAAATGAAACATATTTATTCACAAATTTCCTGGTAGCTTACTAAAGTAAGCATGAGGGAAAGGTATAAACTACAGTGGTGAGGGGTCCATAAATACATGCTGTTGTGCATTTTGGGTTAGCCAGGCCTGTTTTCAGAATGGCTGCTAGAATATGCAGAAGGCAGGAATTTTAAGGGTAGAACTCTGTCTGACTGTTTCTTTGGTTTGGGTGGTTTTGTTGTGGGTATTTTTAATGAGAAAAAGACAATGCAGTGGGTTGACCCTGGCCAGCAGTTAAAGACCTACACAGGTTCTTGCTCTCTCTCTACCCACCTGTGGAATGGGGAAGAGAATAGGGAGACTGAAAGTGAGAAAACAGTGGTTTGAGCTTAATAAGTGAAGGAAAGAGGAAAGAAACCAAGTGATACACTGGCAAGCATTCACCACCTCCCACAAGCAGACCAATGACCAGTCAATCTGAGCAACAACCACCCTTCCCCCTCTTCTTCCTCTACTTTCACTTTTTATTGCTGTGATATTATACAGTAGGGAATATACTCTGGAGAATCTGGATCACCTGTCCCAGCTGTGTCCCCTCCCAGCCTCTTCTCAGCTTACTGGGGACAGATAGAGCAGGAGAAAGAGAAAGCCATGATGCTGTGAAACCACTGTAATAGCCAAAACACTGGTATGATAACGTCTGAGCCACAGATTCAAAACACAGCACCCTACAAGCTGCTATGAAGAAAATTAACTCCAACTCAGCTAGAGTTTAGAGAGATTAAGAAGAGAAACAAATCTAAAAAAAAAAAAAAATATAATAGAAATAATAACTAATGAGTTGCATGGTGCCTTCTCAATATTGTACAAAATGATTGTATAAAAGCAGGAATCAAGGGAACATGGTGTGTTATGAATTGAGAGCAAATTTTGGCACTTGTTAAAGCATACACACACACACACACACACAAATAAAAATAAGTTATGGACCTCACAACTATGTGATCCTTCTCTAGGGTATTACTTATCAATATTCTCATGACAGCTTTTTCTGCTAGACTGTTCATCCTCTTGTATGTTTCTGTAGGACAATGGCTTGGCTTGCTATGTGTTTGTACAACCCTTACTGCTGACTCTGTCTCTGGTCTCAACTATTATTTCAATTGGTAATATTACTATGTGAATCAATTACTATCTACCAAAGGCTATAAAAAGTGTCTAGTTTTCCCAGCTGGCTGACTGGAGCTTCAGGTTTCATCTCCTGTACTGCAGGCTGACTCATTTCTGACTAATGACTTGCTCTTGACACTGTCATGCATGTCAGGTCCATCATGATTTTTCTGTCTCCTACTCCTCCTCTCCCAGATCCTATTCCTAACTCATCTCCTGTTTCCTGACATTTTTCCATGAGTATAGACTTTTGCTTTCAGAAAATTATGCACCTAGCCCTCCACATTGCTTTTATTTCCTAAACCAAAGAAATGCTAGATTAGGATTCCTGCACAGTTACCAGCAGGTGATGTTATTCACTCTTGTTTCACAGACAGTAGAGATGGAAATGACCTACTAGATCATCTAATCCTTCCCTCTGGCAATGTAGGATAATTCCGTATAGAATATCTTTAAGTGCTTTATCCAGTTTAGTTTTAAATGTCTGAAGCAACTAGGCCTCCATCAATTCCCACAGAAGATTATTCTACAACATAATAGATCTCACAGTTAAGAAGTGTTTCATTCCAGTCTGTCTAAATTTTCCCTTGCTTAATTTTATCCCATTACTCAGAGTTATATTCTCTCGTGACACCCAAATATAGTCTTTCTAACCTCAGGGCCCAATTCCTTACCACCTTGTGTTATATTGCCACTTACATTTACATCCAGAAAGTGGCCTTAAAACTGACAAGGTGAATGGTAAGTTAAGGTTGATGCTTTTTCATACAGTAAGAGATTATAAACCTCACAACAGGGAACACAGACCATGGCCACCCATCACCTGTGTACAAGGCACTTGGACAGACTGGGACTTGCATGTTGATTAGGAGTCCAAATTGGAGAAAAACCAGAAAAAAAGTGACTCAAGTTATTTACAAATTAAGGATATTTTTCACAGAGTGGAACAGAGTATTCTATTAATCTCTTCAGAATGAAGTGACTTTGTTATTGTGGATACTAAGTACCTTCACAGAAGAAGAAAATACTCTGGTTACTATAGCTCTCTTTAATCTAGTAGGAAGAGTTTAACAAGAATGAATGGCTGGAAGCTGAAGCTAACTGCATTCAGACTGAAAATGAGGAGCAAGTTCTTAACACTAAGAGTGATGAACTACCACAGCATAGGGTGGATATTGCTTTCCCTGATGTCTGCAGAAGATTATTGTTTACCTAGTGGAAGATACACATCAGCTGAAAAGGTGCCTAGCTGAAATATAGGACTCTCTGACATCCAAGTGTCAGACTAGATAACCGATGATGTGTTCTAGCCTTGAACATTATGGAGGTATATCCTCAGAGATACACATAATAAGCTAAAAGACAATCCAGTGGAGAGTCAGTTCAAGAATGCAGCTGGAGACAACTGTCTTACAGGTTCCTTGGAAAAACTGAAATATAAAAAAAAGAAAAAAATTGAGCCATAGTGAGGGACAAGGAAAAAAATCCAGCAGAGCAGACATGCAAACACAGCAGAAAAGCAATTCTCATGGTGTCCATGTTTCTGGCTATTAAGGGAGTCTGTTCCTGAAACAAGACAAAAAGCAGCTTAAATATGTTCTACACTGCTGTTCAAAGCACCCAGTGGACTTTGAATTCTGTTCTTCACCATCAGCAGTGATTGACATAAAGATTTCAAAGATATTTAGGTTCCTAAAGATGTAGCATGGCAACCAATGGGATTTACAAGCACACCAAAGTAGGGCAGACACATAACTCCCATTGATTTTCTGTGAGAACTGAGCTCCAAAACACCCCTACCACTTTTGGAAAAAGTACAGAGGCTGGAAGGTCACTGTGGAGTTTCTGAAAATATTGTCCCTTATTCACTGCTGAAATAGTTCCTCAGCTGGGAATCATGTTGTTATTCATATCAAGAGCAAACCAAACATTTATGGCCTTCCAGGATGTGGGTAGGGTTCAGTGTTCAAAAGGTAGAAATCAGGTGAAATGCAAAGAGGTAAAGAGTTATAAACAAGTTTTTCTTGCCTTCCCCTTGCCTCTCCCTCACCTCACAGTAACAACTGTCTCAACATAAGACTGACTTTCTGTTGCAATTGATGCAGCAACTCTGGGGTAGAAGACTGACTTTGCTGTGAATCATACTGATTTGGTATGAATCAGCCTTAGAGTAAACTCTGTCTCCCCTTCCACCCTCAGTCACCTCCATGTGTTGTGTAAAAAAAAAACAACTCTAGAAGAGAAAGTGGTGAATATCCACTTAGTGAGGTGCTTGCTCTGTCTGTGAAATGTTAATAGCAGATGAACAAGCTTCCAGAACCTTTCAGTGGTCTCTTTTCTAACTATTTTGAGTGGAGAGCTTTCAAGGTTATGTCGAATATTACTCACCCCAGACGTGTTTCTTTGTGTTGGTTGTTTTTCAACCTTGACTGCACAAAGCAAGGAGTCATGTGAGAAAGGCAAAAAGTGAATGGTTGTGGTAAGATCTGATTAGCAAAGAATTAGAAATGTCAATCCTTTAATAAATACAGAGGAAAACTAGGAGGCTTGGGCTTTGCACTATAAAAATTTTGTCATGACCTGGCAAGAGAATCTTCTGTAAGCAAAAGAGAAGAATCATTTTAGTTTCTGACAAGCAATCTCTTGTAAGTCTTATAGAGAAACTTTTGTGGAAATGTGATCCTAGATATAATTAAGCTTGAAGATGATAAATATTCAATCTAAAGACCACACAAGTAAGCAAATAATCAGTTTGCCTTTGGACTTTCAGATATTTAGAATGAAGTACCTGTGCTGTGCAAGCAGCTGGGTGGCATAGCTTTAATTAAAGAATCTAATTTATGCTTTAAACCTGTTTATTTTGGTCTGGGGATTAATGTAATGTTTATTTTTCCAGTCACATCCAGAAATAACAGGATTAGAATATGCCTATGCTTCAAACAACAGAAAGTTAATCTTTTTAATGAAGGAAAACAGTTCTGTGCCCTCAAAATAAGATGTACATCTGAGTCAGCGGGCCTGATATTTAGGACAATTATTCTATGTGAAGCATAGATGCATAGACACAACAGGCAGGTTGCAATGACATACCAATGTAGTGCTATCTATGTCCTGTTGTCACTCAATCAACAAACTGAAGGCTTGATCCAGAGCTAAAAAGTCTCTTTTCTTTTCTTTTCTTTTCTTTTCTTTTCTTTTCTTTTCTTTTCTTTTCTTTTCTTTTCTTTTCTTTTCTTTTCTTTTCTTTTCTTTTCTTTTCTTTTCTTTTCTTTTCTTTTCTTTTCTTTTCTTTTCTTTTCTTTTCTTTTCTTTTCTTTTCTTTTCTTTTCTTTTCTTTTCTTTTCTTTTCTTTTCTTTTCTTTTCTTTTCTTTTCTTTTCTTTTCTTTTCTTTTCTTTTCTTTTCTTTTCTTTTCTTTTCTTTTCTTTTCTTTTCTTTTCTTTTCTTTTCTTTTCTTTTCTTTTCTTTTCTTTTCTTTTCTTTTCTTTTCTTTTCTTTTCTTTTCTTTTCTTTTCTTTTCTTTTCTTTTCTTTTCTTTTCTTTTCTTTTCTTTTCTTTTCTTTTCTTTTCTTTTCTTTTCTTTTCTTTTCTTTTCTTTTCTTTTCTTTTCTTTTCTTTTCTTTTCTTTTCTTTTCTTTTCTTTTCTTTTCTTTTCTTTTCTTTTCTTTTCTTTTCTTTTCTTTTCTTTTCTTTTCTTTTCTTTTCTTTTCTTTTCTTTTCTTTTCTTTTCTTTTCTTTTCTTTTCTTTTCTTTTCTTTTCTTTTCTTTTCTTTTCTTTTCTTTTCTTTTCTTTTCTTTTCTTTTCTTTTCTTTTCTTTTCTTTTCTTTTCTTTTCTTTTCTTTTCTTTTCTTTTCTTTTCTTTTCTTTTCTTTTCTTTTCTTTTCTTTTCTTTTCTTTTCTTTTCTTTTCTTTTCTTTTCTTTTCTTTTCTTTTCTTTTCTTTTCTTTTCTTTTCTTTTCTTTTCTTTTCTTTTCTTTTCTTTTCTTTTCTTTTCTTTTCTTTTCTTTTCTTTTCTTTTCTTTTCTTTTCTTTTCTTTTCTTTTCTTTTCTTTTCTTTTCTTTTCTTTTCTTTTCTTTTCTTTTCTTTTCTTTTCTTTTCTTTTCTTTTCTTTTCTTTTCTTTTCTTTTCTTTTCTTTTCTTTTCTTTTCTTTTCTTTTCTTTTCTTTTCTTTTCTTTTCTTTTCTTTTCTTTTCTTTTCTTTTCTTTTCTTTTCTTTTCTTTTCTTTTCTTTTCTTTTCTTTTCTTTTCTTTTCTTTTCTTTTCTTTTCTTTTCTTTTCTTTTCTTTTCTTTTCTTTTCTTTTCTTTTCTTTTCTTTTCTTTTCTTTTCTTTTCTTTTCTTTTCTTTTCTTTTCTTTTCTTTTCTTTTCTTTTCTTTTCTTTTCTTTTCTTTTCTTTTCTTTTCTTTTCTTTTCTTTTCTTTTCTTTTCTTTTCTTTTCTTTTCTTTTCTTTTCTTTTCTTTTCTTTTCTTTTCTTTTCTTTTCTTTTCTTTTCTTTTCTTTTCTTTTCTTTTCTTTTCTTTTCTTTTCTTTTCTTTTCTTTTCTTTTCTTTTCTTTTCTTTTCTTTTCTTTTCTTTTCTTTTCTTTTCTTTTCTTTTCTTTTCTTTTCTTTTCTTTTCTTTTCTTTTCTTTTCTTTTCTTTTCTTTTCTTTTCTTTTCTTTTCTTTTCTTTTCTTTTCTTTTCTTTTCTTTTCTTTTCTTTTCTTTTCTTTTCTTTTCTTTTCTTTTCTTTTCTTTTCTTTTCTTTTCTTTTCTTTTCTTTTCTTTTCTTTTCTTTTCTTTTCTTTTCTTTTCTTTTCTTTTCTTTTCTTTTCTTTTCTTTTCTTTTCTTTTCTTTTCTTTTCTTTTCTTTTCTTTTCTTTTCTTTTCTTTTCTTTTCTTTTCTTTTCTTTTCTTTTCTTTTCTTTTCTTTTCTTTTCTTTTCTTTTCTTTTCTTTTCTTTTCTTTTCTTTTCTTTTCTTTTCTTTTCTTTTCTTTTCTTTTCTTTTCTTTTCTTTTCTTTTCTTTTCTTTTCTTTTCTTTTCTTTTCTTTTCTTTTCTTTCTTTCTTTCTTTCTTTCTTTCTTTCTTTCTTTCTTTCTTTCTTTCTTTCTTTCTTTCTTTCTTTCTCTTTCTTTCTTTCTTTCTTTCTTTCTTTCTTTCTTTTCAAAAGAAAAAGTACATTTTTCATTTACCTTAAAATGAAGTTTTAAAAGCTTTCACTACATTTAATGAACACATGAAAACTTTCATGTCACTTATTGGAAAGCATAATTCAGTCTTTTGGATGTCTTTCCCCTAGAAAGATTAATGGAGGTATTCTTGACTTATAGTAGGGTGTTCTTTACACTTTACTCTTAGTCACAATTGTTTAACCTTTTAGTAAATGTTCCAAGTGTTTGTGCTTCTTCTCTCAGTCATTTTCTAAGAAGCAGAACCAACTTTATGGGTTTGCTATGCATAACTCTTAGAGACTTAAATCAAATGAACTGTTATTGAAGGATTAGGATAATAGAACTGGCAGATATTGTTAAACGGAAGGGCCATACATAGCTGTGGCTGTAAGCGCATTGATTTTTAGCTTGATTCTGCATGAGGTTGCTTCTTCATAGATTTTGCTTCACTTAGAAGAGTGTAATTAGAGCTATAAAGATGAACGGATGGACATTACATACTTCAAGGTTTCACTTTTCACAAAGTGAGAATGCTGGCTGCCTCTGTGTTCAGAAGTACAAATAATATCTTCGCCATAGTGATAATGTCTACAGATATCAGCTGTTCATCCACCAATCCAACTGAAAGAAGGAAAGTAAACATGTTGAGAAGTACAGAAAGTGATATCACAAGGGCACACAACATACATACAGTTGACAAGTCCTATACTGACTGTAAAAAAAAAACCCTCTCGTGAATCATTCAAAAAATATTGATGCTGAGCTTTCTCAAGAAAACTGTTGAGATAGTATATCCCCTATGCTGTTTGAAGAAAAGGTAAAAACTGCTGACAAATATTTTCAGCAGTTATGATATTTACACTAATTCAAATGAGCATTTATTCTAGGAAAATATCTGATTCTTAACATTTTAGGAATTGATGTTATTACCTGTATTTGCTACACCAAAAAAAAACAAACCCATTGTCTTTTCCCTAAATGACTGCAGCTTCTGTAATTAACTGCACTTACAGCTTCCTGTTTGTGGATAACTGATCGAGTCACATCGTGCTCCAGTTTTGCTTTTTTAAACCATTCCCGTTGAATGCAGAAGGCAAGAGAAAATGTTTCCACCTGCTCTGCAGTGGGGAATACTGAATCCATTTCAGCAAATATAAAATAGTAAGGAGAAACCACTAATTAGTAGGACCATGAATCACTCGTACAGTTGAGTTTGGTTGTTCACAAAGTGCAGGCTGTTTCTTACCACAAGTGTAGCTGAATCACTTCTTTGCTCACACGTCTCTCTACTTGCTTTATTTTTTACTCTATCAAATGATTTTTTAAAATTATCTTTGGAAATGTGTTTATGGTAGCATTTAGTATTCTGCCATGTGCAGTGCCACAAAGCTTTCTGGGCAACTACACGGACTAGGCTGCTACCCACTTCTGAGGCTGCTCTGGCTTTGAAGTCCCCCTGTGGCTGCACAGAAGACAGAGCTCCTTTGTAACGGTGAGGGACACGGTGTTGTGAGGAGATGGCAGAGTGGGGATGCAAGACATGCAAGGGCTGCTGATAAGAAGGGACTTGGAGACACCAAAGAAATTAAGAACTGATCTATAAGCTTGCTACTGTGAGTGGAGAGGAAATGCAGATGATGGCAAAGAAATAATCTTTCCTGCTTTAATAGGAATTTTAATTCCATTGAAATTTTCTATTGTAATTCACAAGAGAAGAGTGTAGTTAGTTAGTTAACTCTTCTTCCTAGTCCCACATTTGTTATCAATACCTTTGAGAACTGTTTTAATAGTCCAGTCTCATGCTGCTTGAGGAAACTAGATTTTACTTTCCAGACACTCCATTTTCTCCCATTTTCATCCAGTATTAGAAATATTATCTACAGTTTACCCCTACTTTGTGTTCTAGTGCCTGGAGAGACTTAAATGAAAAACCTGCAGTCTGTGGTTCAAGGCTTACTGGCCTCTGACACTAAATTTCTCTGTTATTCCCAATTTATTCTCCAAAGACTCTAGTTTAACTCTGGTCAGGAAGTTTATTGCTGTTACCAAATGGGTCAGGGAACAGCTCTGAAGTGGCAATGGTGCAATACCTTGCTTTTCCTCATGCACATCTGCAGCCTCACTGGTGCAGTGAGATGCCTTTCTTATGCTCACCAAGACATGACAGTTTGGAAAGGCAAGAGCAGTTTTTGTCAGTAGTTGTCGCAGAGCATATGGCAATATCATGCTCAGTGATCAAGACGGGGAACAAAATCTAGTCTTGGTCCAAACACAGAATTTTCCATGTGGGAGAAATGTTGGCATTTCTGAACAGCTCTTTTATGCCAGTGCCAAATTTTAGAGTTTTGGGAAAGGATGTTGAAAATTGAGTATCACATTCAGTTGAGCAGTTTTGATAGAGCCTTCTTAGATCTTAAGCCTACTGAAAAGGAGAAATAATACTTTTTTAACTCCCTGTAATATGAATTTTTAAAAATCTTAATAGAAAGTGTAGGCACTCTGATAAAATGTCCTCATATGTGGACATCTGCTGTTTCAGAAGTGACGGGGGGGGGAAAAAAAAAGCTCCCAAAAGCTTTGAGGTGTTGTGAGATGATAATTACTTCATTAATGGCATAAAGTTAGGGTAAAAATATCCAAAATATTATTAATTAAAAAACAACCGAGCATCAAATTCTAAAAGACAGTTCAGAATTGAACACTTTTCAGAATGTTGTAATATTCATTAAAATCAATATTATTTTGTAGAAATAAATTTTAAGAACTCCACATAAATGAAAAAAAAAAAATATTATAGACCATAGTTTAGTTCAGTAAGAGGTTTGAAAATGGTTGTTTAATTACTATATGTTCAATAGCAGGTCATTTTTCATTGTGAATAGCTATCTGCTCTTTTGACACTGTAAATCATATTAATTACAAATCTTGCTACTTAATAAATTGTTTTTAAATTCTGGTACATCTGCTAGCTTGGGAGCAGACTGTACTGAGACTCGTCTCTAGGCAACTTTAATTATGTTTTTCATTCACATGATGGAAAATCTCAGCCATCAGATGCCACCTGCTATCATTTTTATTTCCACTCTTGTGAACTCTCACTCAGGGCAGCAAAGGGAACACTGGCTTTCGTACTTGTAAGGTGCATTGTCTTACAAAGTTGTGCTGCTGTATTGCACTTGCAAAACCAGAACCAAGCTCCTAAACGTGTTCTTGACTGTGCTTTGGTCAAGAAGCTTTTTTTTTTTTTTTTTTTTTTTTCCTGGAGAACCAGCACAGTTTTTACTTCAATATATCAGAAAGTATCTTCAACACAACTCTATGTGATTCCTGAAGTTTCTGTTAATTTTTCTACCTCTTTTTCACAGAATCACAGAATCATTCTTGTTGGAAAAAACATTTAAGATCATTGAGTCTAATCACAACCCAACTTTACCAACCATTAACCTAACTCTACCAAGTCCAGTGCTTAAACCATGCTCCTAAACACCACATCTATACATCTCTGAAACACCTCCAGGAATGGAGACTGAACCACCTTCCTGGGGAGGCTGTTCCAGTGCTTAATTACCATTTAATTGAATAATTTTTTCCAATATTTAATCTAAAATTCCCCTGCTACATCTTGAGCCCATTACCTCTTGTTCTGTCACTTGTTAGTTGGGAAAAGAAGACTCACACCCATCTCATTAGAACCTCCTTTCAGGTAGTTGTAGAGACCGATAAGGTCTCCACTCAGCCTCCTCTTCTCCAGACTTAAGAAACCCAGTTCCTTCAGGGCTTGTGCTCCAGACCCTTTACCAGCTTTGTTGCCTTTCTGTGGACTTGCTCCAGCACCTCAAAGTCTTTCTTCTAGTGGGGGGCTCAAAACTGTACACAGAACTCTAGATGCAGCCTCAAATTTCTTCTACTTTAAATTACAAAACTAATTTAATACCTAAGTCAAAATAAATTGTAAGAGCCAAGCAATCATGCAACATTTGTGTAAGTCTTATTAGAAACATTCCTCTGAGCCAGCTGTAGAGCCATGGTCACACTGTGTGAGGCACCTTCATTACACAACGTATTTTCTGTGGGTCTATGTATATCATTACCCAGTCAGTGGGGCTTGATTAAGTCTGTTCTAGTATGTGATCATCAGCTAAAAGGTAGAGAAGGCAGATTGGCAGTGCCAAATGAGGTTTAGGGTGAGAATCCCTCCCTTAGTAACTGCTTAATATTTTAAATTTCTCTTTAGTTTTTTATTCAGTCAATCATGGCTTTCAGAGACATTTAGTAATTCCCCTGGCTCCTGGTGTTTAGTCAAGATCAGCCAATGCAGAGGAATGCTCACATCCTTAGAATCCTTAGCCGTAGCCAGTGGGTTGCCCAATGTTTGATTAAGGTACTAGCTACCGTTCCATTTCAATACTGTGGTTGCCAATTGAAGCTGAAACTAGTTTCTATTTCTAAATTTGATGTTACTCTCATGGTCTTTGGGAAGCTTCCAAAGAGAAAGGTTGGTTTAGGTACGATATTTAAAATAATGCTTCCCATAGTTAAAGTGGTTTAGGCAGCTGTTTTAAGCTATCAACATAATATCATTAAAATATTAAATTATCTGAATAAAATTTTTAATTTATTTTTATATGCTTCTATGTATTTGGATGAGAGATTTCTAGAAAGAAAAAGCACAGAGAATCTTTCAAGAAAGTACAATTTGAAAGCTGTTTATTTCATAGAATTTCTTTTATATATAAAAATAATATGTTGCATGGAGCAGCTGAAGATCTGCTGTTCTCAAACAGGCGATGTACACTGCATTATAAATGAATTCCTAAAAAACAGGTGTAAACATTTTGTGAACTCTAGATCTAGAATTCACTTCAGAGCAATGTTTGAAATACTATTTTAGAAGTTTGTTTAAACTCAAACAACCATACTCTATACTAGAGCACTGGGGTGTCCTTGTCTAATGCCTTATTACCAACCTCCTAGGGACACACCAGCATGAAAGGCACTATATAAGCTTAAAGGGATTTTTCATTTTCTTGCCTCATGAGTAGTTTAGATGTCATTTGTCGTTACTGTATACTGTTAGTTTACTTCAAAAGAATGCTGATTGAGACCTGAGGAAAAGATCGAGCTATGTGCTAAAAAGAAACAAAATAATAAAGTACTGCTTTGCTGTTTCATTGAGATACATCTGTGCTGGCTGCCAGATGTTCATTCCTAGTTTGAATTCAGAAATGATCCTTTTAGCCTGTACAGATAAGAACAAATTCAGACCATGTTTGTTTAAATATTTGGTATTTCTTAACAAAATAATAAGAAAAAAAATTACTGTACTTCAACCTTTTTCAAAAGCCAGTAAAAGAAAAGCCTGTTCACTCACCTGGGAAGAGGGGAGCTTATATAACCATGCTTACTTTTTGAGAATACAGACCAGAATAAAACTGTCTTCAAATATCACCCAAGAATAGCTGTAAAAAGAAAAGGCTACTTCAGAGTCCTCCACAGCTGATGAATGATGTTGTTAACTAGGGTTCTTAGCCTGTTAAAGCCTCCTACAGATGCTTTCAGAAAAACCCATGCCTAAAGTTATGAGAAATTTTGGATTGCTCAGTATTTTAGTGGTTCACATAAGCCTTTTAAGAAGACCTGAATATCAAATATGTCCTCAGCACATTCTGAAAAATTGACTGCTTCAGACTGGGCACCTAACTACCAGAAGCATCAGATTTTGAAGTCTGATCTCCGTTAGTAAGTCTAGAAAAGGTTGGGGTTTTTATATTGTTTTACATTTTTGTAGAAATGGGGCTTTTCTCGAAAAGAAAATGCATTCCCTGTTGCTGGATATCAACAAACTTTATGACTAAATCCAAGGACCTTACCACTGGTCAAGGCTGCTAGAGCACCCAAATTAATGTTCTTGTGTTACATGTGTCCTAATAAAGTAATATCGCTTACAGGAATTGTGGGCGCCGTTCACATGTCGTACACTTGCCCTTCCTGGCACCAGACTTCAGATATAATTTTTTAAAGAGAAAATAGTCTAAAACTCTGGAGATTATATTCCCTAGACTGATAAACAAAGATATGTTTAGGATGTTCATATGTTGCCTAACACTTATGTTCGAAAAAAAAAATTATTTATTCTGGTAATTCCTCTTCTTAACTGAGGAAAAAAAACAAAACAGAGCAGACCCACAGAGAGGCCAAAGGGATTGCTGCTGTTGTTTTTAAGAAAAAGACATCATTATTTAAAAATCTGATATAATATAAGCCGCATTTCACCACACTCACATTGTTTAAAAGTAAAACTCTAGATCTGTGCAAAACAAAAATAAATGAGGCAAAATACTCATAGACTTTAATTACATTAATAGAAGTCATTATTCAATTAATTTTTATGCTGTTGTGTTTTTTTTTCCTGTGAGTTATTTAGTTACATGCTAGTTGTGTCTTATAGTAGGTAACTAAATTTAGGGCCATCAGAAGACCTGATCGGTTTTCCCTCCTGTAAGAACTACCAATTTTTCTTCAAACTTAGGTAATTTATTTTATCCAAGTGTGAGAAGTCTAGATGCTAATGCTCTGTACCTTCAAAAGAACCTCTATGTCACAAGGTCCTACAAAACCCCCCCTTGACAATTTTCACAGAATCACAGAATCATCATGGTGGGAAAGGACCTCTGACATCACCGAGTCCAAGCATACACACACAAAAAAAACAACCCCACAACCTCGACCATTAGAGCATGCTCTGAAGTGTTACATCTACACATTTCTTGAATACCTCCAGGGATGGTAACTCCACCACCTCCCTGGGCAGCCTGTTCCAGAGCTTGACCACTCGTGCAGTGTAGAAGCTTTTTCTTATATCTAATATAAAGCTCCCGTGCTGGTACTTCAGGATATTTCCTCTGTGTCCTGGTTTGAGAAGAGGCCAACACCCACATCCCTACAACCTCCTTTCAGGTAGTTGTAGAGAGCTATAAAGTCTCCCCTTAGCCTCATTTTTTTCAGACTAAACAACCCAGGTTCCCTCAGCCACTCCTCATATGACTTGTTGTCTAGACCCTTCACCAGCTTGGTAGCTCTTCTCAGCACCTCAATGTTCTTTTTATAGTGAGGTGCCCAGAACTGAACACAGCACTTGAAGTGCGG
>NW_009953496.1:2120539-2122409 GCF_000747805.2 Chaetura pelagica | reverse complement strand
TGCTATTCCTGATGCAGGCCAGGATGCTGTTAGACTTCTTGGACACCTGGACACACTGCTGACTCATATTCAGCTATCTGTTAACCAGTACCCCCAGGTCTTTTTCTGCTGAGCAGCTCTCCAGACACTCTTCCCCAAGCCCGTAGCGTTGCATGGGGTTGTTGTGACTAAAACACAGGACCCAACACTTGGCCTTATTGAACCTCATACAATTTGGCCTTGGCCCATCAAGCCAGCCTGTCCAGGTCTCTCTGTAGAGCATTCCTACCCTTGAACAGAACAACACTCCACTCAATTTGTTGTCATCTGCAAACTTACTGAGGGTGCCCTCAATCACCTCATTCAGATAACTGTTAAAGATATTGAACAAAACTGACTCTAAAACCAAGCCCTGAGGGACACCACTGGTGACCAGCACCAACTACATTTTACTTCATTTTCTGTAAATCATTCCAGCCAAGTTATGTAAGTATGGCTTTAGAAATCAAACTTTAGGCATCTTGCCTTAAAAAAAGTAGCCTAAGAGTAAAAACATTTATGTTTTCATGTCATTGTGTAATATTGGAATCAGCTAATGTTAATTTTTCTGCTTTTAAAAAGCACAACAATAATGACTCCTCAGAATACCCAAAAAAACCCAAATCATAAGATTTTCCTACTGGAAAAATTGCCAGTTACTTACTCAAACATTGCCATATGTTATATATTTCAGATGATGAAAAAACATGTTGCTTCTTTTAACCTAAATTTTGTCTCTAAAATATACTTATGTGTGTTGTCCTCATAAATGATGACTTATATGAAAATAGGAGAGAAAGAACATGAAGGCATTATTTAGATCCAGTCTGTTGTTGTAAGCGATGCTGCCAATTTATTTATCTTTTCATAACCTCCAGGAATAGAAGTTTATTGTAATAAATGATTCATATTGCTACAATATACACCTTTTAAAATTTCCATATCTGGCAACTAATAGGCACTTCTTCAAGGCTTCAATAGGCTCCTTAGCTAGATAATGTAGTTGAAAGCTGCCTCATGATTAATTTCATCTAAATGTGGTAATTATCATACTTTGAAGTAATGCCTGCAAAACATACTTTCACAGAGAGTTAGTGGAAGCAGAGGATTAACCTAAAAACCTTTCCCATTCAAAGCAACATATCACCCAAATAGAAATGTATTTTCCCTTGAATTTTTCAAGACTCTTTATTAGACTACTTGGCAGTCATCTGCATTACCTTATCTCATATCAACTTCTTCATAGCAATTTGGAAAGCAACATTAACTGAAGCAATTTTGCATTATTAACAGTAGTGGAATGGTCTTGGTTTTGTAAGCTACTTTTTTGCAGTTTCTGTCCAGAAGTATTTATTGCGTTAGTGTTTAAGTGCACAATTAATTTAACATTCCTATATGTTGTTGTCACGATCCGTGACCTATTATATCTCCTTATTGGAGTGTATTAACTTATCAGGATTTGCTGAGAGCTTCACACGTGGGTATCGCCTCACACAGAGGATACAGGAACTTATGTCCTGACTTTTTTGAGTGAATAACTCGCTCAGTGCTTACTTATATTTCTAACAACAGCAAGGTTTATTGTGGGGAAAACAAAGCAATTTGGGGCAGGAGGTTCAAAAGGAGTGGTTATAACACATTAAACATATATGGGTACACCTTAGTTACACATCTTATTCAAGTGCTGGAAGGAGAGGGGAGGGGTATGCCCGAATGGCTGGATTATATTTTCCCCTATAAGCTGGGGTAGCCGGAATTGTCTCACCACGGCAGTGCAAGTAGGATGAGCTGGGTAGCAAAGAAGCTGCGGGCCCTCCAAGCGCAGGTCGCCCCCCCCGCCAGAAAAGCGGCG
>NW_009953496.1:2094194-2120418 GCF_000747805.2 Chaetura pelagica | reverse complement strand
GCAGCAGAGCGGGCTGGCAGGCAGCTCCCAGCAGCGGGGACGGGCGGCAGCACGCGGCAGGAAAAATGGCGGCGGCAGGCTGTGTGTGTAGACGACCGCCTTGAACACACGAGGAGAGAGCGAGAGAAAGAGGGGCGTGCCGCGCTGCCTCTCTCATGGGGTTCTTCGGCGCCAGTTTTGCATTTCCGGGCTTTTCAGCCAATCAGACGGGACCTAGTCCTGCCCCTGCTTCCGGCCACGGCTCCTCCCCTGCAGCAGCTGCTCCCCCCCCCATACACACACAGAGGGGGTTTCCTGCCGTGTGGAGACACCGTTTTAAGTCAGTTTTGTCGGCTGACTCAAAGGACATTTCATGTTCATGTAAGGAAATACCTGGTCCTTCACACTTGTGAACCTAAGCATTATCCTGCCTACATTCCAGGCACACCATAGATTACTAGAGAGGGTGTTTTTTTCCTCATGGGCATCCAGGCATACAAATTCTATCACTACTCTATGGATCTTTTTGCTTCCTGTCCTACAGGACCTCCGTGAACCGTTTCTAGTTGTATAGGTGAGACTAATGAAAAAGGTACATAAAGCCAGCCCCAAGTATAAAAATGGCCCATTTTTGTACTGAGATAAAAACCCTGAGGTAGAATAGCACCAAGAATTACAATGGAGAAAGAAGCTACCGCTGAGTACTTCTGTCCATTTAGTCCATAGAATCACAGAATGCCAGATTGGAAGGGACCTCAAGGATCACATCATCCAACCTTTCAAGGTGGGAACACTGTTTAGATGAGATGATGGCCCAACACCTTGTCAAGCTGTCTTAAAAGTGTCCAGCACTGGGGAATGCACCACTTCTCTAGGGAGATTATTCCAAATGTCTGATTGTTCTCATAGAGAAAATTCTTCTTCTGATGTCCAATTGGGATCTCCTCGGAAGAAACTTATACCCATTACCCCTCATCTTTTCCATGTGACTCCTTGTAAAGACTGAGTCTCCACTTTCTTGGTACCCACCCTCTAGGTACTGGAACATGGCAATAAGGTCTCTCCTAAGCCTTTCTCAAGGCTGAACAAACCCAGTTTTCTCAATCTTTTCTCATACAACAGGCTGCCCAGTTCTTTTATCACATTTGTGGCACTTCTCTTGGCTCTCTCCAACCCTGCCATATCTTTTTTTGTATAGCAAGGACCGGAAGTGAATACAGTATTCTAGGTTTGGCCTGGTAAGTGCAGAGTAGAGTGAGGTGATGACTTCTTTTTCTCTGTTGGTGTTACTCTACTTAGTAAAGGTTCCTAATCTTCTCTCAACCACCAGAAAAAAGTCCTACAATAAAGTGGCACACAAATGCCACCTGAACAGCTTTGTTAAGTGCCTCTGGTAGACTCACTGGCCATGCTCTATTTTGTTAGAGATGAGTTATTTACCTTACTTAAATCAATCAGGGACAGATTTTACTTGCTAGAATCATAGAATGGTTTGGGATGGAAGGTACCTTAGGGATAATCTATTTCGAACTTCCCTGCATGGGCAGGGACACCTCTCACTTGACCAGGTTGCACAAAGCTCCATCCAACCTCTCCTTGAATACTTCCAAGGAGGGGGCATCCACAACTCCTCTAGACAATCTGTTCAGTGTCTGACAACTCTCACAGTACAGAATTTCTTCTTAATAGCTAATCTAAATCTACCTTATTTCATCTTGAGGCATGGTCTACATGTAGGACTGATTGAGTTTCTTCAGGTTCATAAGGTATTCCACACTAGCTCAGTTTTGGTAAGAGTCATGTGAGCTCTCTTTCTCATAAACATGAAAGAAATGCATTGACTTGAACTTTAAATTAACATTGCAAAAAGTTTGGAGAAACAGGTATCTTTCCTCCAGGTTGGACTGGAGTGATGGCTCAGATTTTCTCTCTCTTCTCTCTAGCTGTAAATCTTCCATTTGCTTTGGCATGTGGGAAATACGTGGCAGATGGAGTTTTGGCAACATTTTTACCCAGAGCCTTCCAAACTAGGCCTCTATTTTATGGCTGTCAACAAATGTAGAAAGATAATGCCTTTAATTACAAGTCTCTGTTCTGAGGTTCTTCACTCATATTCCCTTGCATTTTTGGAACCAGACAATGTGCACATGGTGGGAAATCATGGCTCAGCTAGTCCAAGTAAGCCAGACTAACTCAATCACATGTCAAATCTCATATATTACAATATTGAAATTAACCAAAAGTGTTCATGCTCACTCATGTTTTGTTGCATTTACACTTAAATTAATGTAACTATTCTACAAAACAGCAGTGAACTGACTTACTGAATCTTTCATTCAAATACACTTTGCAGGAAATAAGTTGTTTCATTTCTAAAGAACAGACTGCAGTTTTCTATCTGCTTATATCCTTCCTAACTATGTTTTATGTATATGTGGCTTTTTATCTTACAGATAAAAAAGAAGCTGTGGTGTCCAAGGAACTCAAAAGTAAGAAACTACTCTGCCATAGGTTATGATCTATTTTATATGTCATCAAGTTTCAAGCAGCACGTTTCAATAATCCAAAATAATATTTATTGAATTATTGAAAATGCAAATAAGAAAGTAGCTACGGTGTCTATAGAAATGGACATGTTTAGACTGCCTCTTACTTTCTAAATCTATTCTTACTCTACTTACAATTCTACACTCCTCTTTGTGACTGACAGTTTTGCCTTCCCCTCTTTTTTATCAGTCTTCAAAACCAAAGGTTTAATGGGGAAGGAAATGTCAAATGAGGTCTCAACTGAACATGTTCTTCAGTTGCAGCACGTTTTGTTAAAAGAGCAGGTAAGACTGAGAGTCTAACATGCTGAGGACCACCAATTTTATTGTCACAAATGCAAAACAAGAGCCCTGCCTATCCGTTTACCTCAGATTCAGACACAGACTTCTGGGGAAGAAGAGAGGCAGGGGCTAGGCCCTTCTGCATAAATAAAAAAATGTGCTGAGAACATGGAATTGTTAACAAGTGAACTCTTACAACCTCCTTTCCTACAAATTTGCAAGCATCAGTGCCTTGTAGGTAAGGATAATAAGACAGTTTCACTGGCAAGACTTCATCTGCTCAGATCTCTTTTCTGAAAGTGTGATATATAAGAAACTTCAGGAAAGCTATGGGGCTTTGAAATCTTACTCAAATTCATTAGTGAAGAATGCACTGACTCCGGTCTCCATATATGATTGTTCCAGACCTATATGGCAGAAGAATTGCCCACCATTCTCAGTTTTATAGGAATTTATTAAAAGATTTTTTGGCAGTCAAGAAAAGCTTACATATAAGCTTTTGGATTAATAGTCAAATTTTGCAGAAACATTGAACAAAATATTAAAGGGACTTACTCTATGAGTAACGTCTTGTTAGTGAAATAACTGCCTGCTCACAAGTGGATCCTAAAGGAGCTGTTGATTGGGCAAAAGTCTTACTGGCCAGCAAGCTCCAGGTAAGAACTCAGAGGCAAACAAATGAAGGAGTCCTGCAGTTTTGTATGAAGTCCATCTTGCCACTTGTAGAATATGTGCATTGGATCTTCTCATTCTTCTGCAATAACAAGCACTCAGGAAAGTAATACTAAATAAACTTCTTCAGGGTCTTCTGCATATTTTCTTGAACGAGGGGCAAGCACCCCACATAATTACAATGCTGTGATAATAACTAAGTTAGGATATAATTATCTGCTGCAGACTTTTAAATGGATGGAAACAAAACAATCCCACACATGCAAACTATATTTTGTTTTCATTCTGTTTCACAAGACAATCTGATGCATCTTTTATGAACTTCTCAAAAGACTGGAGGGGAAGAACTCAAAATTACATTCCTGATTTAGCTGTACTCTTTTCTTTGTAATAACACAGTGACAGATGTGAAGGATTAACTAACATTTTTTTGGCATTCTGTAATTTAGATCGTGATTAAAATGATTAATTATTTCCTCTCACAATGTGGAAATGTGTATTTTAAGCTAGAGGATCTTCTATTTGTTATAAAAAAAAAATCCATCATAAAATTTGGTGGAGTTTAGCTTATGGATATTTGTTAAATCATCTTAGTTTAAGTACAGTCTGTTTTAGTAGATACAAATTATTAAAATATTAATATAAAAATTATATTATAATATATAGAATTATATATATATACACAAAATATATAAAATATATAATATATATGTATAAATATATAAACATTATTATGGAGATAAAAATTATTAACTAAACACTAGTAAAAAGTGAGTAAACACAGTAGGCTAGTTAGGTCCTACTATCCAGGGCAGAGTTTCTCGAAGTCTTCTTGGAGATCCACATAGCCTTCATGACTTGGACCTTCATTCTGAAAGGAAATGTCCTACATCAGTAAAGAGAATAGTGCAAATGCTTCATGAAAAGATCAAGAACAGAATCAGTTAAGCAGCCTAAGAGGGCATATTTCTCTGGTAGGAGAACCCACAAGTTATTCTTTCAAGTGCGGAATCAAACATGAAGTTGTTCTCCTAACACTCCTCCATTCCTCAGGATGGAGAGGGATTCCTGGTACAGTCATGTTTGTGCATGTGATTTTCATAAGTGGCCCAATTTCACCTTTTTACATCATGGACAGATTCAGTTTAGGGCAAAGGATGCCACCTTGAATAGCTAGGGGATACCCCAAGAGGCAGCACTGCTGAATTCACAGCAGTCAATCCTTGCCAATTACCCTAGGTTGGTTCACGACCTAGGTTGCTCTCATAGCTACAAGCTCAAACATGGAGGCTCCCAGCACATAACTGCTGCCCAAACTCCTACATACCTGTTTTGACAAGAAATATTGAATTACTAGATCGAAAAATGTGAAATAAATTATTCAATGCCTTATAGCAAGAGCCTACTACCCCTTCAGCTGGCTATTTTGTTGATGCCTTTGAGCTTATGAAGGCAACTGGGCTATTTTCTCTTTGGGTAATCTCTTTGTCTAACTTCAGTGAAAAAAATTGTTACACGCTGTACCTCATTAGAAGCCTTTCCTTAGATTTCTGGTTGTTGTGGGGTTTTTTATTGCTTTCTTTGCGGCTTTTTTAAGATATAATGATTTATAGTAATTAGTTTAATTTGTTCTCTTATTTTTAAGACCCAGCAAAAACTCCTGCGGCCAAACCAGCAGCCAAAAAGGCAGTAGCACCAGGTAAAGGAGTGAAAGTATTACTTTCAGTATATTTCTTGTATTCTTGAACCAGTATATTGCATCATAGCACCATCTGCTGGATTATACAAAAGCAAATGTTTTTGAGGTTTACGTTTTTTACTATTTGCTCTAAATTATTGTGATAATTTGTATGTGGAATCTTTGCTAAGAACATAAGCATTTGCATTGATCTCTAACTTTATGATTGTTTTTGTTCTCCCTTGGCAGCTACAAGGGGTCATATTGGGCTATTCTGAAAGGCTTAAGATTTAAAAAAACAACCAATGAGTTTGGATATAAAGACTGATTTAAAAAGCAGTATTTACAGAAAAGCATTTCCACGTGAAGCTGTATTTGAGCCCTTCAAGAAGGGGACATGATTTTTAAAAGTGGTTATCACACAGTAGGGTTTATGAAAGTTGAGCTCTTAGATAACCATAAATATGCACTGAAAAGACAAGCAAACCTTTTTAAAAAAAACAATGGCACAAATCCATATCTATATTTAGACTGGATTGCAAAAATCTACTATTTTTTTATTGATTTCCGATCTGTTCTGCTCACCTTCAAAAATGCCACTTCACATTTCTGCTTGATTAAATAAAATCCAATATAATTAATAGCAATCTAAATATTGAGGTTATTTGTAGCTTTATTACATTTTAAATTAATGAACAAAAAAAATCCCGGGAATTCCATGTGAAAATGTGATCAATATAAAAACATAATGTTATTCTACTCTAAAGCAGGGCAGCCCATGCTGCACCAGGCTCTGTGCTGCTGAGCTGTGCCTGATGCAGGCTTTGCAGGAGTGCCCAGCCCACTCACTGCCTCTGCTGCTTCTCACCTGCACCTGATCACATGGTGTGAGCTATGTGAAACTGTGTGGATCTTTTTAAGAAAGTTTTCTGGCTGCTTCCTCTAATTCAGACCTTTCCAGTAGTCTGTCATCTCAGAGTCAAGGACCAGCGCCAGACAAGAACACCTTCAGTTGCCTCTACCATCAACAAACCAACTTGTAGCCTGTAATTACAGTTGCTATAGGCTGTCGTAAGTCATATTGTACAGCTGCACAATGTACTGTGTGAATCTGGCCTAAGAAGCACCATTTCCCTGCTGATGCTTCCAGTCCCTGCCTGTTGTATTTATTTGGTGCCATGGTAATTTATGCTAACACAACCAGGAGAACAGTGTAAACCACACAATTGCCATGGATTAGAGCTAAAAACTGTCCTAGAAATGTGTGTGTGTGGCAGAGTGTACAGTCTGGGTCATTTCAGTAAGTCTGGCTTCACAAACATTTATATCCCTGTAACTGGTATTTTCTTAAAGCAGCTTTGTTGCCAAAGTGTGTCGGATAGCTAGACACCTTAATGTCTCAACAGTACACTGCAGGAATCGTTATGTTAGAACCATATGCTTATAATTAATTCATTCCACCTTCTTGCGGCCAATATTTGTGTTCATTTTTGAAAAACATTCCAATGAGTCTGCTTGTTGGCAAGAATGGTGATGACAGTAATCTGCTTAAGATAAAGTAAAAGGGAAAAATTGGCATGGGTTGTTAGGAAAAAATACAGTGAGTTTGTCTGCTCTTACACATTTCTAAATATCTAGTTTGCCTTAAAAGTGATAAAGAGCAGTAGGCTTTGACATTTTTGTTTCCCTTCCCCAAATGGCACTGTTCTCTGAAAATTAATTTACCCCCAGAATAACCCACCATAGCAAAACATTAAATATACTTGTTTGGCAACATCAGAACTAGACTGCTGCCTATTAGTGCAGTAAATTAAATGGATTATCCAATTTCATATTTGATTTTCTTCCATATATCTTATTACATTGCAACTTGTACTCCAGAATGCCCAAAGCTGAAGGTTCAGTCCTATTAACAGACTTAACAGACTGAGGGCACAGCTGGTCATCTTCCACTGCTTCTGTATCACATATGCTCCTGGTTTTAATGTCACTGGCAAAGAAAACCCTGCTTAACACACTGTGCACTATTTTTATCTCCATATAAATTTTTATGGAGAAAGCAAAGAAATGGAGTGTGGAATTTAGAAGTCTACTCTGCATCTAGAAACTGCTGGCTGCTCTAGGAAACCTGCCTCCATTGATATTTTGCTTGATTTTGAAAGCAGATATTTTCAAATGTAGTGTTTTCCCTAACTGAAAGAAAAATTACCTCTCTGGCACACATCTGAAGGTGGGCTGGAGAGCTTAGTATTGCGCTTCAATGCAGAATACTTTCACAGACATATATATATATATGCAAGTGATGCTATTCCAAAGGGAGAAACCAGAGTTGCAGATATTTCATAACAGCAGTCTTCTTCAGTTACACTGCCTTCTGATGTTCTCACCCCAGACCCTGCTGACATTTCCTCTTCTTTCACCTCAGTGCATTGCCTCCTCATCTGTGCCAGCAGGACAGGTCTGAGAGTGACCTGCCTTACAAAATATCTGTTTATAACTTTTCCCGGAGGACAAGCACAGGTTTCTTTTACAGGGTTTCCTCAGGCACCAATGTGGGCTGAGCCCATCATGTTCTTTGGAGGGCTTCTCAGAGCTCGGGGTGCAGGTGCTGAGCACTTGCCTCACCCTGTCACCTTCTCTCTGCCAGGACACGTGGCTGGGAGGGGAGCCAGGCACAGACACATCACAGCTCTGCTTGGGAAGTTTGCTGGGTCTGTTTTGGCACCATGAGGAGAGCAAGCACATGGCAGAGCAGGGCAGAGCAGGGAGCACAGGCCCAAACAACACAGGGAGTGTTTGCAAAGAAATTATCAGAAGGATGGCTGGGTTCCTCAGCAGACAGTAAGGAAGCTTGGGGCCAAGGAGCTCCGCACACCCTCTTAGGTAGGGTCAGGGATGGGAACAGCTTGTGTGTGAGTCCCTCCCCTGTGATAGCCTCACACTATAAACAATGCCCCTGCACCTTCTTTAAGCCTCAGTCATAGCACTTTCCCCTGATGTTTTGACTGATTTAAAAATCAGATCCAACTCTTTTTCAATCCCTGTAAAAATTAAATCCTAATTGCAGCTTAGAATTTCCCTGGAATGGTCTTGCAATTTTTAATTTAATTTTACAGTATATTTAACATGTTTCAAAGTGTTATTTCACTGCCTAATTACTGGTTTTGTAATGCCTAATTTTTCCCATCTTCCTCTCCACACACATGCAAAAAAAGAAAAAATCTTACACTCCCTTTGTGTTCATAATAGAAACATTCCCCTTTGAAAATCAGTGAAATTTAGTTTGGACGCAGAAAATAATAAAATAAATATGACAGAAAAATAGCCCATTTTAAGTCTCTCAAAGTGACTCTGTCAGTTGTGCTAGAATTATTGTTATTTTATTGTGTATCTGATTTTTCTACTGTTGGTAAGAAGCAGAATAGAGGGAAGAAAAAAAAAGACATTACGTAAGAAAAGAGTTAATGAGGTACATACAGAATATTATAATGTGGGCTATACTGAAAAACCTGCCTTTTTCAGGTTTTAAGGATCGTTTTAAGAGGTTCAGATCCCTCTGTCTAATGCAGGAAGAACTGCTCAACTGGTGATGGGAAGTATGTACTTAGTAGACAAATTATTTTAATTCTTTGTTCAAGGTGAACAGTAGCAATGAAAATGGCAGCAGGGAAGAATTTTGTGCTTGCCATATGGTATAACCAGTGCTGTTCTACCTAAAAAGAAAGAAATAACACAAACTTATGGTACAGCAGGTATGCTTTAAAATGGAGAAAAGGTTTGTTAGGGGGCTGGGCTCCTTGGTTGTGTTTTAATGATCACAATAGGACAGAATTAGGCAGCAAAAATGCTAAAACAATGCAGATGTTACAAAAGATTAATAAAATTCAGCACAGCTACTGAATGCTTTACCAACACAGTTGAACAGGAAAAATTATCATGGATTTTGTTTCAGGTTTCTCACAGTCAAGTAGCTCTCAAGTCACATTTCACAGGTGTATTTTACTCACAACACCACATCCCCTCCATCATCAGTCCACCTACTTATTCTCTTCTGCAGATATATTACCCAAGAGAAGATACATCAAAAAACAGTGTAAATTTGATGTTGCACACCCCCAGGTACATATTTTGGGAAAAAGGAAAGGAGAGGAAAAGTGTTTCTTTCTCTCTCACAGTATGTGAGCATGGCCTTAGTAGGGTTTGCCATCCTGCAGTCTCTTTAGGATCTTTTGTCTGGGTGCCTCTATGTGCCCTAAAATTTAACTTTATATGCAGCCACTGACCCTGGTTTGCATCTCTGCCCATATTTCTGTGGCACAGGTGTTACCCAGCAAATTCTTCTTGTAGCTGGATACTCTGTGCAGTTTTCAAGTCCCTGATGTTAGCCTTCTCAGAGATTTCATAATGTAAACACACCCACTCTCAGGGTTTATTTTCTGGGTTTACATAATCTCTTTAGGGACAATTGATAGAGGCAGCTTATTGCATGCATGAGGGTAGGCTTTGCAGTTTATTGCCAGACAAAATAAATCTTCTTTCAGGTAGCAGGTGAATATGCAGTGGTACACAAAATTATGAAACCCTACCTGTATTAATCCTTCTGCTCAGAGTCCCTGCATTTAGACTCAGAATAATTCTAT
Source organism: Chaetura pelagica (assembly GCF_000747805.2). Classification (NCBI taxonomy): domain Eukaryota; kingdom Metazoa; phylum Chordata; class Aves; order Apodiformes; family Apodidae; genus Chaetura; species Chaetura pelagica. Next base: position 2,110,621 of record NW_009953496.1, on the reverse strand, counting down.
AGTCCTTTTGAATCACAGAGGCTTTCCTTTGGGTCTACGTTAGCATAACTCTCTCTTCCACCTTAATTCTTTGGGTAGTTAAATATTATATCTTTTCTGACTTAAACGGGTTCTTTATGGTTTTAAAGGCAGAAATACAGGCTTGGCTATCTTTGCACAATAGATAGAAATTATCTGATCTCAGTCCCTAGCAATCTATAGAAGGATAAGAGAAACTGGTCTTGGTCCTCACCTGTTTGTCCCAGAGAGCTTCCACTAGGCTTAATGAAGCCTTGCAGCTGACTGCTCCTGGTCTGCCAGGAATGCACTATGACCTCAGCAGCTAAAACCTTGTTGCTATTTCAGCAGTCCATCACTCTGCAGCTTTTTAATATCTGCATGAGTCTATTATGTGGATGGAGATAAATTCCACAAATCATTCCAATCCACTGATACTTTCATCCCAGCTCAACTCTGAGGAACTATTGCAGAGTAGGAGGTCTTAAATCGTCCACTGGGTTATGTAAGCCAAATCATTATCTACTCTGAATAGGAAAGGAAAAATGATTTCTTGTCTTATGTCAAAATATATGCCCTCAAAAGGGAAGAATTTTCCAATGTTACAAGATTTTACTTTACAACCTTAAATGCTTTTCATACTGGATTTATTTAAATGGAGCATGAAATAGCTTATTTTACACTAAGCTTTCTGAAACTGAAATCCAGTTTTTATTCACTAATATTTAAAATCTTTTTGAGCAAATGGCTTAGACTTCTGGATATTTTTGCTACTTTTACTAGGATGTTTAAATGCTTAGTCTCATAGCCTGGCATAATACTGTTGCATTTACACGTCCCTTACAGTATCCCCTGTTTCAGGATCATATAGAGTTAAAATAATTTGATATACTTCCTTTAACAATATAATGAAATGTGAAGACACACTAAAAATAGAGCCTTGTTGGTTTTGTTATTACAGGGCGCTATTAAATTCTACAGTTCAGTCTATGCAATGCAGCAAAGTACTGTTATATTACTAGCACAAAAATGGCATTACTTTAAAAGCAAGGCAGGGGGAGCAAGTTAACTACAAAAAGAAATTATGTAGTGCATCAAAGAATGAGAACAAAAGAGGGTCAAAATTAAATGCTATTTAAATACAAATCAGAGCCAAAAGGGTTATCTAAGTGTCCACTCTAAGGAAAAAAGAAATAAAATTAAAGTCTATTGTTCTGAGGCTGGCAATCTTTCATAGCCCTGAAGTTCCTTCATGACTTAAGTGCACTTTTGGCAAGAATTTGGCCTAGTTTCAGCAAAACACTTAACATATCTTTAATTCCGTCTTGAGTTAGCAAAGCATTTAAGGCAATGCATGAGTTTTGTTGAATTGAGACTATCACAGATGCTATGGATGGGACTACCTTCTTTCAGAAGTGATGCAACCTTTGCTTTGCTAGAAAGGGAATAAATAGGCCTCATCTTGATCATTGAGACCATTTTGAAAATGGCACTTGATTTTCAGGGGAGTTTTCTAGTGCAGAGTAGAGTTTTCTACACTGCATATGATTATATTATATCTACAGTTTTTTATATTCTTTTTATATTCAGTGTTGTGTTTTAGAGAGAGAGCAAGTGAAAACACAATATGCTTCACTGTGATGTTTCTTAAATATGGATTTTCTCACATCATCATACAGGCCTACTTCCATTATATATTTGAAAGCTTCTGTATTAAGTTGCAGTCTAGTATCATAAATACAAAGCAAGTCATTACCAATGCACAGTACCACTTCAGTCTACAGAGTGCCACAAATAATCTGTTTCATTTTTTCTCTTCTGTAACAGCTGTACAGAGTGCCCAAGTTTAGAGCTTAACAACTTTCAGAAACAGTGGGGTGCTGGATTTATTTCATACATACAGTAGACTCCTGCCAGTGTTCTATGGGCTGTCTGTGATGCACGCTTCTAGTGCTTTCTGTCAATATCCTTCATAATAGACCCCCTGGAGAAGTTGCTTGTCCTGCTTAAGGCAGTCAAGGAAGCCTTTCAAAATATTCAACCACATGCACGCCTTTTGACTTGTGCTGCAAGAAAAATATACCAAGGTTTTTGCTCAGTGTCTCATTCTATCCTAATCCTTTGGGCTAACCAACATCAGTACACAGTTCTAAGCCAGGAGCTGCAGTTAGAGCTCCTATACTAAGTTAATTAACTACAAATTAAATTTATTCCTTTAGGACCTCATTACATTAATTTTTAAGGTCTACTGTTTTTCTTACTGAATTAGCTAATTTAATCTCTGCATCATGTTTGCCTAATGACAGTCAAAATCTAGAAGTGGTATTTACTTCAAAGTGTTCTTTCTCTTCTGAAATGTCTGTTTTGGGGCTGATATTCTCAATGAGTTACAGAGCTTGAAGCAAAAGTCCTTCCCTTGTCAAAAGAATGTGGTGTATGAGCATGAGAAGTAGTAATGACCAACATCCAAGCTATGACCAACCTCCGTTGTGCTCTTGTCATAATTCAAATGCAAAGTAATACGACACATTTTGCTTCACAACAAGAGACTATTAGAAAATCTTGCTTTCGCCTTGCTGTCATGGATGAGCATGTGTACAACTGCTGCACCTGATCTCACACTCAGTAATTTGCCACATTGCTGGTTCACTTCCTTTGAGAAGACCCACCTGGCATGATATAGATGTGCCTCCCTTGAGGTGTTCGTGCTTCAAACAGTTGTGATCGAACACAGGAGTTTTCTAAATGCACGACAGTGTCCTTCTATTCATTGGGTTTGAATGGAAGTAGTCTACATCTGAGAATCTTGGTTTAGTCCTCAAAAGGATGGAAGTACTCCTCAGATCCCTATTTAAAAGGAAATATGGTTTAAATATGGTTTTACAGGTAAAGATCTACTGGGAGACGCCAGCTCTCTGCATCAAAGAATTACAACTTGTTCATTTGTTTATTTTTTTTTACTAACTGAGCCTTAGCCTGAACAGCCATGCCAGAAATTCTAAGATTAGTTAAGCTAATTTATTCTTTAAACAAACCAGGGCTAGTAATAGGCATTAAGAACTGATCTCTTCACCTAGACTCTTCTAATAACGTATAAGGATTTCAGAGGGCTGCTCACAGGTGGTACATAAATTTTGAACACAGGCAGTTCCCTAATCAGAACTGCAGTGTTAACCTAATTTTCTTTCTGAGGATTCTAGATCAAAAAAGATTTTTATTTCAATGGGAAATTGGGCACCTGTGATCTGTGAATACATCCACAGTATATTGGTTCTGTGCTTTCTGATGGGAAACCATAAGACCCACACAAACCCATTTCCATATGGCAAAAGTGATGAAAGTGTGTTGATTTCCTAGGACTGATCAAATATACTCTACATTTACATAAGTATGTGCTTCAAGAGTGTTGACTTGAGCAACTGATTTTTCTGTCACTTGGCTCCTTAGGGAATGTTTTTTCTCTAACAGAGAGATGCTTTGCCAGGCTGGCAGAACAGACATCAGAAATCTGCATTCTGTTATTTCCATTTCCTTTTTATGATGGTTCCTTTTTTTCTTATTATCACAAATTTCACAGAAACTAGCAGAGCATTTCAAACTCTGGAGACGAAAATGCACCTGTCTGTTTTCTGACAGACAGCTTTGTCTTTACATATATGTGTGTGTATATATATATATATATATGTATATGTATATAGTAAAATTATACTTGTGGAAAAAAGGTGTTTGCTTTCCCTCTGTGTTAATGCAATTTGATGTTCTAAAAAACACAAGATAGGCTATTCTGCAGACTCAAAGATGGGAAAATAGATCCCAGCAGTTTCAAAGAAGGATCAGAAATCTAAGAAAAGGTGTATTAGACTTGAACAAGGTGAAGGTTTCTAGCAATCTGTAATCAAACATGTCAGCATAATATAGAAGACCATGAACTCTTACATTTATTCTAACTTCAGGGTGGAGTTTTTTTGTTGTGCATACTTCCTGAGAAAAAGGCAGAGCATATTTACTCCCTTAAAGGTAAAGAGGGGTTTAGCAAGGCATGACCGGTTTAGCAAGGCCTGACCAGTTCAGCCTCTTCCTCATTATGACTTTAATATCACACTGATAAATGGCAATGTAGGAAGATTCTGAAAACACAGGTTTCTAGCTTTCTTTTGCTGAAGACTGACCACATTCATCCAAAATTATGGACCTTTGCCAGTTTGATTGTGTCTATCCTAATGCTAGGTACCTCTACATGTTTCGATTATACGTCCAAAATGATGACTGAGCTGAATTAAACAAGAAATGAGATGTGATAATCTGAGGATAATGCAAATAGTGAAAACTAGTGTTTGGACATGAGGCAGCATCTCCACCTCCTGCCTCCCAATTATTTACTTATTTGTTTTCTTAAGCAAAATCACCAAGGTATAACCATGCAGTAACAAAAGCTTGAATAAAAGCATACTACTCTGCAGAAAAGTCTTTAAATCTTTTTAGTGGTTTTTACTGTATTCAGGGATCCTGAGATATTTATCAATGGTAAAGAAAGAAGTTTCAGTCCTCAGTTTTGATGAGATTGCTTTCAGAACCAATAGATTGGACTAAAACCATTTGCATCTTTTCTTTCTTTTCTTTACACAATGTGTTTCCCAAATATGTCCCAACATAGTAGCAGATTTCTAATACAAGGATACTGATGCAGAAAACTGTCTCCTGCTTTCCTTTTCTTTACAAAAATCCATCAGAAAAACAGTTTGTTTTTTTCTCCCCCTCCAAACATGTTCATTAATAGAGAAGCAAGTATATGTGTGACACGATCTCACCAATTAAGTGACTTTCCTTGGTGTGTTCTTATTGCAGAAAGAAATGTATTTATCCAGTTCATTATCTTTAAAAAATGACAGAATCACAGAATTTTAGGGGTTGGAAGGGAACTCGATAAAAGCATATGGTGGCAGTGAGTTTTCCTACGTTGACCCAGTAAGTAGAAGAGCAGTCAAATACAGGAGAATAAGTACTTCTTAGGAGGAGAACTAAAATATCTAGCTTGATGCACAACTTTCTCATATGGATTATCTCAGGTCTAGTAACATAATTGAGCTCATATTGCAACTTTTCACTTCAACAGGAGGGACTAAAGGGACCTTCTCTGTGTCTAGCTGCTAATGTTCACAATATTCTTAATTAAAGGATATCCTGGAGAGCTTCATTGCAGTGTTTTATTTGGTTTTAATTAACCAAAATGGGACGAAGGTCTTAGAAGAGAAATGACAGGCATATAGCCTATAAAACCATGATTGCAAGACTGTAAGCCCAGGCTTTCTGCTCTCTAAGGATTTAAGTATTCAAGACACTGCATGGAATATGACAACAGCAGGCTTTAATTAATATAAAACTAGTTTCATTTGAACACTTGTGGCAAAAATTAAACAACATTACAGAAAACACCATTTATATGCAGCTACTGAGTGTAATCAGTACAGTGTTGGTTGTTTAATGTGTGGTGCATACCACAAAACAGTAAAGCCACTTGGATTTCCATCTATTTAAACTTCTCAATCTGTGTGATTCCATATACAATTTCTATTTTTTTGAACACTTCTGGAACATAAGTGCTGTGTCTGAATTAGGAGAGGAAGACAGACAGAGGGAGTTTGGGTTGTTCAGCTTGAAAAAGAGAAGACTCTGGGGGGACCTTATAGCAATCTTCCAATACCTGAAAGGGACCTATGAGAAGGCCAGGGAAGAACTGTTCACTAAGGCATGTAAGAATAGGACAAGGCATAATGGTTTTAAGCTAGAAAAGCGTGGATTTGCGTTGGACATTAAGAAAAAGTTCTTTAATATGAGGGTGGTGGATCACTGCCATAGGTGGCCTAGAGAGGTGATGGAGGCCCCATCACTGGAGACATTCAAGGTGAGGCTTGGTGGGGCTCTGAGCAGTCTGGTCTAGCTGGAGATGTCCCTGCTTGTTGTAGGGGAGTTAGACTAGATGACCTATATAGGTCCCTTCCAACCCCAGGTATTCTATGATTCTATGAAATAGCACGTGCACACATGCACACACACACACACAGATATTTCTGCACACATGGCTAAACAAATTAGATTATTGATTGTTCTCTACTGGTGGGTGGCAGAAGGTCCCAGTTTATGACTGTCCATCCTGTAGTAAAGATTAAAGTGCACCACAGGAAATATACTAGCTGTATTCAGCACTGTTTGCACTTCTGGGAAAAAGTGTGGCTTAGAGAAGAGCTAGAGAGGCAAGTTCAGGTTCTCCTCTCTCTCATCTGCTTGAGGAGTATTTTGGAGTATGTCACTAGTCATGAAATAAAAAAGGCTTTTATATTGTTTTATTGGCATGTTCTATGTAAATTTGCCAGTTCTCATAAAAATAAAAAGCCATTTGTTCAAAGCAGCAGACTTTATAAAGATGGTGAAATGTCTAACTGAATCAATGCATAGTACAAAAATTATATTTAAAAATTATATTTTATTTTGGTTTCCTTATTTGTAAGCCAGGTTGATGACCTTTTTTTTTTTTTTTGTGATAAATAGGCACTAAAGTGTGCAAAATTTTCCTGAATAGAATTATATTGTATGGTCTCATATACATACAAAAATGGTTAAAGATAGAAGAATTACAATGTCATAGCAAATGCCTAATGTGTCTACAGTTGGCAATATCCTTTCATGTGTTTTACTAGCTACTCAACAGCAACAAAACCAAAACAAACAGAACTAAAAGCAACACCCCCCAAAAAAACCCCAAACCAACCAACCAAAAAAAACCACAAAACAAACAAACAAAAAAGCAACCAAACAAAAAAAAAAACCAAATAAACAACCAAAATAAAACAAAACAAAACAAAACAAAAAGACATTGAGATAAAGAAATGATAACTTGTAGAAAAATGGAAAGTTCTAAGTCTGATCATTCTTGACGTTTATGGCTCATGTAATTAAGCTTTTCAGCTCAATCCATTAAAATATAAGACCAGGAATCACCTGAAATTTCATATCACGGAGGATTTCACCAGAAATTCTATGTTGGTTTTTGTGGTTTTTTTCTTTTCCCCATGTGAAACGGTCTTATGTCATATGCTTCTGCAAGTATAACTATTATAAAATAAGCTCGATAGAACTTCCTTAATGTTTTCAGTTTTTAAAGACAAGAGATAAAACTAAATGAATGGAAAATTTTCTACTTTGCAAAAACACTTGCTGAGTGTTACTAATGTCATACTGTTTCCTGATCTCATGAGAGCTGATAGATCATAAAATGAGAAGGAAAAATAATTGCCTCAGAACCACTAAAGTAATGATTACATTTCCTTCAGTTTCCAGGAAGCAGTTCTGAGCCATAGCAAAACAGAAAACACCACAAACCAAATCAAAATGTTAATTTCACAGAAAGACTCCTACAATGTATGAAGTTGGGTACTCTGAAGAGCACTTGGGCTGCACAAAACCAAAGCTGCAGCTGTTATGATTAAGCCAATTGAGTCAGACAAACTACTGAGTCCCAAGCTTCCATCTTCTCACTTTTTGCTGTGTTTCTCCTCCTTGACCTATACTAGAATTGACATCCATGGCAGGATGCCAACAAAAAAAACCCAACACATTTATTCAGAAAGTAAAGTATTTAATGCCAACTCACTCTCTAGATCCCTGATTTCAGTCAACCAATCCTGATGCTTTAAAGTATATATTTTGACTGAAAGGTATTACTCATGAAATGGTGATGAAATTTTGTCAGTATTTTTTGTAAAAACAGAAAAATAAAAAACATTTTTTTTATTAAGTCAGTGTGAATGTTAGTTTTAGAAACTACATTTTTATTTAAAATATATGTTGACTCCTCAGATTTAAAAACTGATAAAAAATAATATTTTATTTTGAATAGAATTACATGCCTTGCTGAGTACAAGCTTGCTGGGAGTGGGAGTGTGGAGCATTGACATATTTTGTTTAAAACTTAGCAATTGTGGGTGTTTTTTCATGTTTCTGATCAGCCTGTTCTTTCTAATATCAGTCATTTTCATAGCTCTGTGTGTAGTACATGTCTTATAGGTATCCACTGTTCATACAGTATTACTATTGATTATGAATTAATATTAAGTGTGACTATTACACAAACTAATTTTACTGATCAACATATTTAATTTATAATTCAAGGATATCTCAAATTTAAGAATAAGCTTGCTTTTAGTGAATGCACAACATTCAGAATCACTTTGAACAAGGAGCTTTTTATCTTGATTCTAGACTGGAAACTATTTAAACATTGATATTCCTGAACTGTATATCACAGCAATATATAAAGGATCCTATAGTAAGGATATAATCATCAGACACTGCTAAGTGATAAGAATAGGAAAATGCATATATTCAATAGAAACTGCCTTTACCCTATAATTAGTCAGCTCAGATACTCTTGAATTTAAGTAATATGTTTGTGTAGATCCAAATCTGCACACTGGGACCTTTATATATGCTACTTAAAAGCATCTGCAGACATCATCTGCAGACAGCAAAAGTTTATATTTATTGTTTTGCTACTATGAACATCAGCCCTGGCTGACAGATCATTCTCAGTTTCTGAGAATGTTCAGTCTCTCCCTCCTTCCTCTGGTGGGCCACCTACTACTTCTCTGAGGGCTTTTTGAAGCACATCCTGGCAAGATGGAAAAAGCTGTTACAAATACAACCATTAAAAATTTGTAGATCCCTTTCAGAGTTTGCCAGAAGGTACAGGATTTAGATGGATTAAGCTTTTTGTTTGTTTGTTTTTTTGTGTTGGTGATTAGCTTCTGTGAGCCATAGCTACTACCCCCCACCCTGAGTATTCATGTAAAAGAGGCCAGGGCTCACTCCTCTTTTCCCCAGGTCGTATAGCAGCAGTAGCTGGAGCAGCAACTGTGCTTATTCCCCAGTATCTGGGAATAAAGGCAAGGACTATATCACAGATGTCTGAGGCATATACAGCTGGTTGACAGGCCTCCATTTAGACCTCCCTGAAGTGAAACTGCAGGTATTTTAACCTGCATTGCTGCTAGAGTTTCTTTCATCCACATTACTCCAAGAGCTAAATCCTCTTATGTCCATTAACAGCTAATCTCACCTTGTTTGCACAGTGTGAAAGCCACTGAAGACACTGATGACAACTTTAAAGGCTTTATTTTGACATGCAGGAAAGTAGAGAAGGGCTCACTTGAGCCAAAAGTCTGAAGGAATGCATCACATCAGACCTCCTCTAGTGATGTGAAAATGATTGTCCAGGGCAACTGAACAAAATATTACAAGAAAAAATAAGTGTACTTCCTTTTTTTCTTTTCCAGAACTACACAAGAGAGAAAAAATGATGGAAACTGGTGAATATTTTCCCCTTTTATTCTTACTTTCCAGTTATCTTGATGTTTGACATTAATTGTCAGAAGTCCATATTTGATTTTTGTTTGCTTGTTTTCACAGCCAAAACAGCAAAGAAAGAAGTAAAAGTACATGGTAAGACCTGTGAAAGACAGTAAGTTTTAGAGTGTCATTTATCTGGTTTGATTTTAATTTGAGACAGGATTAGGTTGAGGGACAAAAAAATGGAAGTCATAAATAAATATTTGTCAGTTTAATCAAAGTTACTTGAGCAAGTGAATGGCTGTGGAGCAGACATTTAGCCATTTGTTTTTCTGGAACTGAGATCTCATCAAATATTGCTGAGAACAATGAGGGTGATAATTTATTTTTTTTCAGCTTTTAAAAAGTTTATCTTTTTAAGGAGGAAGGGGGCCTGCCTGGAGGTTACAGTAAATGGATGGAGAACAAAGCACAAAATATGAGCTTCAGAGCGTGGAGGGGCGGAAAAATGTCAGTTGTTTTATTTTGGTTTTATTCCAAGCACACATGTCCATGTATTTTGTTGTTGTAGCCAGGTATTCTTCTTATTCCTGACTGGAATCTGCTTCTACAGTTTATCCAAATTTGGGAGAGCATAAAGATTTTCAACCCTTTTACAGCAAAGCTTGATGACTCATTCATCATCTGACTTTTCTCAGATATAAATTCTCAGCAAAAGATGCATACAGTAGACAGTCAATTTACAGAAAGATGAATCTGTTCTTTTCTAATAGCATAAAAACCTGTCACAGTGCTTCAGAATGAAGGCTTGAATAATGAAGAAAGTGAAATGTAGTCGTTCAATTAACTTGGGTTAATGAAATTATGAAAGAATAATAAAATAAACTGAAAAAATATATGTTCAAAGAAGACTTTTGAAAGTGGATCTTCCCCTATTTCATGCAAGTAGAAGCTCTTAGTTTTAATAAGCAAAAAAAAATAAAAATCCTTAACTTTTCTCAATTACTAAAATTGTTAAAAGGAAATTTCTGTTGCATACCTTCTACCTGCTCGAATCAGGACAATCTGATATGTGCCTGTTTTGAAACCTGTTTTTACTCCTCCTCTCCTCCTCATTACTTGAAAACAGTGGTGCTATTCAATCTCCATATATAATTTACCTAATGACCTTGTTTTTCATTGCTTTTAATCTGTAGGTTAATTGGTTATCTGCCATGTTACTGTCCAAACAAGCAATACATGTGTGTGTCAGTGTTTCTTTGAAAAAAAATTTAAAAAATAAAAAAGAATGCCTGCTCTGCGTAGTTAGGTAGCATATTAACTAAGGGAACAGGTCTTAATTTATTTATACATTTGTAATTTTTTTTTCCTGGTAGCAGCTATGGAAACTCTAAAGTCAAAAGGTGAGGAAAGTTGTTTGTTTTTTTAACTTGAAATGGAAGAACACTGTTGTTAATTCTACTGTTAATTCTACTGGACCTTTTAAATTGTAATGGTTCCATCCTTGCAGCATCTCAAAGCACCTCTAGAAAACTGGTGTCTTTTATCCAAGTTATCCATAGACTGACAAACTGTAATGCTCAGTTTCTAACCCAAACTATAAGTTTTAGGTGGAAGGCAGAAAGATGATAATATAATCACATAATGCTATGACCAGGGACACCTCACACTATACCAGCCTCATCCAACCTGGCCTTGAAAACCTCCAAGGAGAGGACATCCACAACCTCCCTAGGCCACCTATTCTAGCACCTTCCTACCTTCATGGTGAAGAATTTCTTCCTAATATCTAAGCTAAAATCTATCCTCTTTTAGTTTAAAAACCTTACCCCTTGTTCTATCACTACACTCTCTGATGAAAAGCTCTCCTGTAGACTGACATGACACAAAGAGAAATATTTCTCTTTTTGCCAATACAGTTGCAGCACAAATCCAGTGGCTGAACAGTTTTCTTTATTGAGTCCAGTAAGTTTTACAGGGACGTTCAGTTTAACTGATTTTGCCTTCCTTTCATACAAGAACTGCTGATGGGAAAAGGTGGGAGGTGTGGGAGTATCAGTGCTTGCTCCAAAGGTTGCTTCTTTCCTGAAGGCACTGTGAACTTGAACTGGTGAGAAACCTCAAGGGCTTAAGTTTGAGCTGAGCAAATATTTGATTTTTTGTGTCAGTGTCTGACCTTTTACATGTATACAATGCAAGATACTAGCTCCCCACTGCCTTCAAGAACATGACAGAGGTCAGTTGTGTCCTAGACACAAATGGGAAATGGAATGGCAAGTTGCAAATTGCACCTCACTCTCAGCCCTTGCTTATTCATATCAATAACCACCTTTACAAACATTCCCTTTCAAACAAATAGGACTTCATGTATCAACTGCCCAGACTTGTGGATTGTGGTGTCCAAGCTGTTCACAACAAGTCAAAGGCAGGGGAGAGATAATTTCCAGTTTTTAATAAGCTGCTATCATTCAAGCATATTGTATTACTTTAGAGTTCATCTCTGAAGCCTCATTGACATTAGCTGGCAAATACTGGCACAAGGAGTCAGGCTGAAGTGCAAGGCAGTAGAGTGCTCTTCTGGAGCACAAAGCAGGGTTGCAGAATCACAGCTGTGGAGATAAATATAAGGAAATAAAAGCTGATACATTATTTCCTTTATTGGATGTTTTTAAGTTCCCTGCTTTATGGGCTAAATTCATAATGCTGTCATTGCTCTGCAGCTAATTGTATTGAGCAAAACAAAAAAACAGAGTAATTTAGGCATTTGTTCTCTTTATACTCCCACCAGACAAAACATAGAAACTAAAGTGGAAAAAGAAAATGTGTTGAGTTAAGCTTCTGCAATTTTAGCAAATTCTAGACAGCTATAGTTGAAAATAAAGATAGCCTTGCTGCTATGGGTGATTGAATATAGCTTTCCCCTATTGCTTGAAGCCTCTAAGCAAATCTTTTTGATACATTATTGTTTCTTCTGTAATGCTGTATTATGCACATGAAGTCAACATTTCAACACTTGTGAAGTCATGTATGTCAAGTCTGTGCCCATCAGGGTCTGGAAAGAAGTGAAGCAGTTGATTATTGCAAAATTCTGCAACCTTTTCTTTGGCCACTATTGGGAAATGTTGTCATATACCCTTTGAAATTGCTATTCCCACTGAATATATTTACCCTTGTAATAAAGTTATCTCATTTAGGTCACTTGTAAAGTTTCCAAAGAGAATTAGCAAGGGTATAAAAACAACAACAACAACAACAAACACAGAGATTTTACCTCTGTGCTTTATTTCTTTGATTACTTTAAAATCTTTTTAGTGAATAACACATTTCATATTCACTCAGATAAGAAGTAAGCATTTGTATATATGTAATAGGTCCTCATTTTGTCTCCTGCATTTTGCAGGATGGAAGCAAAGCCCTTCCTGATGAGTTATTGAATTAGGGGGCACTTGAAAAGATTTTAAGGAAGTTCATAGTTCATTAAGGATGGCTAGAAATCATAATTTATATAACATAAAACAAGAATCATTCTATTATTTCTGTTGTCAAAAGAGCAGTCTCACAACTGAAAAAGTTAGTCTCAGCCATCTTAGTTTTAACATAGGATCAGCCTAATGTTGAACTCAAAATTATTCTCCAGTATTTAAGTAAGTAACTCTTTTGTTTTAATCACTCACCAATTCCCATTATACAGAAATAGCTGATGTTAGTTCTGGAGTAATTGTTAATTCCTGAAAAACTACTTGTTAACAAGTGATCTAAATTTAACTTTATGAAACCCAAATATAGCCTGTACTCCATGGAAAAAAAAATGTATTTATACTAAAATATTGCAGTAGTTTCTTTTGTGTCTTAGTAACATCACAAAGGAATGCTGTTATTTTCTTTTAAATATAATTTTTATGATGACAAATTCTAGTAGACTTTAATAGCTACATTTTCACTAAATCTGAACAAAACCATTGCTTTTTAATCTATATTTGTTCTTTATTGCTGCTCTCTATTTACTTATTTTCCATTTTTATACTCTTAACCCATTTAGATTTAGCAGCTCTCTGGGCGCAATGTGGTTTCCGATATTCAGTAGCTGCTGACAAATTTTAAAATTTTTCAGCTTGTTCATGAAAGGCAAAAGGTCCTGTTCTGAAAAGAATTTTGATGGAATTATCATCTTTGATAACTGAAAAAATTAATCTGTTGACACAGAAGAAGGTCTGGGCCATTCCCACTAGCTTGTACTTTTGATGAATTGTCAAGCTCATATGAAATTTTGTTGCATTTTCCCACAAAAGGTTCTGTGCCTTGGATATGGCAGAGAATTATTTCATTTCTTCACACAAAGAACAGTTCCTAATATCATAATTGACTCTTCTTAGATTCATGATTTCTTAATATTAGGGATGTCATGATGAGGAGCTCCTGTCTCTGACCTCAGGGTTGTGTGAGCAAAGTGTTATCTCCAGTCAGAGTGATTTCTTTTAGCTTTCCTTCACACTGAGCAGACATCTCAAAATAGCTTTAAAAGCAGTGACATTTTGGAATGCATATTTCTAGTGTGTATGTTCGTTATGCAACATGACTCTTTTGGGATAAAAATATTCTGACAAATTTGGTTGTAGCCTAAAACTATTGAGACTGCAGAAATATTTGAATGATAAATTTATCTCCTGGCTACTTTCAGCACAAAACAATGTCTGCTAAGCTTTGTCTCATTTGATTCCAAAGAGCTTATGATGAAATCAGAGAAACAATCACCTTAGAAATCTCCTGTTTGTTCTACATTATGCCAAGAAGTCAGGAACTTTGCTGAGAAAATATGAAGTATAAATGGGAGCCCAGACTCCATTTACTTCATCTATTTATTTTCAACTATAATTTACTGAAAATATGAATCCCTGACAGATTTCTAGTTCTACTTTTTTTTGTGTGCATTCATTTTATTTTGTATTAATTCAGGCAAGGTTGGTTGTTTTTTGTGGTTTTGATTTGGTTTTCGGGGTGAGGGAATGTTTGGGGTTTTTTTAACACCTGATGTCCTTCTGCTGGAAAGAAAATTCTAACATACTACAGTACATCTAAGTTACTTAAGTAATTACGTTAAGGATCAACTTTTCTAATAGGGAACACCTGCAATGGAACAATTCTTTACAAAGAGATCATTTTTCACTCAGAAGTGTTAAGAACTTTGAAAATGCTGGGTGGAAGGGATGAAATCTTGAGCTACTCAGAAAACATGAATAGAAACAAACAGAAATAGAAATACTAATAGAAATAATAGAAACAAAACTTTCTTTGGAGTCTTATTTCAGACACTATATGTACAGGCTTTCTGTTTATACAGACTTAAATGACACCTGTTACCCTGATGTTAAAAGATTTCTCAGCATTACCAAACCTCACACCTCCCTTCTCAGAAAGCAAAGGTAATAATGTAATATCCCGTTTGTCCTTCTAAACACTACTTTTCCATGCCCAGATGATGCTACTTGGCAGATCCCAAAAGTTACTAAAGCTCTGATCTGTCTCAGCAAATTCTCTTAACAAAAACTCATTCACAGAAGCCTTGCAACACTTCTGAGCACATTGATAGTTGGAATACCATTAATAGTACTAATTGTTATTTTTAAAAAGCAGCCTCAACACTCCATACAGGAAATCTTGTACCTTGTCAAACCTGCCATGTAAATTGTCAGAAACTATAAAAGACACTCACATGTATGCAAGTTTCCTAAGAGAGCAAAGTCTCAGCAAGGGAAGTCCTTCCTGCATTTTCTCCTCTCAGATAATTCAATCTTTAGTGTAAGGCCATGAGCAAACAATCTCTCAAGCTGTTGAAATCGATTTAGGAACTGTGCAAGCTAAAGCTTGCAAGTAATCAGTTGGATATGTCCAGCACCTTGTCCTGGGCTGTTAAAACTGCATCCCCTGGCATCACTGAGGGTCCAGCAGCCCTGCTGTGTAACTGGTTTGGTTCATTCTTCTCTTTTGCAGGAGGAAATTGCAGTGTTCACAAGGACCAAGTTAGGCGCCTGTCATATACAATCTAGCTGCAGCCCAGTGTCCTCAGTGAGGCTAATGGCACAATCAAAATTAGGAATGTGTGGACGTATTTTGCTGTGTCAGGGGTGCAGGGTGGAGGTTTCTTCTGGTGCAAACAGAAAACCGCACTCACAGTGGGAACACTTGCATGGTTGGGCAAAGGAGAGACCTGCCTGTTTTGCTCTCTCATCCATTATGTGATACCCAGTGCAGTTTAGCCTGTTCCACCTCAGATCAAGAAGACAATGCTGCTATTTATTTTCTGGAAGAAAAATGTTCTCTCTTTGCTTTTCCCCTTTGAAGATACTTATCATGTAGTCATATACTGGGGGGGGGAAGCTATGTCATGATTACAAATCTTTGAAATAATTTGCCTCAAAATAATCTGTAAGCATTTAAGAAAAGCTTCTTACTTAAACCTTATCTTTATTGTGCAGCAGTACCTGAAAAGAAGGAAGAAAAAGCAAGGAAGGGAGCAGAGCAAGGTAAAAAGAAAACACAGCATGTTAGCATTATCTCTCTTAAAAGGCAATGGCTCAGAAACAAAAACCTCAGACAGCTGGATGACAGTAACCTTTAAATCCGCTGCTCCGTTAGCATTTGCCAGCACTGTGCTGTATTTATCTGAGCAACAGGGAATTTCCTCCAGAAAACTGGCTTTGTCCCACTTCAACAAAATGGCAAATCCCCAGAAAAATCTTCAGGAGAGCAGGTTGCCAGCTTCAGCTGAAACATCCTGTGCTGGGACTTTGTGCCCCACATATCTTGCAAGAGGCTTCGTGCCCCTGCAGCCTGGGCAATGATAAGCCTTTACTATTGAGTTTCAGAGAGTGACTTGCAATGAGGTAAGGAGGCAGAGGTTCCCTAGAGTTAGCTGAGCTGCCTTTCTTTCCCCAAATGAAACATTAGCCCCATGAAGAGCCATGAAGGCCCACTGCAGAGAAACTCAAATGTTTTTGGGAGCAGAACTTGTAGATGCTTTTAGCAAAAAGCTTGGTATTAGTAGTGATGAGGGATAAATGGGAATGTCTGGGAGTGGGAACACCAGAAGG
>NW_009953496.1:2048377-2094168 GCF_000747805.2 Chaetura pelagica | reverse complement strand
GGCCACATGCAGTTTCTCAAGTCAACCAAGGGACAAGCTACACCCAGGCCAAAGCAAAAGTCAAGCCACTGAGTGATGATGGTGAATGCAAAAAGAAAACCATTGGAGCCTTAAAGCATCTAGACAAAGATGTGCCTTTTCCCATTATATACATTTATATTTGTTATTACTGTTTCAGCATTATATCCTGCGTACCTGTTTCTTGTACACTTGTTCAAGGCAACTCTTTTTTTTTTTTTTAGGTTAGTATGGTAAGGAGCAAGATTGTAAAACTGATATAAAGACCCAAAATTTATCAGTTCTGGCTTCCTTCATGTGATACACATCCTAATCTACTGTGTTTTGTTACTAGAGTTCTACCAAGGTGATTTGACTTATACTCAAATTGGCAATTAGAGCCTTGATAATGAATTTGGCATTTTCAATCTCATCATACTGGATTTACTCCAAACTTGCCAGTAACATTTGGAATGAAGTATAAGATACATGTACTAATGTTGCTTTAGCCAGTTGAACTATTATCCCTTTCTTTTCTCCAGTTCCTCAGCTTCAGCGTTACACAGCATTACTCAAGTCAGAACAGGCACCCTGCAGCAGCTGTCAGCTGCTTTTTAGTTGTCATGGAAAATGTTATAATTAGGTGGGCCTTGGCCTAGATTTCTGTTATTGTTATCTCCACACTATCTGGGTATTTCCACACTATTTTCCATTGCCATAGAAGTGGTTCTCCAGCCACCTGTCCTACTTCCCCTCTGCTTGGCTGCTTATTTCATGGAACAATTATGTGGTGCTTGCAGTAAGATTTGTTCCTTTGGCAACGAATGACCCTTAGATGGGACTTTGTCTGCAAAATATTTCAACTGTGCCATAAAGAGCACAGTTCAAGTGGTACAAACCATAGTTTCACATGGTTGGCATTGAGCAGAGATTTCTAAACCATGGTTTGTGATACTCAGGGAGCTCAAAAAGGGAACAAACTATTTCCCATGACAGCAGTTAGCACCAGCAGCAGTCTCCCCATGACAGCAGCTATCTAGTTTCTGCTAGTCAAGGGAAAAAGTGCAACATGTCATGTCTATTGCAACTATTCCTGCAGCTACTTCCAAGCACTTGCAGCAACTCCATTCCTCTGCTGCACAGAATTGAACACCAACACCTTCAGGAAGTAATTGCCGGTTTTCATTTCTGCACCCTGTACGTGTGCAGCTACTGCCAACACATTGATCACGCAAATAAAAATGAGCCAAAAAGAAGGTTTAAGGTTGATTTTTTAATATTAGCAGGTACTCGTCTTTCTTATGGAAGAGTAAAATAAAAGATGAATGAAACAGCTCTGTGTTATTCTGTGAGTGAAGAGAAAACTGTACCTAATTCACTGATTTCAGGTATCTGGAAGATCTGAGGAAAAGTGAGGGCACTTCTTAATCAAAAAAAGTATGAACGCACAAGGAAATAGTTTTTAAACTGAAAAGGGTTTTTGAGCCTTTTAGACTGAGAAGTGAAATAACTTCCTCTGCTAGCTGTTGTATGTCAGGATGCATGTAAAAAACTAGGGGGATTCAGACCTGGTGAAAATTTGGATTTGTAATTTAAGGAAAACACTAAATATAAGAAGACTTACAGGAAAGTCTGGAGTGTTGAAATCTTGATTTCTTTAGCAATCAGGACATACCTACATTGTTTCAAACCTGACAGTTTTAGTGATCATCCATGCTACTGCAGCTGTGACTTCAAATCTCTATGGTCTGGAAATGAGTTAAAAGACTGTAGCAACAGTTCAGTTTACTGACTTTTTACAGCAAAGCAAAGTAAAGCAAAGTTGCCTGTGACATTTTTAAGAGTTAAAAGGAGAACAAGAAGGCAGAGAACTGCCAGAAGTGTCTAGAAAAAGACAGGTCTTTAACCCTTTACCCTATTTGTTTGAAAAATTATACGACCAAATGTCAGATGGTTGCCAGGGAGTTAATTCTTGTTATTAAGGCAACTGAGAATTAGTACTCAGAAAAATGACAAAAAGGAGATTTTTTTTCTTGTGGCATCCAATAATACTGAGAAAGGAGTTAATTACCATCAGTAAAAGCAGATCATATGAGACTTAGTTTTTTTATGCTCTCATTGAACTTCTGCAAGGAACTAGGTGGGAACCATGAGTTTTTTCACATGCACTGTCAAGAAACAATACAGTGGAAATCACTTTCAAGTTATATTTCAACATTCAGGGACAACATATATTTAAATACATTTTCATTAGCTGACTGTATACAAAAAAATTCCTATGTGAACATGTATTCTAATATTTTTTTTCTTTTCTCTTCAATTTTGTTTCCCTTCTGTCTTTCCTCAGATAAACCAAAGACGAAACAAGGAAGTAAGCTACTGTTTTACATATTGGTTCTCCCTATAAATATAAAACAATTTCAGATCTGTAAATGAGTAAAAAAATCCAACAACATATAAAAGCTCTTAATTCTAGTCAGAATGCATATTATAGTTGATTAGACAAACTAAAACTGATACAACGAAGCTGACAATAGTAATAATGGATAAGATGAGAAATTCTATTCTGGTTAAGACAAAGAAGTTTCATCCCAATACTGTATATGCTTCCTTGACAGAAAGAAGAGACTTGTGCAATGCCAGCGTGAAAAAAACTATTAATAAAGTTTATATTTTTTTAATGGAAAAGTCTATTCTCTCCGCCCCTGCTAGGCTCACTACAAGTCTCAGTTCTGTATCCTGATGTCAATATGAGCTCAACACTGCAAATCAATACAAAGAAGCTTGTCATTGGATTTAATAGAGAACCTTATTACAATAAAATTACACTTTGAATCTTGTTCTACAACTTCCTTTCCCAAGACTTCTTTAAAAATTTTAACATCTGGAAGCATTGCCCTTTTAAAAGCATGATGCAGAAGGAGAAAATTTATTAGATCTTATCCCTTGAAGTCACCCCCAACAGAACAGGAAATACATCATCAGTAAGCCAGTTTTCCACTTGATAGTTATTTCTACCATAAATTATTTTTAATTTTTTTTTTATTCCTTCATTTTAGATTCCTCGTGAAGTCAGTTTGTCTTACACAGAGTTGAATGCTAAATTGTGAACTAGAAACTTAATTGATATAATGATAAATTACTACCAGACATATCCCATGCTTTTTTAACAAAAGCAACAATTTCTGAATTTTGTGTGCTTAAGGCAATAAACAATTATCACTTATTCTACTATCTGCTAAATACAACTTCCTCCTGATTAGGGGTCTTGACCTCTTATCCTATGTGTAGAAATGAAGAGGGTCTTCTAACAGAATTCTGTAAGATCTCCTGGCACTGAATTGCTACTGAGTTCCTCAATAGCAATTCATATCTGCTGGAGAGCATTGCATTATTCTATTTATTTTATTAAATTGATAAATAAATAAATAAAATAGAACAAAATTGTTAACTAGTATTTCTCAAATAACGTATAAACTGATGTAACCAGATGGTTAAAACACTCACTTAGCATGCAAGAATTTGAAATCCAAGTCTCTGTTCTTTCTGACTACTCTGCTTTGTGACAGTCTCATCTGTCTTTTAAATCTTGGTGGGAAAAGCTTTGGACACCTTGGTTTCATCAGCCTAGAATTCTTGCCTTGGGTCTAGTTCAAATATTTAAATTTTCTTATACTTTTTACAGGGACCTGCCCTTCCCCTTCTAGTATCCTTCTAGGATGGTGTGGCCTCACCATCTTCACTACTTGTCTGTAGGCAGAATAAAAAGAACTCTACATCCTCCTGTTTGTCACCATGGTGTTACTATCTCAATTTGATACACATCTGACTTGGAAAAGATTAGTTGCAATAATGGACTTGCTCAGCAGAAGTGAACATTTCCAGATAAGGAAAACAGAAAACAGCCAGCTCTGATGAATCAAAATTCACAACTGGTTAGTTTTCTCCTTTCTATCTAAGAAAGTTGAAAAACTATCCTTATCCCTTATTAAGTTGAAGCTTGCAAATTTTATAGGTTTCATAGTTAAATAGATAAAAATATTTTGTGGATTGAACTCTCTGAACAGAAACAGGTGAATTTCATACAGCTCTTCCAGACACTTCTTTTTGTACTATTTTTCCAATATATAGTTACAGTCTGTCATAAGATCTAGATGTTTTTTTCTATTTTATGAAAAAATCTGAGTTTCTCTCAGTTATAACTTCTGACTCTCACTTCTTTGGTGTAAATACTTTTTTTACAGATCCTGGAAAAGAGAAAGAATTGAAATTTCCAGCTGCTGCTAAAAATAAAGGTAACATGGCTGGACAACATTGTATAAAATCCTTAGAAGTATGTACATCAAGAAAAAAAATCTTGCAATGCATTGGCTATTTTGATTTTATGGTATAGTTTATTTAGGAATTCATGAGCACAATACTATTGCAATAAGTTTCTGATAAAACTTCATTGATGTTTCCTGGATCAGAAGGGCAAATAGAGCCTTGTTAATATGAAGAATCTGTATGAAAACTTGTAAGTAGAAACTCAGAATTTAGAAACACTTGTTAACATTTGTTATAACAAGCTGCAAAGTGAAAAAAGTTTTGAGTGCTCTTTGTTCTTTCATCACGATTAAGAAAAGTTCATGGTTTCACTTTGTGAGCATGCTAAAACTGATACAAATCAGGTTTGTACTAGTCATTTAATTGGTATCATGGCTGAGCTAGAAACTGCCAATTATTCAATCAATCTATCCCAGAGGTATTAGATCCTAACCTTTTACCACTCTAACTTAAAGATTAATAAATTATTTTTACAGAACATGCTAAGGAAGAGGAAGGAAATAATCCTACATCTTTAAAAGATAAAGGTAAGAATACACAATAGAATATGAAATTTGTTGAAAACTACAGCAAGGAGAAATAATGTATTAATTTTTAAATTTTCTTTTTTAAATCTTCCCCATTATAAATCCTAACCAATCAACATTTAATTGATTAAAATATTCTACAAGATTTATAGCATGAAAAAAGAGGGGGGAAAGTACAGAAATAAAATATAGTGAGCCAATTAATGTTTGGAAGTCTCAAAATTAAATAAAGATCACAAAACCACTGTGAGTGATAATTAAGAACTTTCTTAAGAGGTTGCTCTTCTGAACAAGGCAGTGCTTAATAGGAGCCAGAATTGAATGCTTGAGTAAATCTGTGGACATAACAGGAGTTAAGTTGATGAGCATTTAATTGGGTAACATACTTTCCAGTCTCTGTAAAAACTATAGTTAAAAGCCCATAACTTCATCCAGTCCACCACTTGCAACATGAGAGTTGGTCTGAATCTTTCTTTTATCTTTCTTTTATAATGAACATTTACTATGTCTTTTAAAATTTGGTCAGAATGAATCGTTAGGTCAGCTGAATTTTTGTTCATGCGTTATTTTTCTGGGTGCTTTTTACCCATCATATTGCTTCCTTCCTTTCTAGTGATAGCTGTGTTTGAAAGGACAAGTAATTTATGGATAACTCTTATTTGACATGTTCTTTAGATCATCAGGATAAGAAGATCTGCCATATATATAGATATATAAATATTTATTCTAAATTATAATCATCATATGCTATTTCAAACAAAGAACTGAATGAAGAGTTTATTTCAAACACTATGGAAAAATAAGGAAAAAAATCTAAAACAAAAGGAGAAATAATCTTATTTCTAGACATATTTTTGAAGTCCAGTAAGCTGTGTTCATTCACTCACTCTATTTGGCAGTCACTAATTAGTCCTTTATGTACAAATTAAAATTAAAATATAAAAATCTGCAAATCCCACTGCTCACATATTGTTCTTCTATGTGTATTCTACTCCTAATGTACACATGCCCCATTTACATGGGATTAGTTATCTGGTCTGGACCTGAACTGTATATCCAAACTCTCTTGGGGTGCCATAGCCCTCACAACAGACTGCTTTAAATCTGTTGTTCCCTAATGGAGTTGTGCTGAATAATTAGAAGAGGCACTTGACAGACAGCTCTGCCCCCTCCTCTGCTGCATGCAGCAGCTATGCTCGGAGTGCTGCTCCCTGCAAAAGACTACTGGGGGAGAGGGGAAGAAAAAGAAATAGAGAGAAGACGCAAAAAGTTTTTCCTATTTGGTAAGTTTCTTTAGAACCAACAGAAAGGGGGTTGCCAGCACTGAACTAGCTTCTGTAGTATGAACTTTGCTGAGTATTCCTATGGCTCTGCTTTTAATCTCCTGGATTCATGCTCTATAGGTCAGTGACTTCAGCCTCCAAGCTATTAACAGGTCCCTCTAACGTAACAGAGGAGGTTAGATCTTCTTCACTCAGCCTTCAGAAAGGGGTGGACAGGAATTTATTTAAACATCAAATGCAGGCCATGTTATATCATATTTCATACGTTTTAGGGAAAAAAAAAAAAAATCTGCAAAAATTTCAACATAGTCCCTCTAACGTAACAGAGGAGGTTAGATCTTCTTCACTCAGCCTTCAGAAAGGGGTGGACAGGAATTTATTTAAACATCAAATGCAGGCCATGTTATATCATATTTCATACGTTTTAGGGAAAGAAAAAAAAAATCTGCAAAAATTTCAACATACTGCTCAAAGTGTTGCCAAATAGAACTTTATGCAGCCTGTTCTAGTGGAAGATGTCCCTGCCCATGCAGGGGAGTTGGAACTTGAAGATCTTTAAGGTCCTTTCCAACTCAAAAAGTACCGTGATTCTGTGATTCACACCACTTTCTTTACCCTGTGTAATACAGTCATGTATGCCAAATGCATTACTGATGCTAACAGCAAGATCATGACCTATTACTCGATGCTGAGCATAGCTGGAAATGCACAGCAGGCTCCTGAGCCCCTGCAGCAAGATGGATGTCCAGCCCAGCCAGGTCTGGCTCCTCAGCTCCTGAGACCACTTGCTGATAGAGGCATCACTGTTTACCCTAATAGGCATCAAACTTGCATAGCTCAGTGTCTGTTTCTTAAAAAATGGGTGCTGACCAGCAAGCTGATTAACTAAGTATGAATTTTATTGGCAACAAAGGCTCTGTGGAAAGAATTTATAAAACTTAGTAAGAGAAACCTTTGGAGATCTTGATGCCTTTGTGAACTGTGCCCTTTCCGTATTGCATTCTGGATTACTCTGCTACATAAAAATACATTTAGCAGTATAAATTCCCCATTTCAGTCATCATATTTGCCCAAACTCTAGTTCATAAATTAGTCAAAGACTTATTTGCATGCGCTTTTTACCTTCTCCATCACTTCTTCAAGCTTCCTCAGTGAGTCTCTGTTGCAACTTGGAGTCATACAGTCTGTTCCTTAAAATAAGTGTCTCTGGCAAATCAACATATATTGAAGAACATAAGAAAGTATGGATTTTTAAGACTGCATACACATGCTAATTATGTATCTTGGGAGTTCGTTGCTATTCATGGAAAAACAAATAAAGGTGTCGCATTCTTGTGATGATTAACATTTTCCTGGCACCTGATGCGATGAAAGAGCCATCATCATACCTCATTCTGTTCTGAGGATGGGCTAAGTTTGTACAAAATCAGGATGATGTCCAGACCAAAAACCTTTTTATAGAGCAGCCTATTTCTCATAAACTGAAGTATAGTGGTTTTATTTAAAACAGAGACAGGAAAAATAAAACCCTGAATTTAGAGTTATCGCTGGGATAATCTATAGAACACAATCTCACAATGCTACCATATGTATTTTATAAGGTGAATAAAACATCTTCAATCTTAGAGTCCAATTTCATTGGCAATAATTAAGGAGAACACTGGAAGAATATACTTACCATTGCCTTGTAATAAAGGACATCTCAGGGTTTCTTCTGAATTTATACCTAGCTTTTCAGCTTTTTCCTGAAGTAGAGAAGAGTATAGAACCCCACTTACAGTAATGAATCTAAAAGCTGATTTTCTGTTGATATAAGTACATTCAAATAATGTGAAGCCAATTAAACTCTTAGGTATCATTTGCCATGTGTTTTTATGTATTTTATGTATTATGTGTTTTTATATATCTTACCCAGCTAATTAGTGTAGAGTCTCATGCATCCAGTCTCTAAGAGTGGCTCTAAAAGCTAGTGGTAGATCATACGTAACTCCTCCCTGAATTTTTCTAAGAAATTGACTAGAATTGCACTAATCTGAGTTATTACACTGACAGCATTTGTACTCTATAGATAATATAAATTCATTCTTACCCTGTGTTCCATGATTTGTTTCCCAAACAATACTCCTTTTTTCTCTCTAATTTGCTTTTGCCATGCTTTGAGATATCTTTGCATCTTTCTTGTGTAATTTGCATGTGGATAATAAATCTATTTATTTTTATGCACAGATTGGTAGGGGAAATAAGCCAGTAGTGTGTATTTCTTTCCTGTCATATACATAATAGCACATTGCCAATAAAGAAACAAATGCTTCCTTTAAAGTAAAAGTAAAATAATCCTTATTATTACTTGCATTTTCCCCTTCTTTCCAACTTCTCCCTTCTGTGAGGTTTCTACAGACATAGTGGTCTATAGTGACTTCTGCTCTTGTATTTTCTACTAACATTATTACACCTTAAAAAATAAAATAAGGTTGCTAGAGAGGATGTAAAGATAAGTGAAGGTTGCATCCATTTGTGTTCAAAATTTTACTCTTAATTTTTAAATATTTGTTAGTTTTTAATTGTAGAGGGGCAGTCCTATCTTCTAAGTCTCAAAAACTTAATTATCACTTTACAGATTCTATGAAAGGAAAAAATCCCAAGAATCCAGAGGGATCAAAAGAAAAAGGTAAGGGGAAAAGTTAAAATGACACCAAACTGGGTGAAAGTGTTGATCTGCTTGAGGGTAGGAAGGGTCTACAAAGGGACCTGGACAGGCTGTATTGATGGGCTAAAGCCAGTTGTATGAGGTTCAATAAGGCCAAGTGTTGGGTCCTGCATTTTGGTCACAGCAGGCATAGTGTGGCCAGGAGGGGTAGAGAGGTGATTGTGCCCCTGCACTCAGCACTGGTGAGACTGAACCTCAAGCACTGTGTTCAGTTCTGGACCCTCACTATAATGACACTGAGGTGCTGGAAGCATGTCCAGAGAAGGGCAACAAAGCTGGTGA
The DNA here is from genome assembly GCF_000747805.2 of Chaetura pelagica. Classification (NCBI taxonomy): domain Eukaryota; kingdom Metazoa; phylum Chordata; class Aves; order Apodiformes; family Apodidae; genus Chaetura; species Chaetura pelagica. The sequence continues at coordinate 2,085,046 of NW_009953496.1, read as the reverse complement.
AAAGTCTAGAGAACAAGTCATACCAGGAGCAGCTGAAGGAACTGGGGATGTTTAGTTTAAAGAGGAGGCTGAGGGGAGACCTTGTTACCCTCTACAAGTACCTGAAAGGAGGTTGTAGGGATGTGGGTGTTGGCTTCTTCTCCCAAGTAAATAATGACAGGATCGGAGTAAACTGGCCTGAAGGTGAGGCAGGGGAAGTTCAAATTGGATATTAGGAAGAATTTCTGTACTGAAAGAGTAGTCAGACAGTGGAACAGCCTGCCCAGGGAGGTGGTTGAGTCACCAACCACATCTCTAATATTTTCAGCTGCAGGAGTTTGGCCCACTAGCTGTGCACACAGAGGACATGGATTGTTTGATAGTATCTATTTGGAGAAAACCCTGTTTGTTGCAATAAGACAAGCATTGAACACAAAGAGTTATAGGATTCCTGGGCACTGATGACTTTCTGGAGAGTACTGAAATGGCTCAAATGTTTCAGGGAAACAGCAAAGGCTAGTAGAACTATGCATGGTTCCTGAGCTGTAAAAGCATATTTTAGGTCCAAATTGTGATGAAGTTCCATTTTTTTAACTTTCAACACAGTCCAGATAACATCTGGCATAGGGCAGAGTACTGAACAGACATACAGCAAAGTGAGGCACTTCTGGGAGGAGTGTATTATTCCTTGTGAAAACTCCAGGGCACCACTTAGGGCTCAGAATTCTCCTCTTTCTCACTGTTGTTGGTCCACATGTCTCACTTGGGCACCACAACAAGATTTTTGCTTAGTCAACTTCTGGATTTTCTTTTGTCCTTGACTTCTGCCTTAACAGGTACAAGAAAGAAAGAACTAGAATTTCAATTATTTTTATCATTTCCTTTATTACTTTGCCATATATGGCAGAAAAATGAAATATTTAATTATGTTGTTGGACTATTCATTATGACATAAAACACATGAAAGTAGGTTTGACGGATGAGCACTGCTCTTATTTTATACCCAGCTTGCCTGGGATTTTAAAAGGCTCTATATATGCAGGAAGTGAAATCCCTTTTACAGTGAACACCCATATGACCTCTTTGATATTAAAAGAATAATACAGTCCTGAAAGAATAATTGGTCCTTCTGTCACTCCTGAATAAAGAAAACTCCCACTTACCTTTATCACCAACATACTGCTTTCAAGACCAGTATTCCTAATATTTTAATTGTATCAATGTGGATAAAGTTTTATTGGGGTTCAGTAAAAGAAAAAACATGATAACTGCTCTGTAGAATTGATTTCCTCTTTTCAAACTTCATTGCCTACTAGAGAGACAGCTGAACAGTTTCCTCAACATGAAGAAACTAATGACATATTAAAGGTGTATTATTTTGTACATCCAGATCTAAAAGCATGAATGAATGACCTTGTTGTTTTGTCCTATTCTTTATTTCCATGCTGTGAATTCCATTTAATTATCACATCTGTTTTGATTTCTACACATCAAATTGTTTGACTTGCTTTCTTTTCAAGTGTCCTCTTATTTTGCTAACCTGACTTATGATAAATGTTAAATGTTTCTTTCTAGACACTGGTAAAAGAAAAGATGTGAAGCCTCCAGCATCCTTAAAGGAAAAGGGTAATGTCTTATCATAATGTGGTTGGGAAATAACAAGTAATCTTCATGAAAGGGTCTGCTGGTACCTCAGAGCATTTTCGATATATTTTGAATTACAGGCTTTCAGTGAAGAGGAACTAAACCTAGCTTCTTCTCACTTAATAGATCTGGTATATTGAAAGGAGCAGTGTTTGACAATTCAGAAATAATAAAAGCATAACCCTTATTCTGGTGTTCTTTAACCACTGTTTGACCTGCACAGCCAGCATTGCAGCAGGAACGCTGGTCTATTCTGAGTGAATTAGTAACAGAGCTGTTACTGAATTCACATGACAGGCTGAGGTGACAGGCTGCACAGGATTGAGTGCATGGTTTGAACTGCAGAAAATTTGCCAGATAATTTAGTGAGAATTATTTTTTGTTTGCTTTCAAATGTGAAGTCAAGCCTCTTATTGAAGTCAACAATAATTCTAATTCTTAACACTTACCTCTTGGGCACATTTTGCTTGATCTAGTGTCATGCATGTTTGATATAGCATTGATGGATACAGTGTATACTCATATTACTAACTTTTTCCTTCCATTTTTGTGTTCGATATCTTTTCCAGACTCTTCAAAAGGAAAAGAAATTAAGAATTTAGCTACAACTAAGGAAAAAGGTAACAATCCCAAATTGAGCTGAACCTTAGCATAAGATTCAGTTGACCAAAAAAAATGTGTTGTGCAAGTATTCCCAAAAGAAATCCTCATTTCTTCACTTAGCCATCCAGAAATATCCTTGACAGGCATCCTTGGCTGCCAGACATTCTTTCTATCTGAGCAATGAGAGATACTTGTGGGGCTGTACAAGCAAGTTGCAGCAGTAGTACTTTGTAGCCAGCAAAGTTATGAAGACTTGTTTTCTTCTTTCTTAATTTTGTCTTCTTCTTTCTACTTAAAATTTGTCTTTTCAGATAACATTTTACTTTTCTTCTAGAATACATTACTTGATTGTGTTTGTTCTCTCTTCTTACATGGAAATATCAGCACCAGCCATCAAATAAAGATCAATTGCAATTTATAGCATATGACCTCTTAAATACTAGACCTTCTTAGGCAGTAATAAAATTCTAAGTATTATTAACCAAATTATTTAGGGATTATTTATTCATATAAACTAAATTCAAACAAAACTTAGCTTTACTTTGATACTCTTTGCATACTTATTGAAGACCACTTGCTCATTAAAAAGCAGTCTCTCAAGTTAAATGTTTAAGTAATTCAATACAGATAAAAATATGTAATAACTTGCTAACTAATAACAGTCATTGGACCCATGGGAATATAGAAGTCCATCTTAAAAACATCTAGTCAGTTTTGAAAAATACTTGAGATAATTGAGTAATATTACTTCCTATCTTTAGGTTTTCCTTAAGAATCACTAGAAATAATGAGGTGGTATTTTCTCTGACAAAGTTATGAAAGTTAACATTTGCAAGTTTTTAAATGTAGCTATGTAACATAGTGTATGTAGGTAGTGAGTAGCGAACAGTAGAAATCAGCTGGTACTTTGCACAATTGTGTCTTTCTGAAGCGAAGCAGAGTTTTAAGTGCTACAAATGGAACTAGGGCTTAGTCTGAAACTCTTTGAAGTGGTCAAAGTGAATGAACTCGGATTGTCATTCCAAAGTCAAGAACATTAGAAAAACAGGGAAGCATTGCTGTACTATTTATTGTAGTTTATTTGAGTCAAAAGGGAGTATTCCAGTACAGGATTATTGGTTTAATACAACTTGGATTTTGCATTTTGAGCTTCAGGCAACCAAGGCCTATGAGCTTCCTGTTAAGTTCTTGCAAGCATATCTATGGAACATAGGTAGGTCAAAGAAGAGATAAATATTGATTAGCCCCTTAAGTATATTACTTTTGAGCTTCTCACTGTGTTTCCTATTTAATTTTAGTCTTCAGCTCTACATTAATATTTCTCATTTGAAGACTGTTTTATTCAAATGTGAGTGATAATTAAAATAAAATGCTATTTATTACAAAAGATCAAATATTAAAAAGAAGTAATACATGTCTGTGAGAGTTTTTTGAGCTGCACTGCTAATGAATTTTCTTCAGTGAAGTGTCAAACACCCACCAAGTTATGCAGAAAAATAAGTATTTTAAAAATACTTAATTAATTTAGTTTGAACAGCTAGTCAAATAAATGGTGAATAACAGCTCCTTTCAAGTTCCAAAACTGAGTTACCTCAAGAAAGGACATTTTTAATTAGACATTGTAGATATTCACTGCACATTAAGTGGTTTATACTTGGTATATTTAAGAGTGAAACTCAATACCTCAAATAGATTAACTCTACTATCTTTTTTTTTTATCTTTTTTTTTTTAAATAAAATTAATTCTCTCTCCTACAACAATTGGTAGAATGCATGCAATGTTTTCCTGAAATTATAGGAGTAGAAAATATAAGCTATCTTCCCAGTGAATTTTGATATCACACAGAGTTTTTCCCATGGGCTAATTTTTTTATCTATTGATTAAATCACTGTGAGAGACATAAAAGATTATTTGTTGTTGTGTCATCTCACATTCTTATGGTTTCCTACCTGTCAAAACACAAGAACAAATATTGGAATGCTTAGTGCAGAGTATGCTGAGTTTAACTCCATGGTAGTACAAGGTCACAATAAAGACATTTGTGATTGTTCTGATAAAGAACAATGGCTTGAATTAAGTCTGAACTAGAATTGATTTTTTTTATAGTAACAGTAAGATATTTCAGTGAGCAATGTTGTCATTTAGTGAGGACTAATGTGCTGACCCTGCACAGCTTTTACCAGCTTCCCAAGAGATATGAGTACTACTCCCTTCAATTTTTCCTAGTGGCACATCTGTGTGTGCCACCTGTAGATGTACTTGATACCTTGCACACCACACTGAAAACATCTGATCTCTCGCCGCAGTGAGAGCATTTCTCTTTGCCTTTAGCTGGATCTATAAGAACTTAAAATATTTTGATTATATGCTGTCAGAGATACTTCAAGGCCCGTAGAGCAAGATTGCAACAGTATAGAGCAACTTGAGTGGGAAGATCTCAGGTCGCATACATGTGTATGGTGATGCCACCTGAGTGTTTACAACAGGATTCCATTATTTTTCAATTACTGGAATTCATGACACAGCATTACACAAGCTCACTTTGAAGGTAGTTCAGCTCAGTGGCTGCAGGTTCTTAAAGTAGTTTCTGGCTTTTTTGTTCCATGTGATAGATTTTCAGAAGCCATTTCTTAGCTGCTGGAGTTCATAAGAATGCAGCACTTCCAAAACCAAATACAACTAACTCAGTGACACTGAATATGTTTGACAAGACCTTGACATTTTCTCAGAAGTGTATAACCCCAATGTGTAAAGCGGCTTTAAGCATCCATGCGAGATGCTGTGCTTCACTAAACCTCTCTTTCTTAACAATGACAAGTGACGTATTGCATAGATCAGGCAAACAGTTTGAAAAAGCCTCTGTAACGAAAAGTACTACAGAAATTTTGTGGCCATTGCCCTGTGAAGAGCTGCTAACAGGAGGTCACCTTTATGAGCACTGGTAATTTTTTCTAGCCAGCTGAGAGTACACAGGGAACTTCTTCAGTAAACATCCCAGTTTAAATGAGCCAACCAAAAAATGCCTTGAGAAACAGCAGTGGATTGAATAACACTTGCCATTTTACAGAGATGTGTCAAATCCAGTGTAAAATGCATTAATAGAAGTGACTACAGTGTAATACTTTGTGAAGATAAATACATTTTTGAAATGCGAAAGTCAAATTCACGCAAGCTGGATATAGAATTGCAACAGAAAATCCTGAATAAAAGAGAACCTAAATGTAAGGTAGACATATTAAGAGTATAAAAATTTCAGTACTAGCCTGTTTAAATGGTTCTTCTATTACAGAACCTCATTTCTGAATATTGCCAATAAGAAATACTTGCAGGAAACATCAGAGCTTTAGAATTCATACACTAAGATAATGCCAGATAAATTAATACCAAGACTGAGTTGTAGAGGGAGGTATAAAATTCCCCTTGTGAGTCAGCACTTCTCTGTAAAAAATCTTTACTAGACATTAGAAAATAAAGACAAAAAACAGAAGATACAGAATATTAATTAATAGCATTTTATAAAAAGAAAGAGAAAAAAAATTAATTCCAAAAAGTAGTCTATGGAAAAGTGAGGTTGGTAGAGAGACATTTTCACCTTCTGATGCAGCAGAGATCAGATCACTGCATAGCTCTGCCTCTCCCTTGGCATTCAGTGTTTATTTTCACACAGGTATTTGTGCCTGTCTTTGGGAAAGTGCTTGAGTGGATCCTCATACATGTTGGGTATCAAATTTTGTGGACTCAAGCAGGGATGGGGGAAGTCAGGCTTCTGCCAGCACTCCACATTTCTTGCCCCTTAGCTGTCAGTAAGAGTCTGGACCAGAGGCCTTCATTGCCATTAAAGCATTGCTGGAAATAAAAAGAAAAACACTGTAAAATTTATTGGGCGATATCTAGTGAATTATGTTTCTCTTAGTGGGTCTGACAGTCTTGCAAATTAGAACAAAAGGGATAATTAGATTATGCAGGAGAGTTCAACCACTATATCTTCCTTGCCTGTTAATAATAAAATGAATGATAATTGAATAAGAAGATATTTCTCCAAACCTGTCCAGTAAAACCTGGACCAGAGGAGGAGTGGTGTTTCCTGCTACTGAATGAGAATCATTCTCAAAAAAGATGCTCCAGCCAATTCAAAGGCTAAATTCTCTTCTTTGTTGCTCACTGTACTGCTTCTTTTACCTGTGACTTCTTAACATGAATAAAATTTAACTTGATATATATAAGAGAAATTCTGAACTCCAAAAGACTGGAAAAGAGTGATAAAACTTTAGGAAGTTTAGGAAGACCTGAGACAGGAAGATCTCTTCATACGTCTCTCCAATATTTTAAAATCATACCAACCTCTCAAGCTATCAACATATGGGAAATTTATGGTGATATGGGCAGCAAAGACACTACCAACTTAATGAATGACAGCTGCTTTGATGTAGTGTGGAGTGGTTTTCACTTCAGCATAACAGCATGCATATGAGCAGTTATCACAGAGTACCTTACACCAGGGATGAGTCTGCACTTTATCTTGTTTTACCATAAGTTCCATGTCTATAACCAAAGTAAATGTAATAATTTAGTAAAAATCCATTAACTTCAGCAAAACCAGTTACTGTCTGTCTTGAAGTGTCAGGGTGAATGTAATATTTGCAATTACTCCAGTGTTATTCAGACACTTAAGAATTAGTAAAAAAAATTGATGAAACCATAATTCAAATCAGAAAAAAAAAAAAAAAAAACAACCAAAAAAAACCCCCCACAAAACAAAACGCAAATGGCTGGAAAATCATGGGACAGAAATCTAGCCTGCATGGTTTCTGGAAAAGGAAATTATGCCTTAGTAATAAGTGTTTTGAACATCTTACTAAAGTAATAAGCACAGCCTTTGTAGGAGGTTTGAAGATGCCTTTGGAAAGTTCCAATGTAGGAATTACTGCAGAAACTAAATAGCTACAGCCTAAGAGGCCCAGTATTGAAGGAAATAAATATCTGATTAGGAAGTAGACAGCAATTGATTGATTTTCATCTTGCAGCCTATTTGCAGAATAATTGCTTATGATCCCATGTCTGGGCTGATAATATTCCTTAATTAACAGGAAAAGTTAGAAATAGTAAGGTAATGAAATTTTCAGATTACATAAAATGAGTTAAAGACTTCAGGATCAGAAGGGACTGTTATTCATTGAATTTAAAAGATGAATGGACAGTATGATTACAAAGAAAAATTAGTGCAAATAAATAGAATGTAATATATACTGGAGGGAAAATCTTAAATAAGAATTCATCTCTAATCAACTATATAAACTCAGGAAAGGACCTAAGTATTACTGCAGACAAGTCAGTGAAGAGCTTTCATCCATATGCAGCTGCATTAGGAAAAATGCATATGTTGTTCTAAGGCCATGATGTAAATCAAAGCTGCATCTTGTCTGGAGTATTGTGTATAAATCTCATACAGGATTATGTGGTATTGAAATGGGCTAGGAAAGAGCTCTGGAAGTCACACAGAAAGAGAAATAAGAAACATTCAGATTACCTTTGAGATTAATTAGTATGATTATTATAAGATTGAAAATCACAAATCTAAGTCAAGGGCTCTTCAAAAACACCAGAGAGAAACTGGATATCTGTATGGAAATGCAGTTTTCATAGTCCAAATTTTCAAAATTAATTATTGTAAATTTTGAAAGGAAGTAAAATTTTATGTATCATGATGGAAATCAGTTGCTTTTTATAAGAAAATAACAGGAGAATTTGTGAAAGAAATCACTTCTTTGACACTATTCTGACTAAACAGCTGTTCCTAGCTAGTGCTGAATCATAAAACTACATGGAGTGGACTATTTTTGAGTAGGAAACTGTTTTCAAGATTTTTGGTGTTTCAAGATATTTTCAAAATTTCAGAAATTTTTATGTTTTCTGAACAGCTCAGAAAAAATCCCTCAGAACCACCACTATCTATGGGTTATAGGTCCAATGATGATCATGATTCAAGTTTCTGGTTTCAGTTAAAAACAATACAACCATCCTGAACCTGATTTTTTTTTTCCCTTATGAAAATATTTGCTATGTTGACACACTTTTCTTTATTTTCCCACCCCAATGAAAAAGTTTTTAGCAAAGTCTGCTATGGTTCATAAAGATTTTTTCCTCATTTCCAAAAAAAAATAATATTTTTGTGCTCCGTTCTGGGTTCTGGAGTAGTTGTCAATCTGGATTCATAGTCCCTGAAATCTGTATTAACTGATAAGGTATGATTGGATTCCAATAGGTCTAGGGAAGGAGAACAGGAATCTAACTGTAGTCATTAAGATTTAAGGCTGTTAATACAGTCCTTCTTGAACAGGTTTCTAGGTACAAATACCTAATTCAAGAACTATATTATACCTCTCATCAACAATGCAAAAAAAGTTGGCTTAAGAATTTCTTCTTTCTCCAAATAATCAAGGTTAAAAAACAAAACAAAACAAAAAATAAAACAGTGAAGAGCATCACTTATATCTGAGCATCACAATTTCTAGTACATCATTCTACTTTACTTCATGTCCTTCTCTGCCTAGCTACAATATATTGCTCATATTGGTTCTCAGCAGATAATCTGGCTTTTCATCAGCTGTAGACCACATTTCTTGGCTAATCTATCCATCATTTTTGCTGCATTTGAGATAGAAACACATTTCCCAGATTCTGAAAGAGCAATGTAAATGATGGTGTTTGTGCTCTTTCTCATTTATTCCTTGTCATTTTTAGTTTGAGTAACAGGATTTGATTGTTCAACAGCAGTCAGATGAGGCTTCTGCCTCTGAAGATTTGTTGAGTATTTACAGTGCATTCCATCAGAAAAACTTTAGGCCAAGGTGAAAATTCAAACAGATGTCAGTACAGGATATAATAGCATAATAACAGAAATGAGCTAGTCATAAATGCAGTGGCAGGCACAGATGGACCTTGCTCTGCTTGTGTTTGTCTGTGCACCAGAAGCAAGAGTCACATCATGTAAGCTGGCAGGACAGAAGTCGGGTGGAATCCAGAGGTGCACTGCAGGTTTCCTTGTAAGCCCTATTCAGACTTCATATTTGGGGTTTCTGTTGATCTGGGAGTCCATCTAAAATATTTTGAGTTCCAAGTAAATATGTCTTTCAAAGCCACTGGTACTTCTATAGCAGATTCTGGGGAAAATACAGTAAATCCTCTGTAATTAAAGTTTTGTGAAAGGTGCACTTCACAACTTTGATAGACACATCACTTAGGAAAGCAAAGTGATTATAGAGGACCAGATCCTGGAAACCTTGTGCCTGCTTTTCACTAATTTTGGGCATGAAACCCTTTATCCATTGCTGGCACACTCTTGACATACTAAAAATTAATTTCATTCTCAAAGGAGAGTAAATGGTATAAACCTTGAAAAATTATTGAAATCAGAGATTGTGCTGTAGGCCGTGATAGCATTTTGGTAATTTCAGGACTAACCTTCTCCTTTCTGATCTGTTTTATCCAAATGTACTAACAGTTTCAAAAAAATGACTTTTCATTTTAAGAACATTAAAGTGGTAGAGACCAGCACTCAAATTGATAATGCAAATGCCTAAGGTGGTGCCTACTCCCACCTATGGCCTCATGACCCCTGATTTCTGTCCTGCACCAGGGCACTTTCTGCAAAGACAGGGCACAGCTCTGCCTCTCCTTATCTTCTCCCCAATTTCAGTGCCACATCACAGCTGTTCATACCATCATCCTGCTGCCAAGCACATTTTCTAGAAAGTAAGAGCTCTGAATTTTAATTCTTCTGTCTGCTTTTGCCTTCAAATGCTAGCCTAAGGCGTAGCTTACTACTGCCACTTCTAACAGACATGTTTCAAAACAAAGTAGTATCTGTAACTACATTTTTAGAAGGTTCAGTCCAACAAATGCAGGCTGAGGAATGGTTAATGCGTGGATTTCAAATGGACTTAGGTATGAGCTTGTCTCAGGTCCATCAGGATTGCAGCAGTTATCTGTAAATGAAGGTAACTTTCAGCATTTTAAACATCTCAGTCCTTTTAATAAAATTTTGATATGTTTCATAGTACCCACTGCAAGTACACAGAATGTTTTGTCGGAATCCCAGTCTGAGATTTTCAGGGCCTTCTATTCTGTCTCCAGAATTTGAATACTGGTCACACAGCACAACTTGCTCTGTGGAACCAAATCTAGGTTGTTAAAACTGAGTTTAAAGTAGCTGTTTCCTTCTGGTCTCTTTCCAGTCTTCCTTTCCACTAAAATCATGCTTTGGGAGTTGGAGGAGGGATTACTGCATGATGAGATCTTGTTATTCCTTATGTAAGACAGAAGCTTAGAAACCTGGACATGACTTTAGGTGTTTGGGTTTTTTACTTCTTATTTTATGGATTTCTTTACCACTACAAACTTTAACACCAAAAAAATTGCACATATTTCTCCCAAGCAGATGATGCTTTATAACCTTCCTCTAGACTCCCCTTAGAATCACAGAATCATAGAATGGTTAAGGTTGGAAGGGATCTTAGAGATCATCAAGTTCCAACCTCCCTGCTATGGCCAGGGACACCTCACACTAGACCAGGCAATCAGAGATTGTGCTGTAGGCCGTGATAGCATTTTGGTAATTTCAGGACTAACCTTCTCCTTTCTGATCTGTTTTATCCAAATGTACTAACAGTTTCAAAAAAATGACTTTTCATTTTAAGAACATTAAAGTGGTAGAGACCAGCACTCAAATTGATAATGCAAATGCCTAAGGTGGTGCCTACTCCCACCTATGGCCTCATGACCCCTGATTTCTGTCCTGCACCAGGGCACTTTCTGCAAAGACAGGGCACAGCTCTGCCTCTCCTTATCTTCTCCCCAATTTCAGTGCCACATCACAGCTGTTCATACCATCATCCTGCTGCCAAGCACATTTTCTAGAAAGTAAGAGCTCTGAATTTTAATTCTTCTGTCTGCTTTTGCCTTCAAATGCTAGCCTAAGGCGTAGCTTACTACTGCCACTTCTAACAGACATGTTTCAAAACAAAGTAGTATCTGTAACTACATTTTTAGAAGGTTCAGTCCAACAAATGCAGGCTGAGGAATGGTTAATGCGTGGATTTCAAATGGACTTAGGTATGAGCTTGTCTCAGGTCCATCAGGATTGCAGCAGTTATCTGTAAATGAAGGTAACTTTCAGCATTTTAAACATCTCAGTCCTTTTAATAAAATTTTGATATGTTTCATAGTACCCACTGCAAGTACACAGAATGTTTTGTCGGAATCCCAGTCTGAGATTTTCAGGGCCTTCTATTCTGTCTCCAGAATTTGAATACTGGTCACACAGCACAACTTGCTCTGTGGAACCAAATCTAGGTTGTTAAAACTGAGTTTAAAGTAGCTGTTTCCTTCTGGTCTCTTTCCAGTCTTCCTTTCCACTAAAATCATGCTTTGGGAGTTGGAGGAGGGATTACTGCATGATGAGATCTTGTTATTCCTTATGTAAGACAGAAGCTTAGAAACCTGGACATGACTTTAGGTGTTTGGGTTTTTTACTTCTTATTTTATGGATTTCTTTACCACTACAAACTTTAACACCAAAAAAATTGCACATATTTCTCCCAAGCAGATGATGCTTTATAACCTTCCTCTAGACTCCCCTTAGAATCACAGAATCATAGAATGGTTAAGGTTGGAAGGGATCTTAGAGATCATCAAGTTCCAACCTCCCTGCTATGGCCAGGGACACCTCACACTAGACCAGGCTGCACAAAGCCTCATCCAACCTGGCCTTGAACACCTCCAGGGAGATGGCTTCCACAACCTTCCTAGGCAACCTATTCCAGCACCTTACTATACATGGTGAAGAATTTCTTCCTGATGTCTAACCTAAATCTACCCACTTTCAGTATAAAACCATTACCCTTTATCCTATCACTACCCTCTCTGGTGAAAAGCCCCTCCCCAGATTTCCTGTAGGCCCCCTTCAGGTACTGGAAGGCCACTATAAGGTCCTCCCAGAGCCTTCTCTTCTCCAAGCTGAATAGCCCCAGTCTCACAGCCTGTCTTGGTAGCAGTAGTTCTCATCTACTACCACCTCAAGTCCTTCTCCTCAGGACTGCTCTCTAGCCATTCTCCCCCCAGCCTGCATTTGGGCATGGTGCTGCACCAACCCAGGTGCAGGACCTTACACTTGGCCTTGTTGAGCTTCATGAGGTTGCCATTGGTCCACCTCTCAAGCCTGTCAAGGCCCTTCTGGATTGCATCCCTTCCCTCTAGGATATCAACTACTTCACACAGCTTGATATCATCAGTAAACTTGATGAGGATAAACTCAATCAGATTATCCATATCTCCAACAAAGATGATGAACAGCACTGGTCCCAGTACTGACCCCTGAGGAGCACCACTCATCATTTGCCTCTACTTGTACACTGAATCATTGACCACAACTCTCTGAGTGCAGCCACCCAGCCAACTAATTATCCACTGAGTGGTCCATCTGTCCAATCCATGTCTTATCAGTTTGAAGACCAGGGTGTCATGTGTCAAATGCTTTGCCCAAATCCAGGTAGATGATGTCAGCTGCTCTGCCATTATCCACTATGTCTGTACACTTGTCATAGAAGGCCAGCAAATTGGTCGGGCATCTTTTGCCCTTAGTGAAACCATGTTGGCTGTCACCAATCACTTCCTTATTTTCCATGTGTCTTAGCAGATTTTCCCGGAGTATCTGTTCCATGATCTTGCTGGGCACAGAGGTGAGACTGACCAGCCTGTAGTTCCCTGAATCTCCCTTTTCCCCCTTTTTAAAAATAGGGGCTATGTGTACCTTTTCTCCAATCAGCGGGAACTTCACCAGACCACTGTGACATCTCAAATACGATGAACAGAGGCTTAGCAACTTACCCCTTCATGCCTTCTCATTCCAGTCTATCTTCCTTCTTCATTGTTGGTTTTGAGATATTAACTCTGTACCTCTATCTCTCAGTGTTAGTGTCTGAAATAAATATCTGATTAGGAAGTAGACAGCAATTGATTGATTTTCATCTTGCAGCCTATTTGCAGAATAATTGCTTATGATCCCATGTCTGGGCTGATAATATTCCTTAATTAACAGGAAAAGTTAGAAATAGTAAGGTAATGAAATTTTCAGATTACATAAAATGAGTTAAAGACTTCAGGATCAGAAGGGACTGTTATTCATTGAATTTAAAAGATGAATGGACAGTATGATTACAAAGAAAAATTAGTGCAAATAAATAGAATGTAATATATACTGGAGGGAAAATCTTAAATAAGAATTCATCTCTAATCAACTATATAAACTCAGGAAAGGACCTAAGTATTACTGCAGACAAGTCAGTGAAGAGCTTTCATCCATATGCAGCTGCATTAGGAAAAATGCATATGTTGTTCTAAGGCCATGATGTAAATCAAAGCTGCATCTTGTCTGGAGTATTGTGTATAAATCTCATACAGGATTATGTGGTATTGAAATGGGCTAGGAAAGAGCTCTGGAAGTCACACAGAAAGAGAAATAAGAAACATTCAGATTACCTTTGAGATTAATTAGTATGATTATTATAAGATTGAAAATCACAAATCTAAGTCAAGGGCTCTTCAAAAACACCAGAGAGAAACTGGATATCTGTATGGAAATGCAGTTTTCATAGTCCAAATTTTCAAAATTAATTATTGTAAATTTTGAAAGGAAGTAAAATTTTATGTATCATGATGGAAATCAGTTGCTTTTTATAAGAAAATAACAGGAGAATTTGTGAAAGAAATCACTTCTTTGACACTATTCTGACTAAACAGCTGTTCCTAGCTAGTGCTGAATCATAAAACTACATGGAGTGGACTATTTTTGAGTAGGAAACTGTTTTCAAGATTTTTGGTGTTTCAAGATATTTTCAAAATTTCAGAAATTTTTATGTTTTCTGAACAGCTCAGAAAAAATCCCTCAGAACCACCACTATCTATGGGTTATAGGTCCAATGATGATCATGATTCAAGTTTCTGGTTTCAGTTAAAAACAATACAACCATCCTGAACCTGATTTTTTTTTTCCCTTATGAAAATATTTGCTATGTTGACACACTTTTCTTTATTTTCCCACCCCAATGAAAAAGTTTTTAGCAAAGTCTGCTATGGTTCATAAAGATTTTTTCCTCATTTCCAAAAAAAAATAATATTTTTGTGCTCCGTTCTGGGTTCTGGAGTAGTTGTCAATCTGGATTCATAGTCCCTGAAATCTGTATTAACTGATAAGGTATGATTGGATTCCAATAGGTCTAGGGAAGGAGAACAGGAATCTAACTGTAGTCATTAAGATTTAAGGCTGTTAATACAGTCCTTCTTGAACAGGTTTCTAGGTACAAATACCTAATTCAAGAACTATATTATACCTCTCATCAACAATGCAAAAAAAGTTGGCTTAAGAATTTCTTCTTTCTCCAAATAATCAAGGTTAAAAAACAAAACAAAACAAAAAATAAAACAGTGAAGAGCATCACTTATATCTGAGCATCACAATTTCTAGTACATCATTCTACTTTACTTCATGTCCTTCTCTGCCTAGCTACAATATATTGCTCATATTGGTTCTCAGCAGATAATCTGGCTTTTCATCAGCTGTAGACCACATTTCTTGGCTAATCTATCCATCATTTTTGCTGCATTTGAGATAGAAACACATTTCCCAGATTCTGAAAGAGCAATGTAAATGATGGTGTTTGTGCTCTTTCTCATTTATTCCTTGTCATTTTTAGTTTGAGTAACAGGATTTGATTGTTCAACAGCAGTCAGATGAGGCTTCTGCCTCTGAAGATTTGTTGAGTATTTACAGTGCATTCCATCAGAAAAACTTTAGGCCAAGGTGAAAATTCAAACAGATGTCAGTACAGGATATAATAGCATAATAACAGAAATGAGCTAGTCATAAATGCAGTGGCAGGCACAGATGGACCTTGCTCTGCTTGTGTTTGTCTGTGCACCAGAAGCAAGAGTCACATCATGTAAGCTGGCAGGACAGAAGTCGGGTGGAATCCAGAGGTGCACTGCAGGTTTCCTTGTAAGCCCTATTCAGACTTCATATTTGGGGTTTCTGTTGATCTGGGAGTCCATCTAAAATATTTTGAGTTCCAAGTAAATATGTCTTTCAAAGCCACTGGTACTTCTATAGCAGATTCTGGGGAAAATACAGTAAATCCTCTGTAATTAAAGTTTTGTGAAAGGTGCACTTCACAACTTTGATAGACACATCACTTAGGAAAGCAAAGTGATTATAGAGGACCAGATCCTGGAAACCTTGTGCCTGCTTTTCACTAATTTTGGGCATGAAACCCTTTATCCATTGCTGGCACACTCTTGACATACTAAAAATTAATTTCATTCTCAAAGGAGAGTAAATGGTATAAACCTTGAAAAATTATTGAAATCAGAGATTGTGCTGTAGGCCGTGATAGCATTTTGGTAATTTCAGGACTAACCTTCTCCTTTCTGATCTGTTTTATCCAAATGTACTAACAGTTTCAAAAAAATGACTTTTCATTTTAAGAACATTAAAGTGGTAGAGACCAGCACTCAAATTGATAATGCAAATGCCTAAGGTGGTGCCTACTCCCACCTATGGCCTCATGACCCCTGATTTCTGTCCTGCACCAGGGCACTTTCTGCAAAGACAGGGCACAGCTCTGCCTCTCCTTATCTTCTCCCCAATTTCAGTGCCACATCACAGCTGTTCATACCATCATCCTGCTGCCAAGCACATTTTCTAGAAAGTAAGAGCTCTGAATTTTAATTCTTCTGTCTGCTTTTGCCTTCAAATGCTAGCCTAAGGCGTAGCTTACTACTGCCACTTCTAACAGACATGTTTCAAAACAAAGTAGTATCTGTAACTACATTTTTAGAAGGTTCAGTCCAACAAATGCAGGCTGAGGAATGGTTAATGCGTGGATTTCAAATGGACTTAGGTATGAGCTTGTCTCAGGTCCATCAGGATTGCAGCAGTTATCTGTAAATGAAGGTAACTTTCAGCATTTTAAACATCTCAGTCCTTTTAATAAAATTTTGATATGTTTCATAGTACCCACTGCAAGTACACAGAATGTTTTGTCGGAATCCCAGTCTGAGATTTTCAGGGCCTTCTATTCTGTCTCCAGAATTTGAATACTGGTCACACAGCACAACTTGCTCTGTGGAACCAAATCTAGGTTGTTAAAACTGAGTTTAAAGTAGCTGTTTCCTTCTGGTCTCTTTCCAGTCTTCCTTTCCACTAAAATCATGCTTTGGGAGTTGGAGGAGGGATTACTGCATGATGAGATCTTGTTATTCCTTATGTAAGACAGAAGCTTAGAAACCTGGACATGACTTTAGGTGTTTGGGTTTTTTACTTCTTATTTTATGGATTTCTTTACCACTACAAACTTTAACACCAAAAAAATTGCACATATTTCTCCCAAGCAGATGATGCTTTATAACCTTCCTCTAGACTCCCCTTAGAATCACAGAATCATAGAATGGTTAAGGTTGGAAGGGATCTTAGAGATCATCAAGTTCCAACCTCCCTGCTATGGCCAGGGACACCTCACACTAGACCAGGCTGCACAAAGCCTCATCCAACCTGGCCTTGAACACCTCCAGGGAGATGGCTTCCACAACCTTCCTAGGCAACCTATTCCAGCACCTTACTATACATGGTGAAGAATTTCTTCCTGATGTCTAACCTAAATCTACCCACTTTCAGTATAAAACCATTACCCTTTATCCTATCACTACCCTCTCTGGTGAAAAGCCCCTCCCCAGATTTCCTGTAGGCCCCCTTCAGGTACTGGAAGGCCACTATAAGGTCCTCCCAGAGCCTTCTCTTCTCCAAGCTGAATAGCCCCAGTCTCACAGCCTGTCTTGGTAGCAGTAGTTCTCATCTACTACCACCTCAAGTCCTTCTCCTCAGGACTGCTCTCTAGCCATTCTCCCCCCAGCCTGCATTTGGGCATGGTGCTGCACCAACCCAGGTGCAGGACCTTACACTTGGCCTTGTTGAGCTTCATGAGGTTGCCATTGGTCCACCTCTCAAGCCTGTCAAGGCCCTTCTGGATTGCATCCCTTCCCTCTAGGATATCAACTACTTCACACAGCTTGATATCATCAGTAAACTTGATGAGGATAAACTCAATCAGATTATCCATATCTCCAACAAAGATGATGAACAGCACTGGTCCCAGTACTGACCCCTGAGGAGCACCACTCATCATTTGCCTCTACTTGTACACTGAATCATTGACCACAACTCTCTGAGTGCAGCCACCCAGCCAACTAATTATCCACTGAGTGGTCCATCTGTCCAATCCATGTCTTATCAGTTTGAAGACCAGGGTGTCATGTGTCAAATGCTTTGCCCAAATCCAGGTAGATGATGTCAGCTGCTCTGCCATTATCCACTATGTCTGTACACTTGTCATAGAAGGCCAGCAAATTGGTCGGGCATCTTTTGCCCTTAGTGAAACCATGTTGGCTGTCACCAATCACTTCCTTATTTTCCATGTGTCTTAGCAGATTTTCCCGGAGTATCTGTTCCATGATCTTGCTGGGCACAGAGGTGAGACTGACCAGCCTGTAGTTCCCTGAATCTCCCTTTTCCCCCTTTTTAAAAATAGGGGCTATGTGTACCTTTTCTCCAATCAGCGGGAACTTCACCAGACCACTGTGACATCTCAAATACGATGAACAGAGGCTTAGCAACTTACCCCTTCATGCCTTCTCATTCCAGTCTATCTTCCTTCTTCATTGTTGGTTTTGAGATATTAACTCTGTACCTCTATCTCTCAGTGTTAGTGTCTGGGAGGAACAATGACTTTGTGACTAAAGTTTAGTGTGAGAATCTAGGAAGCTGAAATTTGCTCACATCATCCTGGGTGTCTGTCAGGAAACATTTAATCTTTCTGATCATCAGTTTCTTCATCTGGCAAAGAAATCTGTTCCTATATTGCATAATATATGTGTGGTTTGAGAAATGTACACAAGACTCAAAGATAGGTGTTTGAATTATTTTTACTGGCATTATTATTATTAACTTCAGTTGTGAAAATATAGTGTTTTTGTTTCCATTTCAGCTGCAGTGAAAAAGGAGGGAGATAAGAAAGGTAAATGCATTATTTTCTCTTGACTGAAGTGTCTTTCAGGCTGTGACCACTGTGAGAAACGTTCCTTTCTTTCAGCAATACAATTGCGATGACATACACCACCTCATGTGCTGCCATCAGCCGGCTTTATCTGCTCCTACTGTGATAACACAGTTGTCATTTCCAGTATTGTTAGCTTCTTTTTACCACAGGCCAACACAGCCCAGTATCAGACACTTCATTGTTCTGATTGGGAAGAAAATGAAAGGCTTTTGTTACCGTGTTAGGATTTGTCAAAGAGAACAAAACTTGCAGTGCACCGTACATGCTGACCTGGCTGTTTGTTCTTGGCAGAGGCCCTTTCCTAGGGACATCTAATTTCCTCTTTTCAGATATGTATGTAGCATGAATGTGAGCTTTGCTGAAGTCCTTCTTTGATATTTTAACAGATTAGTGGAAAAGTCTGCACTGAATCAAAACCTAAACCATCACTTAAAATTTCTACAGATAAATATACTGGATTTGTTAGACCCTAAATATCTATTTATAGTGTTGCCTTTCAGAATAAGATTTGGTGAGTTAAAACATTTTTTTTTTGGTAATTTTTTCATTTAATTCAACTGGAAAAAAAAAAAAAAAAAAGAAAGAAAAAAGAAAAAGAAAAAGAAAAAAAGAAAGAAAAAAAGAAAAAGAAAAAGGAAAAGAAAAAAGAAAAAGAAAAAGAAAGAAAAAGAAAAAGGAAAAGAAAAAGAAAAATAAAAATAAAAAGAAAAAGAAAAAGAAGAAAAAGAAAAATAAAAAGAAATATCAGCACCTGAAGTGATATTTTTCTTTAATCTATGTAACTGTTTTGATTATTTGGTTTATAATCCATACTTTGCCCACCAAACTGGAAACATTTCTAGAACTTTTCCATAGATTTCAGAGGATTATTTTGGATTTAGTATTGAGTAAGTGAGAAAAACATTGACTCTTTATTTCTGAAGAAAACTCGTGGAGTGGATAGTTTTTGGGTGGGAGGAATGTCTTTTGTAATTTCAAAAAGGTTTGGAAATTTGGTGGTTCACCTAGTTGAATAATGGAGCCAGCCTTTGCTATCTATACATGATGACATTTTTAGTCCTGTTAAGGTATTATTTTTTTCTGTTATGCCTATACAGAGTTAACTGAACTGGAAAAAAAAAATATATATAGCCTCAACCACTTTAACAGCTCATGAGTGAAAAAGTGGTTGTGCTAATGTTAGTGGCAAAATTCCCATTGATTTAACTGCAGCCAACATTTTGCCCCAAGAGTTTAACAGAATAACAAAATTAATTTTGATAATCAAAAATAACCATGCTGAATAGGTATCAGGCAAGATATTTTGTCCAAAGATTAATTTGCAACAATGGGAGTGTTAAAGGCGGCACAAGAAACAAGGAGAATCAGAAAACTGGCAGCTACTTACAGCCATTGGTTTTCAGACATCAAAATGCCTGCTGTGTTTGGAGCCTTGAATTTATCACATGGGCTGTTACAACCTTAATGGAAAGGAGTGAGGTAATTGCTAAGAGTGTGGATAAATTTTTCTGATTCTTTTTTTATATATACTTTTTCTGCTAAAAAATTGTTTTTCTCTCATTTCTTCTCATATTGAAAGGATTTTGCCAACAAGTATAGGTGGGATACTTTCAAGTACCTGGCACAGGGCAGGATGTACCTGATCCTGCTGGTTATCACCAGCCTTCTTCACAGAAACATGGAGGTGCAAACCAAATGTCAGCTCTGATCATTCCTCTGATATCATGATTTCATTTATTTTTGCACTGAAGCTTCCTCTGGTTTTCTGAGATCATAACCAACATTGTCAGCAAAGAAGGTAGTGATTGTAGTGGAAAACATGCTAGTCCAATAACTAAGGAAAACAGGCTCAGCAGTGTTCCTGTCTTCAGTAGATATGCAGTGAAATGAACAACTGGAGAGAAGGAACAAGGGCTTTTCCAAAAAAAGAATATGGCATGTTTTAGCTTTCTCATCTAACTTCACTCTCTCTGCAGGCCCCACATGGAAAATATTACATGTTACTAGCTAACTCCTAATATGATTAGGTTTTATTTATTTCTACTTATTCCATTATTAATTGTCATGAAAAATTGACTCAGCTGCATGTGTATTCCTCTGACTGGCAATAAAAAGTGGCAATGTTTGCTGGTTTTGCTTAAGGATACAGTATTTATTGCCCAGCTACAAAAAAAAAATAAAAATAATAAATTAAGTAGCCAGCCAGTGGTTTATATTGACTGACTCATTATCCAAAATATATTGTGGCAGTAGCATGCACAGTTCAAATACCACTTAACTAATTCACATGCGAATCATGCAGCACCTAGACACTACTGTATATGAAGCTTTCTTCAATCATTTTGTCTTATTCAAATGCACACCCATCATCTAGAAAAACAAGAACAATGAGCAATACAGAGAGACAAGCTATCATAAAAAGAGGAGAGAAGATAAAATGACACTTTTATCAACAGTGCATTTCATGTGTAGCATGAATCAGACATGAAGCAGTTTGAAAGAGACAGAAGAGAACAAAATTAAGATGTAGAAAGCTTATGTATTTCACTGATTTCTCCAAATGTGAGTGGTGATAGTAGGCACCATCAGGCACCATCAGGCACCATCTATGCATGAATTATTCGGATTAACAACATCCTTTTGAAAGCTTAGGTTTCCAAGACTTGGTGACTGAAGTCCTAGAAAATAATTGGCTTCAGCTTCCAGCATCACGTTATGCTTTCTGTCAATGTGTGTGGGATAGAGGAGCAGTCATAGCTACATGTGAAAAGCTGTTAGTTTCTAAAGGACAAGAAGTAGCAGCCCTTAGCATGAAGAAGGCACTTCCTAAAATCCCCAAGAGCAAATATGGCTACCAGTACATGAAAATTTATAATGCTTGCTCATAATTCAAAGCACTGCAACCAGTGATTCAAGTGAAGTACAACAGACTCAGATATTGGGGATGTGAGACAAAGCACATCAGCTTCAGAACATCTCCAGAAAGCAATAAATGTCAAATTATTTCAGCATTTTTTCAGCTTTAAGTGCTCTTTTAAAGGGAAAGAACTGTTAATGTAGCAGACCAAAACAGTATTTTTATATTTTCAATATTATTTCATCATTAGAAAGAGTTCCAAAATACTTTATGTGAAGTGGAGCCAGATTAAACTCAATTTCAAGGTTGCCTTGTTCTGCATAAAATGGGATTTCTCATTTCAGCCTGTAGCTCCCACATCTTATTGATTTCTGACTAAAGAGAGCAAAGACTGAGGTGGGGATGTCAAGCAACCAAGGTTAACAAGCTTAGTAAGTTCTCCCTCCAGATCCATCTTAGGAAAGCTTGCCTCAAGATTTGTTACTTCTGCAATTCTAGTGAATGCAAATAAGATTTAACCATTGCATAATCCCTGTGGGTTACACAATCACATGCATATGTGTAAGAACCATAGAAACATAGCGTGGTTTGGCTTAGGTATCATTATTTCATGCAAATCATGGACCCGACTTGCCAGAAAGTCGATTTTTCCAGGCTCCTACAGCTAATGAACAAGGCAGAGAGAGCTCTGTCCTGCTTCTGAGAGCAAGTTAGAGGGCACATCTTATTCAGTGTAGTGGTCTTCTGGGCATCTCATCTCCTGTGTACACTGCCTACACTTAGATGTTACGAGTACTCTTAAGATAGTGAGATGCAGAAACTAGTTACCTGTCAACAGCATGGTTACTGTTCTGATGTACAGTGTTATCTCTCAGGCAGCTTGCTCTTAGAAAGCCAAAAAACACATTTGTCTGACAAGTTTCATCAATAATGTGTTGACAGGAGAATACGGAGAATCACATGTTGACCTTTTCCCAATAGATGCATCATGGTGTAAAAAAAGTGCATTTAGTCTGAATGCAGCTAATAACAAATGCAGAAAATGCGTAAGGCTCCCATTTTCTCATTCCAGCTCCAAACTACGTATTTTTGCCAATTCAGTAAAGAACAATTTGTTTCAATTACTCCTTGTAATGATACCCTATCCATCCCTTGGAAACTGTTGCTCTGTATATGGAGTGTGGTAGAAACTGGCCAAGGCACAGCCATGACCCTTTTCAATGTATATCAAAATCAAGTTTTTTTTCAATCTGAAAAAGGGCTGGGCAGTAGTGAATTTCAGAACTACTTAGCTTTGGTGTTGACCAGAAAAACTGCTTATTCATACAGTGAATAATCATGGCAGCATGGGATTTCTGTTCAGGTGCAAATGCCCCTGGTACAACATGAACCACACCTTCATCACATCATTTTGTAAAATGCTTCTAGAGTAAGAAAGTGGACTGCAGAATTCTGTAACTGCAAAGTGTAATATTCAGGCCCCTAGCAGAATCTATATTCCTAAGCAGAGAGGGGGAAAAGTAGAAATAATTTTTAAAGCATTTTCTTGAAATATTGTGAAATGTTCAGACCAAGATATTAAAAACCAACCCCATGCTACTCTGCTGTTTAAACTAGCTTTGTGGTGTAGTTGGAGGTAAGAATCTCTCAAGAGGTTAATAGTCGTTAAATTAGCCACAAGATGGAGCCCAAAGGACCTCCGAGCAGGCACTTAACTTTGCCATCCTGAATCAGATAAAAACAAAATAGCACAGTTTCACCGAAGAAAAAAATATGGGAATTTATGGTACAGACAAGGTATTATTCAACGTGAATCCACTCCTGCCTAAAGATATTTTTCATTTGCTAGATGACTGGATATGCATTGGTGAGCTTTGACCTCCTATGCTGAAGCAGCAAACTCCATAATTTTCAAGGCACTTTCATGAATAGGGAATTTGCATGACATATAGCAAATACTTTGATAAGTCTACATCGGTTAGCTGAAATTTACTTGACCTCTATTTACCTTGTCTTATCTATCTTGGGCAGTATTAATAATTTGTGTTCCATTTTGCAGGATTATGGGAGACTTAATGCTCTGTTCAACCTCTGTTAAATAAGTAATGGCCAGATCTTGAGGGACCAGGTTCATGCACTTTCCATGTTGCAGATAGTTCAGTTGGGATTCCCATTCAATATAAATAGAAATTAGGCAGAGGAATGGTGAGTGCACTGGACTCAAGACTTTGCATCAAATTCATAAATTTAAAGAACTTCTTTACATCCTTAGATTAACTTAATGAGTAAGAAACTTTAACTCATACAAAATTAAATGTCTAAAGTTAGTCATCCACATTGAAGCTGTTCACCTTAGTCTCACTTAAGATTTAATGGAAAGAAATAATCATCTGCAGAGAGTGTTTCATCTGTTTGTCTTACCTATTCATCAAAATGCAAATACTTGCCCCCTGGAGATACGTGTTTCGGACTTCACTGTAACAAGGAACATAGTATAGATTTAGTAACAAAAATAGACAACCAACAACAATGAACATCAGAATAGCTTGTTGTTAATAATTTCAGCAACCCTCCCTTTAGTTATTTTTTTCTCTGTTAAGAACCTACATCAAAAGAGAAGAAATGTGAGGAAAATCAGGAAGTCATATATTCATCTTAATAGCTGGTTAAATATCCACTCTCATTGTGCTTATATGGAGAGGATAATGCGAATATTTAATCTAGAATGCACAGCATTAAGCTGCATACTTCATGCAGTTTAGATCTTGCATAACATTTCAATTGCAATAATGATTACAACTTGTGTTAATAATTCTTACTTGCCTTAAATACAACATTAATTCATTCAGCCTTTACTTCCAATAAATTGAGGCAGTTGAAGAAGTATTGTAATGATTATGAAACAGCTGTGATTTCTGAAGAAAGAATTATCTGTGTCATTTGTGTCCTGTGTTGTTACTATAAGTTACCTATAACATCACGTCAGCAACATTCTCACCTGTCAATCCGCATAATGTGCTTAAGCACCCAGATATCCATACAACACATGGTTAATTGGCTAAAACTTTCCTCATGGGTTGCACTATTCCTTTATTGCTCAAATTGCACAAAGATGTCTGCAAACAGATGCCCAGAGGTATTCTATTCAGATGAAATTCCAGAATTAACAGTTCTTCTACCGCTATTCTCAGTTTCCTTTTTTATCTATGCAGACATCATGTTCAGAAATGTGCTCTTGCAAAGTTTTAATTAAAACAAGGACAGTGATCAGCAGCATTTCATGAGGAATGAAGATGGTTCAGGATGTTCTGCTTCTAGAAGATAGTCATTAGCCCTCTGCTTTAATCACCATAGTAATTTGGGTAAAACACTGAGAAAAGTCCATCTTTCTAAAAGCTTTATTTTTTTATTTTTTTTTATTGTTCCCTACTCCTAATACCATCTAATCTCTGCTCCAAAATTCTTATTTTCTAGATTATTTTTTTTTTACATATCCAGTCATGGTTAAGAAGGAGCTTGACAAGAAAGTTAGTATTTAAAATATTCACACCAAATTATGAGCCAGGGGGTTAGTTGGCACCTTTCACAGATAACAGGCATTGTGAAATTAACTGAAGATTCAAATATTAATTGATGTAAACATCTGCAAAAGGTTGCCCTTTTGGCCCCATTTTTTAAAATAGAATTATGAAAAAACACTACTGTTACATAAACTAAAGTCAATATCCAGGAAAAATGTCATCACTAACATCCTACATACCTCAGTCTGCCAGATTTCACTAAGTTACCCATTATAAGTCAATAATTTGTGTTGCAATAAAGCATGGCCTGAGCTTAGCTATACTTTGCCTTAGCTATATGCAAATGTAAAACTGATATTACTAAAAGTGAAAGCTTGTTAAGCATATTCTCCCTCATTTGTATGTTCCCATCCCATAATTTCAGGGAAGAACACATGAAAACGTCAGAAGCTGAGGATGATATTGAGAGGAAGCTCTTCAGGCCTTTCGCAATACGTGCCTAAAGATGAAATGCATTCATACAGCACATGTACCTCATCTACATTTGACTGAAATTTTATTCTTTCCAACTCCGTCGATGGAAGATTTGTCCTCCTGGGATTTTAAGACTTATAGTACTTTAAAGACATTAACTTCCAGTGCTATCATGCAAGATTGCTGTTTCAACAAGACTTACATTTCCCAGTGCATTTCTATTGTTTAACTGACAAACTGGGAAACAGAGAAAGATTTGGATCATTTCTGATGCTCCCTACAGGCATGCATCTCAGATTCAAGTTGAAGGGATTCCTCTCATTAAAAATAATTTTAAAATGTTGGAAATGTCTGTACTTCTTTGCTACTTCAACTCTATTTAGCCCACGATAAAGTCCCTCCCTCCCCTCCTCTTTGTGAACTACTTTTTGTTTTTCCCAGTTATATAAAGTACTCTTGAATTGCCAGTTAAAAATAACAAGTTGTTCTAGACAACAACAGCAAAATTCCCCAGAACCAAGAGTCAGCTCATTCTTCAGTGTGCAGCCCCAAGCTAAAAGGCAAACCAAACAGCAAGGACACAAATGTGCTAACTGTCTGAAGACAGATATCGTGGACCAGGCTGCTCTGGTAACAGAAATAAAGCAGAAGGAGCAGTGAGAGCAGGCTGACAGCTTTTTTGGTGGAAAGAGGCAATACAAAGATCAGCCTATTGCAACCCAACTGGCTCTATTACCAGTGTTTAATTATTAAACCATGTCATTTTAGGAGGGTTTGCCTTAACCATTACCTTATTGTCATCAAGAGTCATGCTGAAAGAGTGGCCCAAGGAAGTCTGTGGAGCTGCACTGGCCCAGACAAGGACTCCCGGCTGATGAATGCGTGTGATAATAATGCTAGCTGGAAGCTCAAGTTCTCTGCTTGACTCCAAAGCTTCCACATAGCATTAGATGATAAATCACTTAGTGTTTTTACTTGGCATATTAATGTGGGATAATACTTCCTCAATGTGCAGAAACCTGGACATATAAGCCAGAAAAGGTTTAGTATTTTGGCTAGGTTTAAAGTTAAGGTTTAAAGGTTTAAAGTAAAACAGAAATGTAAAATGGATGCTGTATGGAATTGAGAGATTCTGTAAGGAATACGTATGTTAAAATAGCCACACATGGGCTGCCTCTATTTATGCCACCACCACACTCTTATTGCCTTCTTTAGTATGACACATCATAGGATGACCCTTTGCTAAGTCAGTTTCCTAATTTAGAGCAGAGGTCAGTGCAAACACAAGCCATTCTCTTTGTAGGGATCTTGCTGCAGCTAATCTGTTTTGAAAGGAGCCATTTCTTAAGACTTTTGTTCATTAGATTATTTTTTCTGCACAGTCTGCCAGCTGCTCAGCCAGGCAGCAGGGTTTGGGAGGACACAGTCAGATACGAAAGATCAGCTCTGCTGATCTAGAAAACTTACAGGAACATTTGACTGCTCCTTTGAATTACAAAGAGTACAGACAATAACTTCACAAAGGTGAGGAGCTGCTCTTGAACGAAGTGATAGATCCTAATAATCCCTCTTATTTCCAAAGTCATTATCATCTAAGACATTCTGAACTGGCCCAATATGTTTTATTCTGGTTGACTTTTTGGTAATAGAGTTGCTCCACAGTCTGAAAAACCTTGTACTAACTAGAATAAAACTGGTTTATTCAACCTTATTTTAACAGTGCATTGAAGATTAGGCAGAATGATATAGTATTTTAAATTCTTGCAAGCTACAGTATTCCCACTGATTTTTGCAGGAGGAATGTTCATTAGTGTGTCTAAAAGGCCATTTGTTAGCTTGACTAGAGTTCATTTTCAGAGAGAACTGACTCATTTAACTTGTATAAGAAAATCAAAGGCTTATCTTTCATCACAATGTATAAACTGGAAGGTTAAGGAACAAATCTTGGTAATTCCATTTAAAGACTCCTCTTGATCTTGATTCCTCTTTTGGTGTATAATGTTGTCACAGATTAGCATAATGGGTGTGTTTGTCTAATGCCCAGCCCAAATCCTGTTAGTCTTTGTGCTCTCTTTAATGAGAGATGAACCAGGCTCTTACTTAGCCTACTGGAGAGCAGGTTTCTTATTTGCAATATACATATAACTGTCCAATTAGAAATAATTTTCTCAGCTACAGCATGAGTTATTATTTTGCTACTGTTCACTAAAACATATAGCTCTGAGCATTGCTTCCATTTCTTGCACGACATCCTTGTTTTCTTAAAGAATGTGCACACTCACAAATATATTTGCTGTCTACACAGCAAATGACTGTTATCCAGATGGAAAATAAACACGTTGTATTCAAAAAGCACATTCTGCTTTAACCTCACCAATTTATGGTTCAATAAAGCAGAGGATTTATTTTCTAAACCAATAACAGAACCTAATCTACAAAAATATGCCATATATAATTAATACCCTTCTAGCATGCAGAATAGCAGGCAAGAGTTTAAAAAAAAAAAAATGAAGTGAATGTGAAAAACAGCAAAAACGCTACGAAGCCTGGTTTTCAAGATTAATTCAGAATGACAAAAATTAAAATTTCAAAATTGCTCTTCATTGATCTGGTTCAGATCTTATGTAGCTTCAAGTATTTATCAAAGATACAACCATTTTATTAGAGTCTAATGTACATTAAGTCTTTCTTATGCACGAACAGGTAACAAAAGTGGCTGTGTTGTAGAATCCCTGCTTTTCTGCCTCTTCTTATTTCTAATTCATCCCTTAGGAGCAAGCATACACACTTAATTTGTACCTTTAGCCTCCCATTACCCTTAAAATATTCCATTATCTTTGCTTTATTCTGCGCACCATCTCCAGTTACTGCAGCAACTTGGATTGAGACTGGATATAGAATGGGATCTGTTTTCTACTGCAGCAAAACCTAGCAGAACAAAAACCTGATTGCACAGCAGTTACGTTTTGCTCTGAGTGGGAGCTCAAGGAGCTCAGTGAGTCACAACCCAGGAGCTCACAGGAACAGAGTTCTTGCTGGCCATGCTGGGCTGGCAAAGGCAGCTCATCCCTTGCACTGCTGCACCTCTCAGTGGGACAACACTCTCTTGCACACAGCAGATTGTTATTTGCAGATGGTAGAGCCTTTGTTCTTCTAAAAAACTCCAAAACAGCTGCCTGACCAAAGCCAAGAAGAAAAATCCAGGTGGCAAGTTAGGCCTTGGCATTTCTGTAGCAACAATAATGGGTACAGCTCTCTGAGCTCTTGCTTTGCCTGAGAAATTTCTCTTAGGGTCCATGGAAAGTATTGGCTCAGTTTTCAGTTTTATCTGGACAAAAGTGGAAAATTAAATTACACAACATTTAAGAGCTGCAGCACTGAAATCATTAGTCTATTTTGTTAGATATGCTCTAATTATCTTAATTACATTTTAAAGTATGCCTTTCTACTCCTCAGATTATCACTGAATTAATCTGAAATTCATTGACCTCACTAGGGCAGGTGCAATTGTCAGGGACCTTACAGGGTCCAATTTAGACTGTCCTGGGTGTCATTTACCCCGTCTACCTCACATTTCTTGTCTGACTTTGTCCAGTGTTGGACACCTCATGGTCTGAGCTTGCCCGGTCTCTTAGTGGGCACTGAATCGATCATCTCACTTAGCAAGGTAGTGACCCCAGGTTTGATTTATGATCACCATGTAATGAGGAGGATTCAGCCCACTGAGGAACACAGAGCCTTCCAGGTGTATCAAGCATTAGCAAAACAACAAATTTAGGGTGCCTGTGTTCCTCAAGGAAACAACCAAGTTAGGTGTCTGAGGTGGATAGCATAAGTAAGATCATGATAACTGTTGCACTTTTTAATATAGATTTCACTGAACATCTATTTTACCTGTCTACAAATTTAATTAATAAACACATTAAATCTTGCATTGCCATCACAAAAAAACCTAAAATACACCTTTTTTCTTTGTTTGCTTCTAGCTACCTCAGAAAAACCTCACAAGAACAGTAAGTATCAAGTTGATAAAGAATACTGTTACTTCAGCTCTTAGGAGGGAGGTATTTCTTTTCGTTGCCAAAGTTCTAGCAGCTTAAGAGCAACTCAAGCTCATAGGAAGTTTGGACTTATCAAAGTGGTTTTCAGTGTCCCTGTAAAGCAGGACCAGGTTTGCTTCACAGGTCCCAGCACAGAAACAGTTTTCCAATTCAGGCTGAGCTAAGACCCACCTGTGCCTTCTGCTTCCATGGCAGCTGCTCACTGAAAAAAAAATCAAGGAAGGGAAAGGTGAGGAAAGGTCATTGCAATTCTCTGGCTAGGCAAGATCCAGGCAAGAGATTTTTGTCTCTTGTATGCTGCAGCCCTCAATGGTTTCACTATTTAGATATAGCTGCTGTAAATCAGAATGAAATATATTTTTACCATTCCTCTGAAATTCCATAGCTTGCTTTTTCCAGTCTCACAATGTTGGGTTTTAGATACCATACCTTTTTAAAATGGCACAGAATTGCATACATCTTGTATTTTTATACAATAATATACAATATTAATGCTTCATAATATTTTATGGGATCCAGACGAACAGAGAAATATGGAAAGCTATTCGTAGTTTATGTAGTATACAGATCTTTTATTTGATGCTTTATATGAGACAACCCCACTTCTGTTGTAATAAAATACTTTGTATATAGAAGAAGGGTGATAGCAATCAAAACTGGTAATAGAAGTATTTCGCAATTTTAGAAATTCTATTACATATTTCTGAAAAACACAGAATGGAATTTTGTGATTTCTTAAACCACATTACCAAAAAAAAATTAAATATAATTTCTCAAAGAAGATACTCATCAAAAAGTTCTCCTGAAGTCTAGTGTGACTATATAATGCAAAGTTATCTTTAAAAACATAATGTGGATAACTTATTTTTAAAATATTCTAAAAATTAAAAACTTTCTAATGTAAGGTTTCTTCTTATTTGCAGAAAATGAACGTGTTAAACATGAAAAAGCTGTTTCCCAGACTAAATCAGGTTGGTTTCATAATGTAATTTCCAGTTTCTCCAGGCTCCATTCCGTAAAGATATATGTGGGCTACAAAACTTGTAGACTTTCTTAAGCTAGGCATTTTTTTATTAATATTTTTTGCTTTGTGTTACTGTCTTTTTCAGAATTTAGAAGAGGAACAAAAGTGAGAATTAAATTTAACTAAAATAATCCCATTTTAACAGTTTTTCGTAGTTCTTCTGGCTGTCATTGGTGCAGTACACCTTCTAAAACTTCAGTAAAACCTGTTTTTCAGGGTTTGGGGAAGGAGTTTTTTACTGCCTTGCAGTACATTAAAGAGGAATACATGCAGTTACACCATCACAGCCTTTTCTGTAAACCCATTGTTACACGAAATAAGTTTGAAACTCAAAAAAAGAGAGCTACAATCTGACTGGGTAGATAATAGCTCACACAAAGGCTGCCTCCAGTTTCTGAATCTCAGAAGAACATAAGCTAAACAATTAAAATATATATATATAATAAATAAATCTCAGGCTGGATATGCACTCAGGTAATCTGTGAATAATAACCAGAAGCAACTGGTGGTAGTGAGCTGGACAAGGCCTTTAAACCAGGGCTTTGTGCCTCATCATGTTTTTGGGGGAAGAAGACACCTTGGGCTCCACAGTTGGGTCTGGTGTAAAGAAAAAAGTCTAAAAGGATAACCTCATAGAAAATTCAGCTATTGGTTCTCCACTTCCATCACTACTTACTGGTCTTATCAGATGCAATGGGCATGGAAAATCAAATACCAGCATCCTATCAGCCTTTACTAGCAGTGCTGCTGTTTGAACTTCACATAAAAACGAAGTGTTCATGAATAAGTGATTGGCTAAACTAGTTAAAACTGCTAAATTACATTCCATAATAAGCAGACAGACTTTTTTTTTCATTATGCTTTTTTTCCTGAGTTTTTTTTCATTTGGTTGGTTGGGTTTGGGTTTGGTTTTTTTTGATAGAAAGCAGCTTCTCCTATGCATTTTACCCATTTATTTTTGAAACACAGTAGTCTACTTCTAAGTTAAGTATTTCCATAGATATTTTGAGGTTTCCTAAAAGCCTTGAGTAGCTGAATTAGTTACATTCTATTGCTGGTTTTGAGTCAACAGGAGAAAAAAAAGCAATGTTTGTCACTCTAGCCTTCAAAGACCCAGAGGTCAAGCTTTTTTTTTTTTTTTTTTTTGCCTTTTTTTTTGTTTGTTTTGGTGTCTCTGGCTACTATTTCTGTATTACTAGCTAGCAGAGGGCTTCAGCCAGCAGGTGGGTGTGTGTGGGTTCAGCTAAAGCAAGAATAATGTAGGTGGGAAACCACTCTATCCAGCTCTGTGCAGCTGGCATTACTGCTCATCTTTCCTGCAAAATGAATTCAGTCCTCTGCACAATCAACCTGATCTCATCCAAAAAATAAATTTCCTCGATGAAGAATTTGTCAACATCAAGAGCATCATGTCACAAATTAGTACATTAGACTGATTAGTAGCCTACTCTAGTATAGTACAATACAGTCCAGACTAAAGCCCTTGGAATATAAAGAGGGGAAAAAAAACAAACAAACAAAAAAAAAAAACAAGCAAAGAAACCACCTATATTTCCTTTAGCATAAAAATCTCTTCTCAGGTGATTAATGGTTACTTTGGAGAGCAGTGGCTGTTTTGAGTTTCAGTTTATGACTGGAAGTATTAATCTGCAAGGACTGGTGGTAATAGTGCTCCTGCCTGCTGTGTGCCAATGAGTGCTCTTGAGTTAGCAGACTGAATTACAAAAGCCTCGTTTTATAAAAAGCATCCTTTTTTACCTTAATTCAGAGCAGCTTCAAACTATTCTTCCTGTATCTCCCACCAGCAGACGTAGAAGTATCACATGATTAAGAAACTAGAGAATTTCAGAAAACGTATTGATGCTGTAGGAAAATGTTTTGTGTATGTGTGTGAGAGCAAGTGCACCAAGATAGTTCATTCCTGGTGTAATTCTTCTAAAACTGCCTGCAATACACAGAAAAATGTTTACAGCTTTTTATTTTTCCATTTAAATTAGGAACAGCAGGGAAAAAATAATATTCATGCTTGCAGTGCTACAAAATTAGAGCTCTACAGAGAAAATAAATTCTCTCCAATGAAAATTTCAGAACTCTAAACTTGGAGTTTATTCAAAATTGGAACAAATCTGAATTTTTCTGAAATATTCAACCAAAAAACCACCATTTTTTATGTTTTGTAGCTTTATGTAGTCATCAGCATGTATTTTTCTTTCTTTTTTACTTCTTTGTTTGCTTGTTTGTTTGCTTAAAGTCAGCACATTGTGGCTTTTTTTGTGTATCAGTACACAGAAGATTTAATACTCCAACCCAAATTAGTGAAATGCACTCTTGTATGCTAAAGCTCAACTATGAGGAGAAAGAGGATATTTTATTTCAACAAGTTGCATATTCAAGCTGCTGGTCCCTCTATAAAAACACTTCTAGCTTCACACACAGCCATGAAATGGAGATGAATTTTTTTTTAATTCACTGCTTTCACAAGAAGCTGACAATAATGACAGCTGAGTAAGGGGCAAAAAAGCCCTAAACTTAACACAAGTGAAAAGAAATTAAATTGCCACCTCCTAAATGACAACTGTAAAGCATAGTAATGCACGGCTATATTTTATTTCCAAATAACAGAAAATATCAGTAACCATGGAGCTTTGTTCCTCCCTGTATTTTCCTCCTTCAGTACAGATTTCCTTCCATAAACAAACTAAAAAATCCCAAACCAACCAAACAAAATCCATTCCACAATTGCTGTGCAATTTCATGTCAATACTTGAACTGTAGCTTTGCTAGGTGCTGCTGTATTATGGATGAGAATCATGGACTGTAGAGCAGTGAGGCTTTATCTACACCTATTAACATATGATAAATGTCTTTTTAGACCTCTTTTGCGAACATATATCCCTGGCAATCTCAAAGAGCTAAGTTTAAAAGAAATCAACGTTGAGAAGAAGATAAACCTGCTCTTTGCACTGAGGGGAAAAAAAAAAAATTAAAAAAAATCCTTTGTAAATTACATGCAAAATTCATGGGAAATGTCACATATGTTGAGACCACTCAACAGTCTGATACTCTAAATATTGTATTGTACACACATTTAGTCAGAGTGCAGATTTAGCATCCAAACTTGGACATTTAGGTTCCAGAGAAACAATCCCCACAAAAAAAAGCAGCAGTTCTTGAAGATGGCTGTTTGAGTGCATAGGTACAGTGATGGGTGAGACAGGGTTCTGACACTTCACGGGTGGTTCCAGCCACTCATCACCTTCCCGGTACCTCCCTGTATTGCCTTGTTTAAGATCTGCAAGGCTGGAAACTTAGCTTATATTCCAGGACTACACCCAGACAGACTACTCGGGAGGGTTTCTAGCCAACTAGTACTCAGGTGAGTTGAATGGCTTCACGGGACAAGAAATCCCTGTTCACCTGACCTCCACCCAGCCACTGTCAGCTTCAATCTGATGCCTCAGAGGTCTTGGGTAAAAGGAAGGGGCCAGAGGCATGTGGCTGTAAGCAGCTTCCATCAACAAGAGGAAGGGGAAATATGTTCTGAATGTGTCTTAAACATATTTATAAAGAAAGGTAGTGATGTATGTGAATGTTTAAAGGTAGGAGCTAGGAGAAAGGTTTGAATTCAGGTGTAAGAAAAGAGACAAAATAGGATTAGAGCTCAGAAAGAATCAGGAAAGGTGAAGTTCAAAACAACAAAATTGGGCAGAGTAGAGAAAACAAACATACCAGTTCCCATCTGACTGGGCCATTGAGAAGTTAAGGCAAATCACATCTGACCAGAAAGTGTAATTCTGCCTGTGCCTCTGCTTGAAGCTTGGAGAAGATGCCGCTCAGGTTTGGTGATTGATGTCACCATGTGTTCACATCATCTGAGAACTGTCCTGAGCAAAGCCACAGGCAGCTCAATAGCATGTGGACTTGGGCAGCTTTTCTCATGAGACAAGCAGAAGCTCAGGACTACTCTAAGGTTTTCTGAAAGACATCCAGCTTGATCTAGGTGAGCTTGTCCAGTAGCAGTAGGTTTGAACTGGCAATCAGTCTGGCACTGTCCTGTGTGGATGTGCCTCTGTGAGTTAACATGTGCCTGGGGACTTCCATACCTTTCTTATCTCGAGTGTAGACACACTAAGATACATCCATACATATTTGTGGTTAGGCAGCATCTGAGCAGAGGTTCTCAGTGTTGTATAATTTCAGAACTGTTAAACACTTAGGAAGGTGGTGTTCACAAAGTCATGACAGTTACATTATTAGAATACAGTTTCCACCTGAGTGCCTGGTTGGAAGACACCGCCAGGTGTGGGACTGTTTTCTGGTGGCTGAGGTAATGCCCAGTAATTTATTTTTCCCATGGAGTATGACCTCACCATGCAGTCAGAAGTTATAATGCGTACATGTGGTTTTACACTGCTACAACAGGATAGTGATGATAAAGACATGCATTTATTTTGTCAGTGTGAACCATATAAATAATATCATGTATAGAAATATTTTTCCAGTAATATGCACCTATGTTAACACAGTGTGAGCTTCTAATTTTAATGCTGCTTTCACAATACAGAGGAGAAAATTAAACAACAAAGGACAACTCACACAGAGAAGTCAGGTAAGAACAAATAATTCTCTCCTGATTTATGGTCAGTGGGAGGGGGTATTAAATACTATTCAGTATTCGTATATTGTAGTATATTTGCATTGCAATAATTTTTACAGTATTTTGAAATATGCAACAGATAACACTTTCTTAGAGCAAATCCAACATCCTGAGAAAAAAGTATTTCCAATGACAAAGCCAAGTCAAGACATTTCAGCTCTTGGGCTGCCTTCTGCAGCCTCTCTGGCAGAGAGAGGCTAGTGAAGTGGGGTGTAACTGTAAATCAGATCTCTGAAATTATCCCAAATATCCTTGTAAATCATTGCTGTTTGTTTGGGTTTTTTTCACTCAGCAATTGAATTTACAGCACAGGAAATAGTGCCCAAGTAGGGAGTGATGCAGAAGGATGAATCACCAGTTGGATTAGGAACTTGGACAGATTTTACATTGGCTTTCTCAAGGGCAATTAATTCCTAACTCTTTGGGTCTTTCCTATGATTTAGATGTTTTAGGATTTGTAGCAATAATGCTGACAGAAAAGAAGTCAAACAACATTGACTGTTATAGAAGCCCTGAAGGCTCACCCAAGGAAATAGAACACCCTTAATATCATTGACAGTCTACACAAAGTTGTTTTAAAGGATGTTTCTAGATATGATCCTCTTGAATTCAATTTGGGCTAGCCTTCATACAACTATAAAATGAAAGACTGACAAATCTTGGACAATTATGCCAACATCAGATGCTCATTTGATATCACAATGATGGTGATGATGATGAATATTTTCAATAAAATAAAATGCTGCTTAGTTTTAAGTTGCATGATGCTGGTTACTACCTCATTTCTATCCTTATTTCATATGTTTTTCTTCTCTGCAGCAGCAGAATAGATGTTGTACAGAATAGTCTGGTGCTGTCTCTGATTTTGAACACTCATAGAATTTTGGGGTTTATATTACTTTGTATAAGACCTTGTGATAACCTGTCCTTTTGCTACAAAGTGATGTTTTACAGCACTCTATATTTTTATCCGCTAAAAATACTGGTTTGATAGTTTTTATCTGAGCATAAACTGCTGTATCTTGATCAAAACCATATAAATTATGTTTCTGTTACAGAATTAGAGAAATTATTGGAAAATACTGTAGTATATTTCTAACCTGAATGTTTAAAGAGTTAGCAATTACTGATAAGAAAACAAGTTTGGAGAAGGAAGAACTTGCATCTTTGAATTTACAGGACTTTCACACCTAATTTCACATTATTTTTTTAGCGGTAAGCTACGTTTCACACTTAGTTTGTGAGCAAAATTAGAAGGCTCAAACTCTGGTTTAGCAGTGGTTAGAAACAAAACTGTCAAAGTCTTTTTCCGGTTTGTTGGAGCCAAACTGAAAATAGAGTATTTCAGGCTGGCTAACTTAAGACACTACAGAAATAACTTGTAAGTTTTCAGATCAATACCCAAGGAGCTTGAAATAGGCAGCTTGAAACAGTGAAACATATTTCTTTAACAAGCATTTTATAAAAATATGAATTATGAGATGATTAGTGATGTCCTGTCTAAAAGTGTAGAACAATGTGTTCTTGATGTTGCAAATTTGTTGAATACCACCCAAAACTTCCAGTCATCGGTTGAATGGTCTGAAACTAATTCTGAGTTATACTGTTACACAGGGAGACACAGTCCTGCAATGCATAAATATGTTACTGAGCTAAATAACAGGATCCTGCATTATTTCAGCAGG
>NW_009953496.1:2034508-2048294 GCF_000747805.2 Chaetura pelagica | reverse complement strand
AGCAGGAGCTGAGAGCTAGTGAGAATTGCAAACATCTCAACATGTTAGAGCCTACCTGCATTTTAGGGGCCTGAATGTTCTGCATCTTTCAATGAGTGAGGGCATGTAAGAACAAGAAAGAAATTACTACAATTAAAATACTTGAATATGTAAAAAGAAAAAAAAAATAATTAAAAAGTAGAATCTCTTTTCTTTTTATTTCTAAGAATTTACCTTCTTTTGTCTTCTGTAGCCCAAGCAAAGCCAGCAAGTACATGGTTCCTACCTTGATCAGAAAAATTCCTGTAAAATATATGAATATGTGTGGCTTTTTAAACTTTAACATATGGAAAACATCCCTTAGCAATTTCTAGTTTTGCTTCAAATTATAGTGTCTTTATCATCATGCCTTCCATTACTTTCATTTAAAGTACTGTCTTGTTATTACTATTTGAAAGTCCATTTGACACAATCAGTGGCTTCAGTACAGGAGTCAACTCCTTTCCATCTCACAAGACTCAGAAAAAAAATAAAAAAAATTAATACAGGAGTGATAATCACTGTTAAGAATTAGTTGGGTTGAATAAATATTGCTGGTGACTTATAAAGAGAAAAAACAGACATCCTCGTATTTTCTTGTCAATCCTATTTTGATATAACTGCATCTAGAATTTTTCTCAGTCAAAAAAAAATGAAGAGTCCATACACTAACTTACTATGCAGTCTGCCACAAAATTCAGAAAAAAAAAAATAAAAAAATCAGTTAAGACTCAAAGTAATGTCACTCTTAAAAAAAGCCCAGATATGGGAAAAATTTTGCTCTTCATCAACATAAATTTTAATTCATACATCATAAAACTGTTTCCCATTTGAAATTCCCTATTATGTCTTCATCCTGGCATTTCCCAGCATATATCTTCACCTGAAATCAGAGTTGCTAGTTCATTTATTCATCTAAGTAGCAGAAGGGCTGAAGTATATTGCTCTTTTTTCAGGGGCTGCTCATATTTTCTACATTTTCCACTTTACAGCCCACCTTCGTGTCCTTGTTGCTCAAAAAGGAACTGATGCCCAGATTTTTAGCAGTAGGAAACATCATCCGGAAACAAGGCCGGCACAGCTGTCCATTGATTTCTCAGCTCTGAAATGTATAGTGGCCCCTATTTGCATGCATTTGGTGCAGCTGTTACTATGCAATGACATCTGCAGTGTGGGGTTTTTTCAATTCCTTTTATGAAGGTGTGACTTTTGTATCAATTAAGTAGTGTTAGACCTTATTTTTTTCATGAACATTCTTCATCTTTTCTATTTCCAGCAACCTAACATAAATTCTCTTTTTTTTCGGTAACAATTATGAAATAGAAAGGAGAGCAGGGGGGGTGGATAAAATTTTAAAAAGGTAGTGCTTATCCAGCAGTACTAGTTATCTAATTTTCCACAGTGAGATATAATTTATTCATATGGAATAGGATGTGTTTGAGACTTTGGGAATTCAGCCCAAGTATGTCTGACTCAACAACATCAAGGTCAAGTAAATGCTTGCTGAGTTTTCTCTGTACTCTCCTTTCAAATAACAAAAATGGAGAGTGAATATAAATTACATTTCAGAAACCAAAGGGAGCCTCTATTAATTGACTTCTTCCATAAGATATATGCATAATTCTTAATGTAACTTTAATAGTAGCTATATGTGTGCAGCTATATGCAGTACTACTGAACTTGCTAATTTGTGGCAAATCCTTCAGTGGATAATCTGTTAGCAACTAGCCATGTGGCTTTTTTTCCAAAATAACAGCATGAAGCAAGATAAAATGAATGTTAATTCCTGAAAAAATATATATACAATCTCTCTTAGTTAAGTAAAAAGGCATTCAAAACATAATTTATGACAATTTTTTTTTTGCTGTTTCATTTCTCTAGAGCATGAAGCAGTCAGACATGAAAAAGATGTTCCACCTGCAAAATCAGGTAGGTAATCCTGTATTTCATTTGTTTATTACTTTTGAAAGTGTTATTTAAAGAATTTGCAAAACACAATGGCAGGAAACAAGTGCCAAAATCATGGCCCTGTGATCTATTTTGCTGTATATAGTGGCTTTGATGTGCCATATCATAGCTAAGGTAGCACTGTACATGTTTGCAGTGCCAGTTGTTATTTTCTGAAGATATATAAAGGTCAAGCTTCTGCCTCTGTAATTCCACCAAGGTCAAAGAAAATATGCCGGCAAAGAATTTGAACCGTTTTCTGAAAGTGCTTGTTTTAAATGGTTTCATTTTGCTAGTTATTTGTTGATATCTGCCATTTATTTGGACCTCACAGCCTTTCTGTATAAGTCAACTTCTCAGGACCAGCCATAGTTTAATTATCCTCCATAGCAGGTATTATATCTTATGCTATTCAGCTCATGACCCAGCACTATGCATCATCTATAGGTTACCCAGGGAGGTTGTTGATGCCTCCTCCCTGGAGGTGTTCAAGGCTAGGCTGGATGGGGCTTTGTGCAGCCTGGTCTAGTGTGAGGTGTCCCTGCTCATAGCAGGAAGGTGAGAACCTCATGATTGTTAAGATCCCTTCCAACCTTAACCATTCTGTGATTCTCTTCTATGATAAATATCTCTGCAAACCATAGGTCACACGCAGCCTCACTTGTACAAGACAGAGCAAAATTACTGAAGGTATATGAAGTAGCACTGTTCAGGTTCACTGTGAAACAATCACTAAGGGTTTTTTAAACAGTCTTCTCCATGCTTCTCAGTGAAAGGAAATAAATGAAGAATTAAAATTCTCAGTGGTATTCATCCTTAACTCTAAACCAGCAATTATCATGTGTAGATGAGAACATCCCTGTTATCCATCATTAGATTGCTGTTACTTACTGTGAGATTACTAAAAATCCTGTTTAGATATGCAGTAAATACACAGAACAAATAAAGTCATCCTCCACCTTGATGCTGTTATGCTGCACTTAACTGTTCTGACCATTTTTCTTTCCTCTTTTACTTTCCAGTTAAACTGAAAACCACTGCAAGTATGTTTCATGTCGTGGTTCTTATGCAATATAAACCTTCTTTTCAGATGCATGTTGTGTCAATTTGCATTTTTGCAATTATTTCATGCTAGATAATGCTATTTTCTTGCTTATACTACAAATAATGTTCTAGTCGCTCCGCTTAGTACCAGCTGAACACAACTAAATTAAATCCATTTGTATCTCAATACTGTGAAGCTCCAACACTCAAACTCTGTTTGCAATTTTTACTTTTCATAAAAGTAAAGAAAATTATTCTAGCAGCCTAACTGATGCTCTGGTGATTTTAGATGAGTATAGACACATGACTTAGATTTATGCAAAATATTATTTTTTAAAAATAACAAAATGTAATGTAGTACAACTACATTAGACAACCTTTTAATTACTTATTTTACTATTTGGAAACTGCTTATTTAATGAATTCTCTAAACACATTATTGACCTTGTTTCAATATACTTTTTTTTTCCTACTTTAATTTAAAAATTAAATTAAATTAGAGAAAGTAATGTTTCCATTTTAGATTAGTTTTAAGAAGGTTTGAGTCAGTAAGTTTTCTGAATAGTTAAAAAGACTGGCATCTATGTTTATTGTGGCAAGTCATTGCATCTGTCATGCCACAAATCATGATCAGACAACAATCAGGATGTTTATACTGTGGGACTTGAATTGTGAAGATTTTAAAGGATGGACCTTCACAGATGAATTAGCTTGTAGCCTCACAGGACTTCTGTTTTCCTTTTCGTACTGGGCTTGACAAATCATGACCAAACCATGTGTTACGCTAATGCAAACTAATCTACAGAGTATCTAAAACCAAGGCTAGGTTCCATGAGACACAGACTTCATCCTGCTCCAGGTCAGAAGCTGACTACAAAGGGAGGCAAACTGATTCCATTAAGCTTCATAAATTTGTCCTGTATGTTGGTGTCACGATCCGTGACCTATTATATCTCCTTATTGGAGTGTATTAACTTATCAGGATTTGCTGAGAGATCCACACGTGGGTATCGCCTCACACAGAGGAGACAGGAACTTATGCCCTGACTTTTTCGAGTGAATAACTTGCTCAGTGCTTACTAAATTTCTAACAACAGCAAGGTTTATTGTGGGGAAAACAAAGCAATTTGGGGCAGGAGGTTCAAAAGGAGTGATTACAACACATTAAACATATATGGGTACACCTTATTTACACACCTTATTTACTTATTTAAGTGAGGGAAGGAGGGGGAGGGATATGCCCAACACCGTTCCCGTATAGGGTCGCGATTTGTGTGCAGGTAAGACAAGATTACTTTCCCCTATAAGCTGGGGTAGCCGGATTTATCTCACCACGCGGTGGCGCAGGTAGGATGAGCTGGGTAGCAAAGAAGCTGCGGGCACTCCAAGCGCCGGTCACCCCCCCACCACCACCACAAAGCAGCGGCATTTCAAGATCTGTTAGTACCTTTGCAGTGAGAAATACTGAGTCTTTAGATTTCTACGTGTGTATTGACTGTTGAAAGGGTTGCATCAAGTGGCTCAAGAAGGTCTCATCCTAAAAACTGATTTTTTTTCCAAGGCACAGAAAATTTACCAGATTTCAAAATTTAAAAATAATATTGTGTTAGATAGATATTTCTCATAATTTCTCCAACATATCAAACATGCTGCTGTTATGGGATGAGACCTAGCATTTTGAAACAAAAACACTTAGTATTGTTTATGATTTGCATTTGAGGAGATCCTTGTAGCTTTCCAAAACCTGAGTTCTGGCATAGATTAGGATTTTTTTCAGAGTAAGGCCTTAATCTTTGCACTATTGGTGACATTTTTCCCTGAGAGGGAACTTGAAAGATGGAAAAAACAGAGTACCAAATCCATAAAATAAAGTGTTCTGATTCCTTTCAAAGGTTTGTTCCCATTTGTTTTCGAGGTAAGGCAGGACAGAAGGTGAGAGAAGAAAAAAAGTCTCATGGATTTTCAGGTGTCAAATAGACTAATGAATAGACTCTAATTTATCCATGGGATACATTTCCACTGTGTAAACTGAGCTACATTATGTCTTTGGTACCTTTTAGAGCTGATGGTTGCAAAGGCAAGGAGAGCTCTGCCTAGTCTGAGGAATGTGCTTAAGCCAGGATGAGCCTCCTCTCTTCTTGGGCAGTGCTGCTGCAACACTGGGAAGGGCATGTTCCTCTGCCCTTGAAGTTTGCTCTTTGCTTTCAGAGGTGCTGTTTCAGAACTCTTAACTCACGTTTATCTTTAGTCCTTTCCCAGCTAAAACAACTGAACTAGAAGTTGGCAATGTAACTTCAGCTTCCACCCCTGTGTCACAGTTGCCGTTTGTGTTCACCCAGAGTGTTTTGTGTTTTGGGGACACAGTTGTGCCACTGTGCCAGCTTGTTTAAAGCTAGCTTAGTTTTTTCTACATAAGGAGCTATCTCTTGTGTTAGGATAATAACTTGCAAATCAGAAGCCTTACAACCTCTAGATTATAAAATGCACTGAGCATCTTCATTCCCTATAGCTGAATCTTATAATTGCATTATAGAGACATAGAGTTATCAGCGTTGGAATAAACCTCTGAATATCATCTAGTCCAGCCCCCCTGCTAGAGCAGTATCATATACAGCAGATCACACAGGAACTTGTCCAGACGGATATTGAAAGTCTCCATAGAAGGAGACTCCACAGCCTCTCATGGCAGCCTGTTCCAGTGCTGTGTCACTCTCACAGTAAAGACGTTTTTCCTTCTGATTAACTTGAAACTCCTGTGCTCCAGCTTCTGACCATTGCCCTTTGTCCTGTGTACAAAGTGTATGTACTAGTAGTACATCTTAGTGGCAGATGTAGTAGAAATGTATTGAAGGCACTGATCTGCTCTTTCAGTGTGACCTGTGGACAGCAGGACAGAGTGCAGCTGGAACATTGTCTCCTCAGCATTGTTCCTACTTTGGGTCCATTCACCTGCATGTGTCCCATATTTCACAGTTAAGTGAGGCAAATGTGTGCAGCACTTTTTTCACTTGATACTTCTGAATCTTTTAAGGTGAACTCTTTCATATTTGGTTCTGAATTCATGACCATTACTGTTTTCAAAGTAGTTGTGAGGTTAAATTGCTTCTCAGTGGAACATTACAAGAGTAAGTCCTCGTTAATTTTTGTTTCAGTCACTGGTAGCAGAAGACACTTGGTTCACCTGACTCTGTGTTCCTTGAAGTTTCCTACTGAAATAGTACCAGGCCATCGTCTGATCTGAATGTGCTGGAGAGTAGAAAAGATGGGATTGATTATTTCATTATTACTATATATCACTTATCAAAACAATATGGATCTCCACTTGTGAGGGCTAAACAATATCCATCAGGACTGGTCTGTTATATATAAATGCTGGAGAGGGATTTTTTACAAGGGCATGTAGTGATTGGACAAGGGGTAATGTCTTTGAACTGGATGAGGAGACATTTAGGCTAGGCATTAGGAAGAAATTCTTCACTATGAGGGTGTTAAGACACTGGAGCAGGTTGCCCAGGAAAGTTTTGGATGGCCCATCCCTGGAAGTGTTTAAGGCTGGTTGGATGGGGCTCTGAGCACCCTGGTATAGTGGGAGGGGGATTGGAACTAGGTGATCTTTAAGGTCTCTTCCCACCGGAACCATTCTATGATTTTATGATAATA
Organism: Chaetura pelagica; assembly: GCF_000747805.2. NCBI lineage: Eukaryota > Metazoa > Chordata > Aves > Apodiformes > Apodidae > Chaetura > Chaetura pelagica. The sequence continues at coordinate 2,041,625 of NW_009953496.1, read as the reverse complement.
TACTGGAATTTTCAGGTAACTTTCTCATTATTATATAGTAAGATATGCTTTGCTAGTTTGCTTAATTAATTAAGAATGTCTATAAATATTTATAATCTGCATGTTCATGGTTTAAAAAACTTCCAGTAGCATAAGCTCAGGCTGTTTTTCTGCATTATCTGGAAGGAGGATGTGTAAGCAGGGAGTTATTTGTTTACCTGGTACCATATTTGTGTGCAGAGCTACCTGTGGAACTTGCTGTACTTTGACAGCATTTTATACCATCCCAAATCTGACTTGAGGTTAGCTTGAAGCTGTATTTATTTTGCTTTTGCACATAAGCCATCCTTTAAGAGGGATCAAAAAGCTCTTTCAGTAGGAGCTGTAGGGGCCCATGAAACAATGTCTCTATCTGTTTCTGCAGCAATGACCTTTTATGTAGAAAACAGTGCTATCCGGTTTTTTCATACTATATCACAAAGCAGTTGGGTATCTGAAGTTAGGCAAGTTAAATACTTGCTCTTAAACATTTGTCAGAAGAGACACTGATATTCTGAACCCCAGCTCCAAAGAGGAAGGGGGAACACCAAGTACCTGGAATGCACTACCACTGAAGAACTTCCTGTAATACTGAATTGTAGAGTTCAGCTTTCAAGTCATCATTACAAAATTATTACTCCCTGTGATGCTGTTGGGATGTTTATTTTGCCTGTATTTTAAGTAAAGTTTCCTCTGTTTCATTCCATTATTATTCAGATTTGTTCAGTGTTATATTCACTGGATCTATTCAGAGACATTTTATGCCTTCTGTGCTGATTTATCTGAGAGACCCACTGAAGGCACTCTCTTCTATTAGAGAATCATCCAGAGATTTAAGTGACTAACTCTTTATATTTTTTTACAATATAAAAATCACTGTCTATGATGCTTTTTTTTTTCAAGAGCTATCTTATGCTGGCTTATTGTGAATACAAGAAACAGCCAAGATATTTTTCCTTGACCTTCGTAGAGGAATGTTTGTACCACATTCTTGAGCTTATATCCTGCTGTTTGAAGTAATTATAAAGGTTAACAGTGCCTTTAGAAAAAAAAAGGAAAGAAAAAAGAACAAATGCAACAAGTAGACCTATGATCATCTACAAAAGCAAATCTGTTTACATTGCCAGTTTTGTGCAAGTCACCCTGAATATGTTTGAGTTTTTAAACATCAAAGCTAACTGATTTATATTACTTTTTTCCTACTCAAAGAAGAACAATTAATTGGATCACTGCCTTTTTTATTTCTAGCGCTCTATACAGCTTTGCTTCATGTTTCTCAGACAGACTTACAGTATGCCTGGCTTAACATGAACACAGCTAGCATCAGTATGACACAGCCATGGACACAAAATACTCACTGATTTTATAGTTCGGTTCTAGTAGGAATAAAATATACCCATACACTTTTCCTGGGCCTAATTTCTTCACACATTACATTCTGTGCAGTCTTGCTGTAAAAGTAAATGGGGTTCAAATCAGTAGACAGCTTGTATCATTTAATGAATGACAGGTTACCAAAATAGAAGGCTGAGTTCGTAAAGTCCCCAAATTAACTACAAACATGTTTACAGTGACCTGATAAGTGAATTATCATGCAAACAATATAAAAACAATTAGTAAGCTATCTTATTTTTCACTATTCCTGTTTTAGCACAAAGAAGGGTCTTTGAGACCTGCATACTGACGAAAGACTTTTTAAAATAGTGACCTATTAGCTTGAACAGAGGACAAAATTGGTGGTATTTCTTACTCATGCAAGAAGTAATACCAAACCATGTTTTGTGTTCAAGAGGAGCAACTCATTTACGACTTGAGAGCATGAGCCCCTTTCTTAGATTTGGTGCCTCAGAAAAATCCTTTTATTTTTCATGTGAAAATGAGAACACACATTAATCCCCAGGTCACGATGCAGTAATGTATCAGTTTGCAGCAACTATGAGTATGATCATAAGCAGAAATGTAAATATTAAAGGCCTTAATCATGCTAGCATTAAATAGCAGCAAAACTATCTTTTGCTTAATGCCTTTGGTGCCTAAATATTGAGCACTGACATTTATGAGACTCCTTACAAACAAAGACCTAAATGTGTCGGTGAAAACCATGCTTAATTTCACAGTCTTCCCGTTGAAAAAGCATTGACTGAAACACTTTGGTGTGAGCTGTAGAACCTCATGTTCATCTGAAGCCAAAACTCAACATGACGAAAATACAGATATAATTCCATCACAGGAAACCTTGAAATGCTTTATGCCCTTAATATTTTTTTTTTCTTTTTTTTAATCCAGCTCTAGGTTGAAAGAATAAAGGTTTTGCCTGACTAGGGAGGTTATTCTCTCACCTTAAAACTGATTTCTCAAATACAACTGGGAGTAATGAAGTAGTGATGTGTAAAAAACTCTTGGATTCCAAATCACAATTTAATTAATTCCTTTGATTTAAAAGAAGTGATGATGGTTTACACATATTTTACAAGGGAATTGCTGTCCCATTGCGCTGATCATTTTTCATTAATTGTTATGCATATTATGATAGCATGGGAATATATGCCTCTTTTGCACTAGGGGCTGTGCAATGATGTAGTAAAAATTTTTCTACCTCTCCAGAGTTTTACTCTTAAGAGACAAGACAAACTGATAATGCAGGAGAAACAGTTGTACAGGGGTGAATGACAGCTGTTGAAGGTCAGTGTCAGCCTTTTGTTGGGATGTGTGGATGACATGAAAAGAGAGGTAACAATTAAACTGAATAAATTTTCTCGGAAAGGAGCATAGTCAGCTATAACCTTGAATGTTCATTTTAAAAGAACGCTATTTAAATATTTTCTTGCCAGAAAGCTTTGACTGGCACAGTGTTTGCATTTGCAAAACCCTTGCATGCTGGATTAGAATACTTCAAAGTGTAGGAATCAGCTTTCAGTGTGAAATTCTGTGTACATGCCTGTTGTTGAGGCACATTTCTTTGAAAATTAATATCCTGCAGAAAAGTTACAGATTAAAGACATTTATTTAATTAGTTATTTTCCTTGAAAAGGCAAGGTACTGAACCTCATTTTCTTTTCTGTTGCCCTTCCTCTTCATTTTTTGTTGTTTTCCTGGAGAGCCAGTGTATGAAATCCCAACAGCAGGTAAATATTACATTTCTCTGGTACATCCTATGAAAAGAACCAAGGAACATACCACTGTTGATTAAAGCATATTGTTAATCAACAATGAACAATGTGACTGTAAATCAGCATAGGCGAACTGGCTATGTTGCAGCTCTGCAGTTCTCTACCAAAGCCTGGTGGGACTGGCTGATTATATTATATTTTCACTGCTCATCTTCTGCAGTATATTTTGGTGAGCTGGACACAGTTGATCAGCACTGAACAAGCAAGTGTTAATCAGATAACACATGCTCCAGACGACATTGAACAAAGAGTTATTACAACTGGTTGGACAATATGAAGTGAAAATTAGCAATTTGAAGGCAGCCTGCCAGTTTTCTGCTGGAGTCAACAGGGAATACTGAAATGGGCTCAGAGGCCTAAAGCAATATACCTTACTCAGTTTCAATCTGCCTTGTTGAAAGGGGTCAACAGACCAAACATCTGCATTTGTGGGCTAGTAAAAAGGATGCCAGATGGAAAAAAAAGCGTATGTCCTAACTGAATGTACAATTAGTGAAAAATTAACTGAATAAAATAAATCCAAATCTACTGCTGCAGGGCTTTAGAATGGTCACAGTTGGTAGTTCTTAAGGTCCATCTAGCTCCATGTCCTGCATGGGCTTTTTGTTTGTCTCAGGTGATTGAAATTGGTCCAGGAGAAGGTAAGAAGCAGACAATAGCCAGAGGGATCCTTCCATGGTGCATTTTGGGCACCAATAATTAGGAAGTTCTGGCAGTAGTTTGGGAATTACAGAATTCTAGTGCCTAAAGCCTGTATCAGAAGTTTTCAAACTGCTCTGCTACCAGCGATACTCAAGGAATTTCCAATAACTGTTCAGAAAGCCCAGAACTGCTACAGACAGTAAGATTATCAGCTAGTGTTGTAATATTAGATACATTGTATATATGCCATGAGACACATTTACCACCATTATTATTCCAGAGAAATTATTAGGGCAATCAGCTTTGTGCAATGTACTTCCAGTAAAAGCTCCGTATTTCTAATGCCTGTCACTTAATGTTGTTTCCTTGCGAATCTTTCTAGCTATGAAAAAAACAAAGACAGCTAAAGAAAAAGAAGGTAGGCATTTACTCTGTGTGCAAATGCATATTTACATGATCACAATAAAAATAATATGAAATTACAATTTTTCATGTATTGCTATTTGAAACAACCCCTAAAACAGCTGCGTTAGTTTTCAAAGATTTTATATTAAAACCTTCAGTAATGATCTGTTCAGAATTCAGTCAATGAACCTTGAACTGTGTTACTTTTTCTTTGCTAGAAAAAACAACTGAGAAGAAACATATGAAAGATGAAAAAAGCAAAGGTAACTAAAATGTTTATATCTCTGAAAACAGTCACGAAAATGCATACATTAGTTTTGTTGTGTTTGGTTGTTTTTTTTTCGTGAGATTGGAAAAAAGGAGCTTTGTTAGTCTTCCTAAATATGTGCAAGTGAGCCAAAATTATGAAATTGTGCAGAAATCCCCAGTAATTGAATATCTGATGGCTGCTGTGCACATGAGTATGAAGGATTAGGTCAGCATATTAAGTCTGGCTGCAGCAGTGCCCTGCCTGTGACCCTCCCTGCCTGGTGCTGCATTCATTAGTCTTTCTGCAGGGTCCTCCAGCACTGTATCCACAGACAAGTGGATAAGTAGTCCCCACTTAGTCTGCTGTTATACTCCCTAGTGAAGCAGTGCAAAGTTCATCTCAATTGCTTGTGTGATGCTTTAGATCACCAGCTTCACACTTAAGAACAGCTACATAGATAACAATACATGCTTTTAAACATAAAATGTGCTTCACAGCCACTTGTATTCTGATTAGCCTACTGGACACAGCACTGCCTTGATTTTTTCCCTACACTAATATGGACACAGAGAAATAGTTTCTGCTATACCTCCGATGTATCTAGTAATCTTACACTGATGTATAAAGTTAGTGATTTAAGATATAAATGCCTTCTCTATGTTGGACAAAGAGAATGAGTTGTATAAAAACATTGAATACTGTATTTATTGAAGTCCTGGAACCTTGGATAACAAAGTTAGTTAGTTTTACTGGTGCAAATTTCCTAGCCTAGGATCTATGTTTAAATCGTTTACTAGGAAAGCCACATTTGAAAAACCATTCTGGTTTATAGAGATTCCAAGAAACCGGCTTGATTCTTACTGAAATTTATATAAATATTTTCACCTGAAACTGAAGATTAATTTGTCATCTATATTTTATTCTTTAGGAGTCCCTCCAGTAAAAGAAACTCCACGACATCACAACCTGACATCAGGTACATGATTCTCCTTTATCATAGAAGACTTCCCTTTTCCTTTCCAAAAATGTCCTTTTTGTTCTATGGCTTTTGTTTGTGAGGGGTTTTTTTGTAAAGATCACGCTTGCAATCTTTCCACATGTGTATTCAAGTCTAAGGAATAAGGTGTGAGGCAAGCAGGTGAATCAAATTCATAAATATTCTTTCTGTGGATAATGATTTGCTCAAATGATATTGCTTTATAACCTTCCTAAAATGTTAAGCATATATTCAGCTAATTACTTTATAAACCACATAGCCCGTAATAAATTTGGTAGTGCATTATTTAAAACAAACATATGCTTCCAGGGTTGCTTTTGTTTAACATCTTTATTGATTATTTGGATGAGGGGATAGAGTGCACTCTTAGTAAGTTTGCAGATGACCCTAAGCTGGGTAGGAGGGTAGGAGATTTTGCAGAGGGATCTGGACAGACTTGATCAATGGGCCAAAGCCAATTGTATAATTTTCAATAAGGCCAAATGTCAGGTCCTGCATTTCGGCCACAACAACCCCCAGCAGCGCCACAGGCTTGAGGAGGAGTGGCTGGAATGCTGCCCAGCAGAGAGGGAGCTGGGGGTGTGTATTGACAGCCAGCTGAACATTAGCCAACAGTGTGCCCAGGTGACCAAGAAGGCAAAAAACACCCTGGCTGGAATAGTGTGACCAGCAGGACCAGGGAGGTGATCTTGCCCCTCTGCTTGGCCTTGGTGAAGCTGCACCTCGAGCACTGTGTGCAGTTTTGGGTGCAGCAGTATAGGAAGGACATTGAGGTGCTGGAGAGGGTGCAGAGAAGGGTAACTAGGCTGATTAGGGGTCTGGAGACAGGTCTTATGGGAGAGGCTGAGGCAGCTGGGGCTGTTCAGCCTGGAGAAGAGGAGGCTGAGGGGAGACCTCATTGCTCTCTGCAACTACCTGAAAGGAGGTTGTAGTGAGGTGTGTGTTGGCCTCTTCTTCCAAGTGACTAGTGATGGGACAAGAGGAAATGGGGTCAAGTTGCACCATGGGAGGTTCAGATTGGATATTAGGAAAAAGTTATTCACTGAAAGAGTGGTGAGGCCTTGGAACAGGCTGCCCAGGGAGGTGGTATAGGCATTGTCCCTGGAAGTGTTAAAAAAATAGGTAGATGTGGTGTTTTGTGAGATGGTTTACTTGTCATGGGGGTGTAGGGCTGACAGTTGAACTTGATCTTGAATGTCTTTTCTAAACTTAATTATTCTATTATTCTCATAGAAAATTGTTCCATAATAAAACCACATGAGGAGAAACATGTTCAATCTATTACTCTTATATTAATAAATATTGTACTGGGTACCCTTGGCCAAACTCCCCCCTCAAAAAGGCTGAACAAGGGTAGAGTATCCTAGGAAGAAATCTCTTCATTGTGTTATTGGTTAACTCTACTGTTGTTTTTTTTAGTTTAAGGTAAAAATAAAAATATGTTCTGGGTTCTTGACTAGTAGAAATTAATCACTATGGATTCAGTGAAACTGCACTGATTCATGAGAGACAAGAATAGAACTTTTTATCTCACCTGTAAGGTGTAATTTGTTTACATAGAAAATATAAGCTAAATATTAATATGGAACTTCTTAGCAAATCTTTGTTGTCTTAAACTATTGAGGAAAGAATTTC
>NW_009953496.1:2030005-2033632 GCF_000747805.2 Chaetura pelagica | reverse complement strand
GACATTGAGGTGCTGGAGAGGGTGCAGAGAAGGGTAACTAGGCTGATTAGGGGTCTGGAGACAGGTCTTATGGGAGAGGCTGAGGCAGCTGGGGCTGTTCAGCCTGGAGAAGAGGAGGCTGAGGGGAGACCTCATTGCTCTCTGCAACTACCTGAAAGGAGGTTGTAGTGAGGTGTGTGTTGGCCTCTTCTTCCAAGTGACTAGTGATGGGACAAGAGGAAATGGGGTCAAGTTGCACCATGGGAGGTTCAGATTGGATATTAGGAAAAAGTTATTCACTGAAAGAGTGGTGAGGCCTTGGAACAGGCTGCCCAGGGAGGTGGTATAGGCATTGTCCCTGGAAGTGTTAAAAAAATAGGTAGATGTGGTGTTTTGTGAGATGGTTTACTTGTCATGGGGGTGTAGGGCTGACAGTTGAACTTGATCTTGAATGTCTTTTCTAAACTTAATTATTCTATTATTCTCATAGAAAATTGTTCCATAATAAAACCACATGAGGAGAAACATGTTCAATCTATTACTCTTATATTAATAAATATTGTACTGGGTACCCTTGGCCAAACTCCCCCCTCAAAAAGGCTGAACAAGGGTAGAGTATCCTAGGAAGAAATCTCTTCATTGTGTTATTGGTTAACTCTACTGTTGTTTTTTTTAGTTTAAGGTAAAAATAAAAATATGTTCTGGGTTCTTGACTAGTAGAAATTAATCACTATGGATTCAGTGAAACTGCACTGATTCATGAGAGACAAGAATAGAACTTTTTATCTCACCTGTAAGGTGTAATTTGTTTACATAGAAAATATAAGCTAAATATTAATATGGAACTTCTTAGCAAATCTTTGTTGTCTTAAACTATTGAGGAAAGAATTTCACCTCATCATCCAGGCTGTTTCAGTGTACACTTTTTTTTTTTTAACCTCTTTTATTATAAGTAAACTTCTTTAGAGCCCTATATACAGGATATAAAACGTGATGTATGTGTAGCTGTATGTATCTGTGTATTTAGAAATTCATACAGATAAACCTAAAATATGTGAATGATAATAAAAGCAATAGCTAAGTATGAAACACGTACAGATCAATCTGACATTGAAGAAGAGAAAATGCAAATAAAATTCTAGCATCAAGGATCCAAATATTGACATGTGTGCTTGTGTGAAAATATTTGCATAACTGACTTTGTTGTGTAAGGGCAACTACCATGACTTAGGGGTTTTTTTTTCCACCTTTTTTTTTTGTTTTATTAATCAGGAATATGGAGTTTTTGAATCAGACATAAACTTTAATTCCTCTTAATGATTCTGTTGTTCAGTGATAGACATAGAAGGTAGAATCTATGCTAGAAAAAAAAAAAATACTCTTTATTAATATAGTATTCATATAGTCTAAATAATACTGATCATCATAAAGAAGCAGTTCAGTTACACCAAATATTTTGCCAGGAGAGAAAAGGTTTATCTTACGAAGCAAAATTCCAAATTCAGTGTAAACTAAGAATGTATTAAAACATGTCTTCCTCCTGCACACAACACTCCTGCAAACGTTCCATCATTCAAAAACTGTGTTACTGTGAATTTTGTTTATTATATGATTGTTATGATTGGTTAATTTATTTGTACATTTTCATTGTGCAATTATTCTTGACTGGATGTCTCCCAGGTCATAAGCAGCTCTGTGCAAAAAGTTCTCCATAACTGGCTTTGTAAACATAACTTACTATATAAATATTTTCAAATATCCTTTGTCCACTAAAAAGAATAAGCTAGTTTTCAGAAATTGCATTAAAGATTTCTGGAAGAACTTCAAAATTATTTCACTTTTTGAATATTGTTCTTTGGTATTTGCTCAAATTGAGACTAAATCCTAGGTCAATTTTATTTCTTTTTACTGTGTGATTTCAAGATTAAGCCAGTGTGATGAACACTAATACTTTTTGCTGATAAATGGAAGCAGAAAAGGATTTACACATTCTGAGCTAACCTAAAAATTTAAATAGTAAATCTTCTTTCAGCTTTCAAAAGCTGCATGGAGTAGATACACATGTTCTTAGATTTTTATCAAAGTCCTTCAGTCTTTCACTAGTATTAAAAAGCAATCAGATAAAGACAAAAAAGCAATTTAAAAAGCTGTATATATCTTCAAGTTTAGAATGCTCTTTATTTAAACAGAATTTAAAACAGTACAGTACCTTTCACAAGCAATGGTGATAAGAGCAATCGACACTAAATTTCACTCCCCTGTAGAGGTGTGTGCAATTACTTAAAAATCTTTCCCCTTCTTTCTCCTTTCCTAAATGTCAAAATTTGACAGTTGTACCCGGCTGAAACTCAGCCACACACCCAAAAAATTTGAATTCTTAGAACTCTTGGAATTTTTTCCTATCTTATAACAAATGTAAACACAAACAGACAGAGTTTTTAACTCCTGGAGTAAAAACTGAGGAGTGTACAAGTGCAACTCTGTGTTGAGGGCTGTCTTCCATATGCTTTAAATGAAATATTGTTTACTTTTATATAAGCCCCAATTTATTCCAAGGCTTATAACAGAGTATGAAAAATCTCAAATAATAAAAAGTTTATTATATTTAGTACCTTGTAACTTACCTTGTAATTATACTCATGGCTAAAAACTCAGGAAACAATGTGTGTTGCATTTGTCACAGTTAGTTGAAAAGGCTGATGTTTTTACTGTGCTGTAATCTAAACTCACAGATGTGCAGATGTGGCAGAAATAAAGAAAGGCTGTGATGGAAGAGCATTAAGAGTGAAAAATAATGAGATTTATACCAATCTCATTTAGATTTCTTTGTTAAATTAGAGAAATATGTAGATTATTTTCAAGGTCATTAGAAATTGTAGTAATTGCCATGCTAATTTCCATTTAAATGCATGTATCATAAATAGGCTTACTTAATTAATATATCTATTCTTCTATATTATTAGAGTTTTAAGACATTCTTGAACAGGAGAACAATATGTAGTGTTCATTAAAAAAATTAAAAATAAAAGAATTGTACCTCTGGGAAAACTAAAATTGTCATCAAACAGAATTTAACACAGTTCATGTGAACATATTATACTAAAGCACTTATTAAAACAAAACAAAACAAAACACCAAAAAAAAACCAAAACCAAAACAAACAAAACAAAAAAACACATTTCTCAGCGAGATTTATCTTCTGCTTTTGCAGTGATAGGGACTGATACAGTTTCTCAGATGTTTTCTAGCATAAAGAGAATAATTTAATCATATTCTCAGAAAAATATATTCAACAGCACATAGCAATCACCACAGGAAAACCTCAGCAACTCCAGTGGATTAATCCATTATTTGTCTGTATTAGCATGTGACAATTGGTTTATTACTGTAAGGTTGTTCTGTTGCTTTGCATTTTCTGTATTCATGTAAGATGCTTTCCAGTGCAAAGAGTATTTCCAAAACTGCAAAAGCAGAAAGTTCTATTCAATAGGAGATGTTATGTAAGAGCTGTTTGAGACACCATCAAGGATGCTTACTCAATGATAAGGAAACATAATCCTGTCAGGAGTGCAATATATAAGATTTATTCTATGGATCATTATTTTGAATGAGGACTAGATAATCTTAACATTATTTGTGCCTGCTGAA
>NW_009953496.1:1974292-2029794 GCF_000747805.2 Chaetura pelagica | reverse complement strand
TGCTGAACAATTTTTTCATTACCTTCCCCTTAAGTGGGTCAAAACATTTCACTGAAATTAAACTAGGTGGCTCCAAGCATTTATAAATACATACTAAATTTATGTCAAATCAAGTGAAAAAGCAAACAGCATATATATATCTCAGTATAAACCTCTAAATTATTTTGGCATAACTAAAATATCATTAACTAGTATCTTAATGCTTCTCCTTGCTAAGTAGGTTTTGCCCATTAGTTTGACTGCTATGTCTTCTTAAATCACACTGCAAGAAAAGAGAAGTACATATTATATATTTCCATGTCATATCTCATGGAAGCAAAGTTCTATAAAAAATGTAATTCCTCAATAGTTTTCTGAGACAGAGATTATTTATCTTTTTTCCAGATAAATGGCAATTTCTTCAAAAATGCCTCTTGAGGTTTAGGATTGTCATTATTCCAATGTCATATTCCTTCTCTTCCAATGGATACATTGCTTAAAGGACAGAGTAACTGTCTTACTTTTTTTTTATTGGAATAGATTTTGATTTTAAGCATTTATCAGCTGAAAAACAGGCATCCTGATGTAGCAGTGAGTTCTTGTTTCCAGGTTATCAGCAGTATAGTCAATTCTAGTGGACAAATCGTAATTATGTGATCCAATTCTCACGTAGTGAGACCAGAACTGACAGCAGATGCTGAGAAATGTTTTAAAGAAGACAGCCTATTGAGCTCCTACTGTTTATTTCTGTTTTTCCTTATTCCTAGAACTGTGCAAATTCAGGGTGGGGTAGAAATTCTAATTAATTCTCATTGTAAGTAGGACACAGGAACAGATTTCGTGCTCCTAATAATGAATACTTAATGAATACTTAAAGAGGTCCCATGGTCAATGAGAGAAGAACTTCTCCAAGGGGTTATTCATCCCTTTCCTGATTTGTTATTGTCCTTAAGAAGTGCTGCTGCTGCCAGTAGAAGAGTTTTCGCTGAAGAAGATAAATATGTACACATAATATTACACACATCCCCTCAAAAAATCTTTATTTACTAAATATTTCATTTTAAATTATAACTGAAACAAAGAAAGTACTTATAGCATTCCAATACCAGCTTCACTTCCATTAGTTGCTTAATGGACTTATCATTCACTGTTCCTCTCTTCTCTCTTTCCATCCTCTCTCCTTTCCATGCCTTCACAGCTGAATGAGTATCTGGCATTAACTTGCAGTTATTTGGTATCCATTCTTGTTAAAATAATCAGGTCCCTGATTATTTTTAACTTCTTTGTTTTTAAGTATATTTTGTGTGCATCAGTGTGTTTGCATGTAAAGTTTTAACCAATCTTTAGTTACTGGCAATCATTCCTGGATTCATTTGTTTGCTCCTATGTTTCACTAGTGCAACACAGAATGCCAGTACCAAACTCCTTTGAAAGCTCAATGTTAGCAAAATAGTAGACTGTGTACTCTGATCCCTACTATGCTTTGGTGGAAGTCTCTGTATTGCCACACATGTTGCACTGATACATCTTGAATGGTTTTGCTGTGTAACAAAAAGAATGTTTAAAATGAGTTCTGGGGAAACGTCACACTTTGGGGATATTCATACATTCATGTGAGAGTGACGTGGTTTGTGTACAGTGACCATAACCTGGAATATAACACTTTTTTCTAAACATAAATCTTATTGTCCATTAAGCCTTCTTACTAAACAATGCAAGACTCAATTAACAGCAGTACAGATTTATTTTTTCTCCCTTCACTGTTTCTTAGGTGTCATCTGGCACATTCAAGCTAAAAGACAGAAATAATGTTTCACCTTATATTGCAGAAAAAGGTTCTCTGTTAGAATAAAGACCTCATTTGTTGAATTTTGTTGTTATATTTCAAAAAGATCATTGACTTTGATAAGTAACAAACCATAGCAGATTTTAACCAGTTCTGGTCTTAAGGTTTTTATGTGCGTTTTTGCCGTGGAGATTTTTTCCCTCTAATGATGTTAAATATGACCAGTGACTTTCTAGTGCGACTGATATGATACATTTACAACATGTTTAATACCACAAAAGTGTTATTAAAGACATATACTAATGACTTTGCACTGATACTTTTTTTATCCTACTAATTGAAACACCAATAAAGACTGATCTTTTTTGTGCATTTGGTAATTTTCCTGCAAGAGTTGGGACCACAGACACAATAAGGAAATGGAACAATCTTCTGGGTATTTTCTGCTCAATGTTGAGCACTGTTTTTGAGAGAAGATATATTTATTCTTTTAAGGTATATAACTATTTTACCTTCTCCAGACCTGGCAACCCCACAATGTCAGGAAAAAAAACCCCAAAACTATTAAGGAGAACATGTGATCTGAGTTCTCATGGCTGTAATAATGATGTTGTTGCTGGTATTTGATTCTGCTACTCGAACAGACTTAGTACTTTTTAATTAAATCAGTTATTATCTGACAGACCCTTTGCTAAAATGGATATGAAAACTTGGGTGGTGTTTGCAAAGATAAGCAATTAATTGTATTATGTCACAGACACAGAAAGCAACATTAAGAGCTACTTTCCAACCATTTGTCTTTTTCTTTCCTCATTCAAAACACAAAATGGGAAAAAAAGATGTATCCTCATGGGGAAGTTTCTTCTTTTACCTGCCTACATATTGTCTATACAATGCTTGAAAAATGGCACTTTTAGGACATATTTTTAGATATATAGCCTTGATTGAAAGTGACAGTGATATTTCTTGCTTTATTTCTTGCTTATTTGTAATGGACACTTAAAAGTTTTCTCATCCTCTCTTCCCCCTCTTCCTTCCCATTCAGCATTGAACTTCTTGTGAATGACAGCAGAGGGGTTGTACAGCACGCTCAATAATAAGAACGGAGTTGAAAAGAATTTATCGAAAAAACAAATATTTCATTTTTGAGGCAAACTGTGTTGTTTTGAATAGCCAGTACCTAAACAAGGACCATTATGTGAAAATAAGAATATTTGGTCTTCTGCATAGGCCCTCAATTTTCAGCTTTGCTCTTCAGAGCAATGGGATCTAGTTAGTCAGTTACTTAGTGCCACTAAGCACAAAGAATACTTATATACTTCATTTTAGAAAGTGTGAAGGCACAAATCTGAGATATTTAGCAAGGATTCCACACCACTGCCCTTCCCCACCTGCCCCTGTGCTTTCTCTGTTCTCTGTTCAGACAACAGTTTCTCTGTTGTCATACTGTAATTTTACTGAAATGTTAAAGGAAAGAACTCAAATTGTTTGAAAGGGAAAAAGCAGAGCAAGGGGAAAATCACCTGCTTCTTACCCTTACCTTTCAAAAGTGAAAAAAAATTCAGTTCCACCAGTGTTGGAACAAGTTGGGTTTTTTTGTTCTTGTGTAGTTCAGTGTTGACTGCTGAAAAAAACACAGTATGTGTGCTCCTGAGAAGCATCTGTTCGTCTTTTTTGGTAACATTGCCCTGAAGAACCCTCTTCAATTTAAAAGACACATTCTTTATTCACAATTAATGTGGGAATGACAAAGGCAGAATGAGATGCACCTATAGTCTTATTTACATCCCAAAATTCAAGTTGTTCTCCTGACTATAGCCTGTGTATAACACTGTTGCAGACTCTGGTACAGACACAGTTCCAAATATGTTGGTATTTTTATGTGTATGTTTTGCAGCTGAGTTTTGCTAGATAAAGCAACCTAAGCAGGATAACATGCAAGGGAAATAGTGAAAAAGCTCATAGCAAAAACTGTAATTCTGAAACAATTTTCTCTTGCATAGACTTACTACATGGGCAGCCAACTTCATTTTGCCTAACAAGTTAGACTGTGCTAAAGACAGCATTCAGTCCACAAAAAGTGTGGATCTCATCAATCATAAAGAAGTAAGACAATCTATGAGATACTCACCAGAAAATATTGGAAAGAAAAAAAACAACAGACATCTGCAATATGCCTTCTTCAGAGCTTTGGTTGTTTGAATTAAGTAAAATATAAAAGATTTATTCCACCAACGCATGCTGATGAAATTTTCTTTTATAAATGAGTAGTTTTGTACTGAAAGAGTTAATAAGAAACAATTACAAAAAGTGTATGGAAAAAATCCTTTTTTTAACAGTTTTACTACCTTCCAAAACCTGAAAACACCCTCTTTCTGCCCTTACATATGGAAGCATAACACCTTGCTAACTAGACCTTGTACTCTGACAACAGTAAATACTAGATCTCACATACTAAACAACGTAATGAAATTAATCTGCTTAATTTACTCATGTATAAACATTGTTCTGATTTTAGTATAAATGCATGAAGTATGGTGCTTTAGTTTGTCTGACTCTCCAAATATTTGAAGAAAATAAAGACTTGTCATTTCAAAATGAAACATTTCAGATTCATTCTAAAGTCATTCCAGTTAAAAATTAAAACATTTTTCAGAAGTATTTGTAGATTTTCCAAACAATTTCAAAGAAGTTTAATGTAAAAGTTTTAAAACATAATTAAAAGAAGTATGACTACACAGGCTAGTGCTCAAAATCAAATGGGACAAACCTTCCTGATTGTGCAAGTCTAGGAAGAGTTACTGTAATTTATGATTCCTTTATTCAAAATCAGAGCTATTCATTTGAAGCCTAATGAAATATGTCATTATCATTGATAGATGTCCTTTCAGAATTCCTCAACGTATCTGAAAGTGTCTGTGAAATATAAAATCAGAAAGAATTATCAGAAGGCAGGCGCACCTCTCCTGTGAAGACAGGCTGAGAGAGTTGGGGTTGCTCAGCCTGGAGAAGAGAAGGCTCCAGGGAGACCTTATAGCAGCCTTACAATACCTGAAGGGGCTACAGGAAAGCTGGGGAGGGGGTTTTTACAAGGGCCTGTAGTAAAAGAACAAGAGGTAATGGATTAAAACTGAAAGAGAGGAGATTTAGGTTAAGGAAGAAATTCTTGACTGTGAGAGCAGTGAGACACTGGAACAGGTTGTGCAGGGAAGTTGTAGAGGCCCCCTCCCTGAAGACATTCAAGGTTAGTCTTGATGGGGCTTTGAGCAACCTGATCTAGTTAAAGAGGTCTCTGTCCACTGCAGGGGGGTTGGACTAGATGACCTTTAAAAGGTCCCTTCCAACCCAATGCATTGTATGATTCTATGTGTGAATTTTGGAGGCTTCTGTTCAGCCATCCCAAATCACAAATATTCTGGGAGTAATAAGATTATAACACTGAGAGGAATAATGGATTTAAATGTGAAAGTGTCAATAATGTCTCATCTTGTGCTACGAAGATGTACTCGAGCCTTTTAGCTGAAATCTTGTTGATATGTTGAACCTGGCTTTTGATCACACTAGAGATTGGGCTGTTATAATTCACTTTATGTGAATGAATTTATACCGATGTTTACTGAAAGAACATGGAATTGACTCATGGGCTAAATTATTAACCATCTCTTCCTTGTTTTTCTAGCTCCTGTCCGCTACTTTCAATGTGTCTTCCTAAATGGACCTAATGGATTTGGACTGCAATTTCCCACTAATCCCCCTTCAGACAAGGAAGAAACAAGTCACACAAAGACTTCCAAGAGAAAGACAAGGAAGCAAGGGCAGTAAAGAGACTGAGTTCTGTGATCACTCACATTTTGCACTTTATCTTTTCTGGTGACATCCACAGTAGTTACAGTAGTACTTGTCATTGCAAGAATGTGATCCACTTGGACACACGAACCTGGAAAGTTTCCATGGGACAGAGGCAAATCAAGCAGTAGTGAACTGTGTTGGACAAAGGTAGAAATGTAAAAGTGCCCCATTTCTCAAAGAAAGCTGCAATGCTAACAAAACATTGACCTGATTGTGTGCGTGAGTGCATGTGTGTATTTTTCTGCCTCTTTTGCTCTTCTTGTTTTTCTTTACCTGCCTGCTTAGCATTGAAGTGAATCTGTTTTCCATTTAATCTTATCTAGGGAGTGAAAGGTTGAATGTAGCTTTTATATCAGCAAGACTGCAAGACTACCTACAGTCCTAAATCATTTCTTCTTAATGTTAAATCAAGTTGCTGACAGGAAAAAGCCTCAGTAAGTCATGAAAATGTGCTCTGTGACTGGTGCTATTTTTATGTCTCATTGACCAGTGTAGCCTGAAGCTCACAACTACAGAGCAGCTCAATATACTATCAGTGAATTGACTCCGCAAGTCATGCTAATGATTAATATTTCTATTTAACTTGAAGCAGTAGAAGTATGGTTTGATTGCCCTGCCTGTTGGTGAAATACCAACTCCTCTGCCTGTAAAACCCAGAGAAAGTGAACAACACAGCAAAGGTGAGGAAATCCAATGTTTTACCAACATGGAGGTCCCAAGAAACAAATCATTTTAGTACTCCTACTTTTCTTCTCTAAGTAAATCAGATTGACTTGCAACAAAGACCATGTAAATGAAGAACGTATTAGGCAACAATTTGTTATCACCATAAGTCAGATGAAAAGCTATGATGCGAGATACTACTCATGAAACTAAAGCAACACAAGTTTCCAATAGGTAAACATGCCAATTGGATGCAATGGCAGATCACTGAACAAAATAAAAACAAAACAAAAAACAACCAAGAAACCAAACAAAAAACAAACAAACAGGGAAAAAAAAAAAAAGCCAATAAAGAACACGCAAACAAACAAAAAAAAAAAAAACCAACAACAACAATCAGGAGCATATGAAATAATCCGGGGAGCTGTTTTTACTAGACAAAATGAAATTACCTCCTCAGAGCACCCTGCATTTGGCAATTTATAGATGAGAACTGGAAGCAGATAAACAAATCCTCAACTTTTTTTCATGCATTTCTATAGAAATAATGGGTTTGTTGCCTTAAGGAGATAGGATGGTATTTGATCCATGTGAAGGCACATGACTGAAAACCAACATCTCAGTTGTCTGTATGTTTGACAGTGTAAGTAATTATGCATTTTTGCAAGCTGTTATATGTTTGTATTTCCTTATTGGTTTTGCATTTAGTCTGTGAAATGTACAGCAGTGATCTGATGTTACCTTATAGTTACCTGATGAAGCAACATGATGCTCTTTGTACAATCTAGCTACTCCTAGAGTTTGTTCAAACCAGTAGCCATATACTGCTTTTTTATTTTTAGCATAGTTCAAAATAACATCAGTCCCTTCCCCCACCCCTCTCCCTGGTGACCCATTCTTACCTCAATCAAATAATTGACTCACAGGAGTTTTGGACAACTGAGTCTTTGGCAGCATCGTGTGATTCAGAAAGCTTTGCTGTTATACTCCTGGGTCAGGTTGGTAGGCTCTGATTGCTGCTCATGGCCTTATGCTGACTAGGTTCTTGGTCTTAATGCGCTCTCATATTGCAAAGGTCCTCTGCTGCAACAACAGTCATTGCAACAAGCATTCTATATGGTGGTTCCTGGGAAGACATAGGAACAGGTCCTACCCTAGAATCAACCCTTCCTACATAGGAGCACACTGCAGATAAAAGCATTCATAGTGACTGTGAAATCTGCTCTGGAGATAGAGCTGTCAGCAGAATACTTCAGTATAAAAATTACAATCTAGTTTGCACATTGGGCCTCTTTATATTTCCAGTAACTTTTTTCCCCTTCACAATCTTGGATATTTTATACATTACTATGGATGTTATTTCCCTAGGATTTTACCGTGAAAATGGTTTTAAAATGAGATTATAACTTTCTGAAAATCGGTTATTTCAATTAAATATTTTATCTAGTTCAAATGATCAGGACAGAATTTTAATATAATATAGGCCATTAATTTTTTTTCAGCTTCTTTTGGCAAAATAATATTTTTTCATTATAGTTAGCCTGAGTCTTTTCTTGCAATTTGAGTTGGGAGATGACAAGAATATGTTCCAGATTTCATTTCCACAATGTTTCAATTAGATATACAAAATCTTTGGAAATACAAACAGTACTATCACTGAATAAGTGATATAAAATCAGTAATATATTGTTGGTTCCTAATCTCAGTCACTGTCTCAAACAACAGGAGAAACAGGTCCACTCTCAAAGTGGCAAGCTTTTTTTTTTTTTTTAAATTCAGCTAGAAACTAAAAATATTACTTGAATTTCATGGTTTTACTCAAGTTAGTCTGAAATATTGCAAAGTCATGTGCTGATTATTATTCATTTTGGAAAAAAATTAAAAATAAATGTTGTTCCTGTCACTGTGATGTTTTCCCATGGATCCATCCAAAAGCTGAGAATAAGGGTTTATATATATAAAATTTCTATCCCTGCAAAGTTATACAAAGCTTCTGAATATAAAAACATAGCATTTCTTACAATTAGACTGGAAACATGTATCAGTACGCACCGCAGTTATTCCTCATAAGTGTTTTTGCACTGGAGAGGAACCACCATGTACCAACCATAATTGCCCAAGTCTGGAGTGAAGGAGTGAAATTGAGGTTGGGAAAACAGGGAAGAAAGGTGTTTTAATATTTGTTTTTCTGTTTCCCAATATCAAAATCAGCAATTACAATTTTGTATTAATTTTCCCTGAGTCTGCTTTGTCCACAACAGTAATTAGTCAACCTGTCTGTTTTTATCTCAACCCATGAGATTCCTTGTTCCTGTTCTTTTTATTTTGTCCCCCTGAGGGGACAAGTGAGTGGCTGGATGGGGAGTTTGGCTGTGAGCCAAGGCAAACCCACCACAGCTGGTTGTTACACAGATCCTATACAATTTTTACTATATGGCAAAAAAAACCAAAAACATCTATTTCTCTCACATGAAGGGTCTCCACTTAGAACACAAGACAGAACATATATAACTTGTCCATTGCCACAAAATTTATCCTTTTGATCCCCAACTCTAGAACTACACTGCTAGGGTTTTTATACACAGCCATTTACTACTTACTATAGTCTAGCTCAGATGCCAAATTCCCTACAGAAAAACTGATGATACTTTAATCCAACATAACACAAGAAGTGAAGTAAACACAGTTACAGAGTGCTGTCTTTATCTGCCAGGACATAAGCACCCAGGAGAGCAGCTGAAAGGTTCTTCCCTTTCCTATCTTACTTAATGCTTTGCTTCCACTTCAGAATCCCCCTTTATAATCAACACAGTATAGTGAGAAAGAAATGAGTGGAAGATTTACTCCCATGGGAAGAATACTGGTTGTTTAAGCTGCTTCAGACTGAAGACATTCAAGTTCCAGTTGTCCATGGTTACAAGCTATCAGAAGTACTTCTTTCCAAGGATTCGAGATCTTGGAAGCCAACAACAAAAGTAAAAGGATAACATGAATAGTAGCGGGAGAAAGACAAAGTGAAGGTGTGAGGGGCTGGTAACTGACAAAGCAAGAGTAAATATCAAATGCTTTATGAGGGTTTCTAGGCAGGAATTATGCATTAAAGAAGATCAGCTAAAGATTCACCTTTGAGAAAGTGATATTTCTGCCACCTTTTAGTTCTCCAGAAGGAAGAAACACAAAGACAAATGGAAATATGAACCATGTATTATTTATACACCTGAAAAGGTCACTAGGTATCTAGCTTTAATACCATCCATTTATCCTGAGTGAAGTTCTGTGGGCAAAGCCTTATACAGAGTGTAACCCTCAATGCAGAAATCTTAGCCTTTCAATTAAACAATGAAATAACATGATATTTTGTGGGCTTTTTCCTTTTGTTGTATGAATTTCTGTGTACACTTGCTGCTTGTGATTAATTCTCTGCATAACAATCTGTTCTGCAGTACTCACATCTCAAGAACTGTGTCAGTTGTTGCTGTAATTTCTTCTCAAGAGTTTTCTTCAATTTTCAGTCTTGTTTATTATTATAATAGAAATTAGTAGTATTTTTAGAGCACAATTTCATTTTTCCTGGTCCAAAATCCCGGCCAATTAATTTACTCCATGGTGCTTCCTTTTGGAAAATTATTACCAAAAAAATGCACCTTCCCAATATCAATTTTATTATGTACAGGGAAAAAGGAAAATTAGTTTTCCCAATGCTCACTAGATAATATCTGTTTACAATTTTAGGCCTGTTTCTTCATGTAAATTGCTTATTCTTAAAGGGAAAAATATATATCTTTACTCAAGTGACTGTTCCTTTTGGCTTGGTTCTTCTTTTAATGATTTCATTTTCTATAGATGAAAGGATACACTGCCCATTGGCAAGCTTCTTTCCAGATTTGTTTCTACCTGAAAACTCCTCTTCACTTTCTCGCAGAATATCTAATGGTAATAAGCATAACCTTTGGTGTCTCACTCATCCATGGGAAAGTGTATTAGGTAATACTGTCTGGTGTCTGAACCAGTAAATCACTGAATGTGGTTAGTAGCAGAGGTAATAAGGAGCTTCTTCCTGATAAGTTTAATATATTTGCTTTTATAATTCTAAAGTTTTCTCATTTTTTCTGCTAAATTTTGCTCAGAAATACATGTATTCTCCCATCTATCCCATGCTAAGCTCCAGCTAGTAGCAAAAGCAAACATTCTTTGAAAACCAATCATCAAACTGAAAAACTGTAGTAATGGTAAAGGCTAAACAGAAACACTTAATCAGATGCTTCTTTCATTCTGCAAAGAGACATTACAAAATTAAGGTCTCCTCAGTTTGGGATCTATCAAACAAAGGGGAAAATAAAGGTGCTGACATAAATAATCCAACATACTTTCCAGCTGAATGAGAAAGATATAAATGCATTTTTATTGTGCAACCCACCTTCTGTGCTTTATTTTTCTTTCAGAAGAACAAAGCAAAGAAAGAGTCTTGAGTACCAGGCTTTAAAATTAGAGGTTAGCTTTAGAATTTTAAAAAAGAAAAGGCAACATGAAGACAGTTTGATGAGAACCTTCCGTGTTCTTCTCTAAATATTTTATCTTCCTGTCAAAGTGATACGGTCACCCTTTTGCAAAACAACCGAGTCTCTTTGTTCTGTCCTTGATCTTGATGTGAGTGGTTGTAACTCTGGCTTGTGAAAAACTGGATAAATCAGTATTACTTGGTGATTTTTTTAGAGTTTGGAAACCAATGAAGTGTTCTGCTGACATATATATATTTATAGATGTGAATATATACATATAGGTCTACTGTACTTGCATACCCACCATGGAGATTTCAATTAGAATGAAAACGTTCTCTGATAAATCAGATTAGTAAAATAAAACAAGGAAATTGGAGCAATGATTCAAATAACGTTAACTGTTCTTTTAAAATTCACAACAAATGTAAAAAAAAAATAAATAATAAAGAAGTAGAAGATAAAAACTAATTAATATATCTGCTTTTCTTAGAAGATTGTAAGACCCTAACAAGTCAAATCAGGCAGATCTTCCTTTTTAGTTAATTTTCAAGAGTGTTTTCCAATTAATGTCTTGCCAACTTATTTATCATCTTTGGGCACAAGTGACAGAAGCTAATAGAATTCTACAGACTTAAAGGACATTTGAATCCATCCCTGAATCCACTTTTTCAACTGCTTGATCATTTAGGTAATGATTTTGGAAGCTTCCCAAAAAAGAAGTAGAAGAGAAAATAAAGTACCAAAGCATTTTTTTCATGTATTCATTTTCAAAACAAAAACAGAAAAAACACTTGGAGAATTAATAACAATGACAGTGAGGTTATCAAATGCTAAATGTCATGAAAACTAAACATCTGGGTGCTTCAGCTTCCAGGAAATAAAAACATGCATTCCTCTAGTTTTCCTGAAACCTAATGATTTAGGGAAAAAATAGTCAAACATTTCAGTTTATAACTGTGCTGTTGATGTCCTGTAGTCTCAGTGGGTTAGAATCAGTGAGAATGAAATGTCCTTGTAATCAAAGACAGAAATATAGTAAAATTAATGCAGGTTTGGGGTACCAATTCATATTTTTCATAGGGATATTTTACAGATTCATCTGCTTGTGAGCAGTTTTATTATGTACAGTAGAGGTTGGCACACTGCAATAAAAGGGTTTCTGCAATTTAGTTGACATCATAAATTATCTGAAAAAAAAATGTGCAGCAACAGAGCAGTTAAGGTTTGAGTATGACCCCATATGACAACTTTCACCCTTCATGTTGAGACCATTACCATGAAAGGCTTCTATCGCATGCAACTATTGTCAGCTGTTTTCTTCCAAAAATGCTTTTGTTTAGATATATGCGTATTTTTAGAGTGCTAAAATAATTCTTCAGTATTTGTTCTCTAGCACTAATATGCTGTAAAAATAAAATAACTGGCTAAGATGCAAAGACTTAGTTTTAGCAAGAAACTCAGTGTTTTAGACTTGTAATGGAACTAACAGTATCAGCAAATTTTGTATTTCATATTTAATTTGGCCATTTCTTTCATCTTTTATCATATGAATGTCTTAACCAAAACTTTAAAGTGAAAGAAAATTATTTAAATTCAATTGGGAAGCAATTTAGTACTTAGTAAAAAATCACTGAGTAATAATAGGGAAGACCTTTAGTATTTTCATATACTTTGAAGACTATTTCTTTAAAATAGCAGTTGATAACTAAATCACATGACATAGATGCTGTCTTCTGACATCAGCAATGAATGCTTTTCACACTATGGATGACTTCTTACCTGTTTATGGCACAAATACCCGTTACTTGAAATGTACTTTTAGTGGAGCTCCATCATATTAGTAATCTGAGGACATAGATTTACGTGCAAAGACTGATGAGAAGAAACGTCTGTGTGTGTTTGGATGCATCAAGGCTCCACAGGCTGCACCTGTGTTCCTATGGATATGGATATGTATATGCAGAGAGCTAACCCCATTCCCTCAGCACATTCATAAATTCATGGGATTTAAAGCTCAGACAGGCCCTTTTATTTCATCCTTTGGCCTTTATATAAAGTCCAATAACTCAAGCTGGAATAAAGCACAACTGTTTAAAATCCATTTTGAACAAGCTAATAAAAGGTTTGTAGATTGAGCACTCTTTTCCCCATGCTGTTGGTATTTATAAGAGGTCTCAGTATCCAATGCTACCCTGTCTTTTCTTTTCAAAACACAATTACAATCATTTTAATAATGGTTTACATTAGTGTTCTCGAATTGACACTGATGAAGCTATATGAATTTATTGCTCAAAATTGGATTTTGCCTACTGTGAAGACCCAGAGGAGGCAGAGATCTGAACAAATCATTTCACTGTGGATCATTAATGAAGCTAAACCCATTATTGTTGTATTTGACAAAATCAGATTTCTACTACCACAAGGCACAGATTCAAATTTACCCCATCATCGGTGTTCTCCAGAAGAGGAAAAAGTGGAAAAAGTTGTAAAGTTTTTCATTTTAGAGCACTGAGATGTTTACCTAGGACAACAGCTGAGATTATATTAAATGTGAACATTTGTACATCTAATGTTTGTACATTAACTGGAAAAATATTCTAAAGTTTAAAACCAGACTTTGTCTTATTGGAAATCCTTACAAAGTATCTATATTAGTGGCTGCTTTATGAATGCAATTTTAGGCTTTCGAGAAACAGGTCTGGGAACAAACTACTGAGTGGAAAATCATACACATGATTGTGCATACATACGATGGGTGACTGAGCTAGTGGGATTTTTGCTTACTGAGGAAGACTTTCCTCCATTCCTTCCCTCTCCAGCTGAGAAGAGAGAACAGACCTGCAAGGAACTGGCCACCCCAGGAAGAAATGAGAAGCAGGACAGTGAAAGCAGATGAGAGCCAAGTCAAGGTTTGAGGCACTTTGAGTCCCTGTGTTATTTGGAGGTCATGGAACTCAAGAAACTCTACAGTCACTGATACAGAGTTAATTTTTTGTATCCTTGACCATTTTCTGCTCATTGCTGGTACAATACTATTTTGCAACTATTTCTGAGGAGCTAGCTTTGAATGTACAGTGCTCATGTTCAGTTTTATGAACAGGGAATTCAATCAATTTGCAAACCACTACCAGGCTGTGTCTACTTTTGTTTGATTATTTTTTTATAATAGCTTTTATGGATATCAGTACTTGATCAAATCAATTGGCCTAGCCAGCATAAATCTGCAGTTAAGCAGCTGAAGTTGCTGACTGTCTAAGAAACCATCCTTCTCTCTTCCTTCTTTCTCTGTGTCTGGGCAAGCACCCACATAAACCAAGCTGTCTGTACCATCTTCTTCTGGTGGACAAACACCACTCCAAATTACTGTGACTGTCAGTTCCTCGGGGGAAATAAAAATTGCCTCTCTCTGGTGTGATCCCAGTGTGTCTAGTAGAAGACAAAGAGGGCTTGCTTCTGTTAATGTGTTAGAAGCCTTGACATTTGCTGGGGACCAAACTGCTGTCATCTTCCAGGAAAGTAATTACCTCACCCACCAGACAAGGCCCTAAAAATATTTATATAGATGGTGCTCATTGTGTGTGTGAAGACTGAAAGTCATTTGCTTTATGAATTTGTCAGAGCCAGGGTAATTATCCCCAGCTCTTGCCAAAAAAGGCACCAGGGCATAGTGTTCCTGAACTCCTCTGGGCTGGATGCTCTGTTAGTTGTCATTATTAATAACCATCATTTGCCATATATTTGCATAGGGCTTGGAACACAACATGAACCATAACATCTTAATATGATATATTAGTAATTATATACTATGATAATGACAAGTCAGCAAGAAAGTCCTCCAGTCTTTACCTGTCGTAAGACCAATGTATATTACTGTGTTAAAACTTGTCTGAACCTGAAAACTAACAAAAAAAAAAAAAATAGTCTCTGCCAAGCTAGTCTAATCTAAAAAAAAAAAAAATAAATGTGTGGAATTACACAAAAAGTATAATGAGTTCTACCCCCTTGTCCAATTTCAATGGCAATTTCTATTATAACCTGACAGGTACAAACAAAGCAGGCCCCAGATCTCATCACTATACTTTACAGAAAGCCAACAACTCATGCCAAAGTTAATTAATTTTGCTCTTTTCTGCTCCCTTAATATGTCCAAAGGCATCTCCAGATGTTTAAAATTTTTCCCATTGGAGCAAATGTTAGATAATGCTTCTGTTCTTTTTGTTAAAGAAAAAAAAACCAAACAACATTAATATCCCATGAGACAATTAAGTAACTTCTATCTAAAACTTTTTGCCTTCCCACAGCTCCTGTCCCAGCCTTCCACAAGATTCTATGACACAACATTTGTTCCATCACCTGCTTCTTCCAGTCACCCATGATGGAATAGAAAATAGAGGTGTTTTTATCCACTACATTTTCTTGCAAGCCACAACCATGGGCATAACGCTTCTGCCTTTGTGCTCTACAAAAGTACAATCTCATATACAATACTAGCAACTCCTTAAGTGCAAAAAATATGAATATATAATAGAATATTTTATCTGCAGAGTAGGCATCATCTATGTAGTGCAGTATGTCAACAAATGGGATTCTGATAACCAAAATTTGGATGTGCAAGGTTAAAAAGAAGAAAATGTGAATACTCCTCTCACTGCAGAAACAGAGATAGGATTAGATTCTTTGTCTATGCTCCAACTATTAGGGGGAAAAAATCCTTAAGGGTTTTGATTAAACACTAGGAAAAGTCATCCCTAAGTACCAGTGCTGGCTGCTATGTCCCTGATCCTGTCAAAAATAGGATACTTTCCATTTCCCTCCTATTTTCTCTTCTGGAATGAAAGGAAGAAAAATATGAAATAGTCTAAAAGAAAAAGCAGCCAGTAGCCAGGTGGGATTTGAACAACATGAGCAAAAATCAGCTCAAACTCTGAGCAATATTTATACAGTATCCTTTGACTGCCCCTACCGCATGGAACTATGTAGAACATAAGGATTATTTGAATTGTTCAGGACATTGTAAAAATCTAATAATATCTTTCTCTTTAACTCATGTTGCTTGCGCAGGGTGTTTTTTTGTTTGTTTTTCTTTTTTTTTCTGTTATGCTTCCTACACCTTTAATGAAAGTTGACTATTTCACTTCTAGCTTAGCATACCATAACATAGCGTATCAGCCCCTCTGGTCTTTATCACTGTTAGTGTCAACACTGTATTTTAATTTATTTTTTTTCTCTACTTCCATTTTTTCACTTGCACCATGCCCACTGGAGAAGAGATTCCAAATTCTTCTCTCGAACTTCAAATAAATACTCTTGCTTTCATAGATATGTCAATCTGAGGTAAGCAGAGAGGGATTAAGAGCATGGACAAGTTATAAGAGGAAGACAAGCCTAGAGTCTGGATTACACTATCCCCATGTTCTTTTTTTATTATAGAGACAACTATTTTACTGTCCTTCAATTCTCTGATGAAACAGAAGTATTTCAGTTAATAATGAATGTTTAAGGAACAGAGAAATAATATCTTTCTCAGTACAATATGATGTGACGATAATTACTCTGGTTGTTGAACTAGAAAGAAGGGCCTAGATAAATGAAAAATGTTTTAAGAAAAAAATAGATCAATTAGACACCTTACTATTTGTTCTGATACTTTCACATACCTATACGTCAATTTCTGGCAAACTGTAAAACTGTCAAAATCTGTGTGAAGTATCTCACCTCATCATGACCAAATGAAGCTCCAGGAGACAGAGTAGCACTGAAGGTCCTTTCAGGACCCAACCCAGCATACATATTCAGAATATGAATTACAGTTTTTCAAGCATTTCAAAAGAAAAAAAAAAGTTGTAAAGAAAAGATTGAAAACCTATTGATAATTAGAAAACAAAACTTGAAAGTTTCATATTTCTCTTAATTTGCAGATTTTTCTTCTTAATTTTCAATAGTTTTTTTCTTCACACTATGTAGATAAGATTGTATATGTACTGTCATGTATTGGCAATTTTTGTGACAGAAAATAAATCATAATGAAAATACAGAGTAAACCCCATGTAATTCCAGTCATTCATTATAAATGCATTTTTGGTTGTGATGTTTCCCCTGCAGGTACCTTTTCTAAGTTATTACAGATACTTAAAGGATTTATATTACTAATTATTTATCGTGCTTCTACTTGTTGAAATTAATTTCACTTAAATGAGAAATTATAAATGCAATAAAATTAACAAGACTACTTTAATAAAACAAAATATATTTTCATTTGGCATTTCTGTGCTGTAGATGAGAAACAGTTGAAACGAAATATCAATTGATTAATAAAAAGCAAGCAAGTGACATAATTTCTGAATGCTCTGTGTGCTTCATTTAGCATATGATAAATGAAAGATTTTATTATGCAAAGTTTTAATGTGTAGATATTAACATGCTTATTTGTTTTTGTGATAACACAGAGTCAAGCTGAGGCTCTCCATACACACTTCACATATGGAGTGTATTCAGAGGAGCGTGTGTGTGAAGGGTTGATGGTGAACTGAGTTGCAGTTTACTCAGTTATGACACCACTGAAAGGTTAACATCACATACAAGTTCTTCTATCACTGACTGAAGCTCAGAGATTAAATTTCTCTTTGTCCTGTCTCTAAAATTTGGTTTTAAATTGATTCTTCTCCTTAGGTGTGTTTTAATAAAGAGGTAGTCAGTGACTCAAAGCACATTTCCAAATATATCATTGCACTAAGGGCAACAGAGAAAGAAGAGGCAATTTAAAGAACTAAATTTAAAGTAATATTTTTGTTTTTCTGTGATGGAAGAAAAAAGGCAGGTTTTAAACTCTGTAAATAATTAGTATCCAAAATATTATTAAGTGAATGGGCTTCATTGTTATTAAACATGCTATGCGAAGAACCATAGACTTCAGTTTGTTTACAACTGTCACTTGCTTGTTACATTTGATTGACTTCCATTTGTGTACTAGAAGACAGTGTACAGTCATTTCCCATTTCTGTTCTTTGTGATAGTGCTGATTTCATGGTCTTCTTTTATACTCCCAGTCATACTGTTTTATTTTCAACCTGAAAACTTAGAGTCTACAATGTCATTCAGCAGTGAAGTGATGGTGAAAAGGGCATGTGTTTATTTGCACTATTTTAGTGAGGTAAGAATTGAAGTACAAATGCTACTAAACAGTTACATGTTTTCTGATACAATTTTCTTTATCTACAGAAATTTGCCAATGAATCCACGTGTTACTTCTGCCAATACTTATGTTAACGTGGGTTTCCTGTGAGGGTTCTCTTGAGCAAATGTTTGTTTAAGAACTGGTGTCTGAGTTCTGAAGATTTGCAGTTCTGAAAAAAAGGAGGATCTCTTTGATAACAGCTTTTCAATAAACCTCTGGGGCACCATGCATTCGGTTTTTAGTATGTATGGTTAATGTACTGAGGGTTGTGTGAATTCCACTATAGTGAAGAATGCTGGATGTGCAATATTGTTGGCTTCATTAAAAATCACCTACTTTGTTACCATGGCTTACCAGTAAAACCTAAGAATACGTTGTGTGTTGGAATAATTCAGAATGAAGCACCTAGTTCCCTTATAGAAGGTTTTGCCATCAAGACAGCATCTTCTTTGCAAAAATTTGCATGTGTCTGAGAGGCTTAATTTTAATAAAGCCACTAAGCTGGAATACAGCAGCCGTGTTGAGTGTCAGGCATGGAAACGTCAGAGAGGGGTAAATACTGCCAACATACAGATTGCCAACACACAGATTACAATGGAGGAGCACAACCCTCAACTAAAATGGAGTACCCCAGGAGCTGTTGTATTTGCCTAGCAGATTAGGTAAAATCAGTCACAAAAAGTATTAACACATAAAATGGTGGCTACAGTTGACATTTCCAACTTACCAAATTTATGTCTGTGAAAATAAACAGCACAGGTCAGAGTGATGAGGTAGGAGGCATAAGAGCACAGCAGAACAGAATCACCCAATACAACAATTCAAGTCCTGCGAAAAATAACCTGTCATTACACAACTGTTGAAAATGTAACTATTCATTTCTACACCATGGTGCTCAGAGAACATGTTTTTGGTAGCTGACTAAATTTTATAGTCAAACAGCTCTGGAGGTCAGGGGAATACCAGTGGGACACCAAAACTCAGTACTGAAAGCTGGTTTCAAGCTAGACTTGGCTGCTTCTGCCTGATCATTATTTCAATGTGACAGTGCAGCCAGCTGTGAAAACAATTTCTTTTTCCCAGTTCATTTCCAGAAGAAAATAACTCTACATTACAAAAGCCAGTATCACTGCTGGCTGGTTTTGGTCCATTCATCAATAGTTTCTACAGCTTCAGGCTCCTTGTGCATTAAGACCCCCTCTCTTGTGTCAGTAAATAAGGAATTACTTGTCTTGGTGGGCCAATGGCAGAACCTTGCAACATCAACCAACTCCTGCTCTGCACCAGCTCAGTGGCATATGCAGACACATTTGACTTCCACCCACCACTGTCAAGAACACCTTCACAACTAGTCATCCAAGACTGAATTTCCCAGACAAAATAACACTGAGTTAAGAGTTATTATTGAATCAATAAAACTGTTGGAAAATCAAACATTTCAATCATAATAAATACAATTAAATGTGTCTCCTGGAATAGTTACACCACACATTAAGATATTGCTAATTGGAAAAGTACTTGTGTGAACAGAATAGCAACAGTGATGGTTTACATTTAGTATATCAAGAGATTTGAAAGGTTGTCATGTTCTTCAACAAGGAAATAGCATCACCATATTCTTTTTTTACTTTTCTCTATGAAAATAAGAATAATAATATTTTTGAGATAAAAATCTAAACTAAATGAAAACATAGTAAGAGTTTTCTCTTCATCACCCTCACAAATATTTTTCCTGTTTCATCATTCTCCCAGTAGCAATGGAAATCTTTCATTCTATATCTTCCTTTTCTGTCCAAAAATGGAAAGACGGTGGTTATGGTTTACCTGTGTGTCAGCACTTGGTATGATTCTGGTGCTCAGCATCACATTACCTCAGTCCTTCAGTATTTCCTTCTGTTAAGCTCTGCTAAACATGTATATATTAGAGGTTTTTTCTTTTGTTTCCTATGGTAATATAATGAGTTTAAGCATTGTTTTTTGCACAGGAGACTTATCTCAGAATAAGCTAAAATACTAGTAGAACAAACACACTGAATGATTATTCACAGAATCACAGCACAGTTAAGGATGGAAGGCACCTCTGGTCCAACATCCTTGTTCAATCAGGACCACCTAAGAGCAGCTTGCCCAAGACAATGTACCATTATTCCTCTTTCTTTACCTGTGTTAGCTATCTTTTTCTTAGCATAGTCTCTCTTATTTGGTATAAACTCATATTTCTCAGAAAGTCTGAACCAAAACCAACCAGTTACACTGCAATTAGGAAGTCCTCACAGCATATAACTATGCTATGCTGATTATCACTAGTAAGACTTTCCCATGTACTTCTGTGAAAGGTTCTTCTGCGCATGCTGGTTCTGCACGCTGGTTCACCTTT
The DNA here is from genome assembly GCF_000747805.2 of Chaetura pelagica. Lineage (NCBI taxonomy): Eukaryota > Metazoa > Chordata > Aves > Apodiformes > Apodidae > Chaetura > Chaetura pelagica. The sequence goes on along the minus strand of NW_009953496.1, from coordinate 2,009,467 downwards.
CTGTAATGTTTAAAGCTGACTGGGTCTTAGAGCTTGGCAAGGGCAATTTCTGAGTCATCACTGTGTGCCTTCATTTCTCCTGGGTCATTTGTTAGCAAAATATTTCCAGCTAGAGGGGACATTTAGACAATTGTAGTTGTTTTCCTCATTGCTCATACTCTGTGCTGACCTTTGCTGAGGTCTTGTCATAGAGACTTCAGGGCCCTGGGACAGCTAGTTAGGGGGTCTGGAGCGCAAGTAGTGTTTGCCTCCATCCCTCCTGCAAGAATGGGTAGGGAGGTATATAGGAAGAGTTTGCAGGTCAACGAATGGTTAAGAGATTGGTGCCATAGCCAAATATATGATTTGACTGAATAGAGAATTTCTAAAATAAAGAAAATACAGGAAAAAATAGAGATAGGTAAAGTGTTCTGGAGTAGAAGAACCAGAACAAGTTTCAATGTGGACTAAACTTGGAAGAATCTTTGAGTCAAAGAGAAGGCTAGACTGAGAAAACTGAGAACTGAAAGGATTGGAAAAGATAATATTATAACTCATGATTTCTTATCCATAGGTAAATCTGTAATGTTTAGAATAACCTCTTTTTGAAGACATACATAATAAAAACAAATGTGGTGGTAGAGAAACAGTTTTGAATTCCTGCAGATTTGCTGAGCTGTGAATTCAGAAAAGGTAAACCTCTGAAAGAGGGAATTTAAAAGCATTTTAAAATGCAACATTTAGATAAAACAAATAAACAAATAAATAAGTGGTTATAATAGAAAAATAAAAATAAAACAAAATATGGGATAATCTGAAATATTCTCTTCCATTTTTTTAAATTTGAACAACAGAAGCTGTTACCTGTCCTACCTTACTCCTAAACACTGAAACCCAGAAAGAAAAAACAAGGGACAAAAAAACCAAACCATTTTACACTCCTACAAAATTACACATATTTATATTTCAAAGAATCATTGCATTCTAATTATTCACAGTACTGCTATGACTTTTCACTCTACTTTGAATTTCTTCCCCTTAATAGCAAGTCTCCTTGCTTTCTCTTTTAATGTAGCAATACTACAGAATCTAAAAGAAGAAAGGTAAAGAAAGAGAGAAAGAAGGATAGACTGAGAGTGAAAAGCCTGACAACTGTGTAACAAACAAGAACATAGTAGAAAAAAAATGTATTGTACTGAAGCTGAAAATTCTTTTTGAAAAATGTCAGAAGACCAGGTAGATTATTAAGCAATACAGTAAGATAATTATTTGTTTGCCTTGTTTGTACAATATTAACTACCTAATTTGTAAGGCATGGTGATAGAATTTAAATGCTAATAAAATCTTAACTGAGCTGATGTAATCACAACAAAACAGATTTTATATGAGTACATATCCTGTGTGGAAGGAACAAAATACCCAGCAGGACCAGAACCCTGGACTTCCACAGGGCAAACTTTGGTCTCCTCAATCATCTATTAAGGGAAATCCCATGGGACAGGGTGCTAGAAAATAAAGGAGCTCAAGATAGCTGGTCAACATTCAAGGACCACTTCTTGCAAGCACAGGATCAGAGTGTCCCAATGGTTAGGAAATCTAGTAAGGGTGCTAGGAGACCTGCATGGTTAAAGAAGGAACTACTGGGCAAACTTAAGTGGAAAAGGAAAATCTATAGATCATGGAAGGAGGGGCTGGTCACTTGGGAGGAATATAGGACTGTTGTCAGAGGATGTAGGGAGGCAATTAGGAAAGCTAAGGCCTCCTTGGAACTTAACCTTGCAAGTCAGGTTAAGGATAATAGAAAGGGCTTTTTCAAGTACATAGCTAGCAAAACTAGCAATAGAGGCAATATTGGCCCATTGAGGAATGAGGTGGGAGCCCTGGTGACAGAGGATATAAAGAAGGCAGAGGTGCTGAATGCCTTCTTTGCCTCTGTCTTCACTCCTGCAGGGTCTCCCTATGAGCCCCAGATTCATATAGCCCCAGAAGAAGTCAAGATAGAGGAAGAGTTTGACATGGTAGATGAGGATTGGGTTAGGGATCAGTTGAGTAATCTGGACATCCATAAATCAATGGGTCCAGATGGAATGCACCCAAGGGTGCTGAGGGAGCTGGCGGAGGTCATTGCTAGGCCACTCTCCATCATCTTCAGTAAATCATGGGCAACAGGTGAGGTGCCTGAGGACTGGAGGATAGCAAATGTCACTCCAGTCTACAAGAAGGGCAAGAAGGAGGACCCGGGTAACTATAGACCGGTCAGCCTCACCTCCATCCCTGGAAAGGTGATGGAACAACTTGTTCTTGTGACTATCTCCAGGCACATCAAGGACATGGGGGTCATCAAGAGCAGTCAGCATGGTTTTATCAAGGGTAAATCATGTTTGACTAACCTCATAGCCTTCTATGAGGAAATTACTAGGTGGATAGATGATGGTAGAGCGGTAGATGTGGTTTATCTTGATTTCAGTAAAGCATTTGACACCGTCTCCCACAGCATCCTTGTGGATAAGTTGATCAGGTATGGGTTTGGTGACCAGGAAGTGAGGTGGATTAGGAACTGGTTGAAAGGAAGGAGTCAGAGAGTTGTAGTCAATGGGGTAGAATCTGGTTGGAGGTGTGTTACTAGTGGAGTCCCACAAGGGTCGGTGCTGGGACCGGTGTTGTTCAACATCTTCATCAACGACCTGGATGAGGGTATAGAATGTACCCTCAGCAAGTTTGCTGATGACACTAAGCTGGGAGGAGTGGCTGACACACCAGAAGGCTGTGCTGCCATTCAGAGAGACTTAGATAGGTTGGAGAGTTGGGCGGGGAGAAACATGATGAAATTCAACAAGGGGAAGTGCAGAGTTTTACATTTGGGGAAGAACAACACCATGTCCCAGTACAGGTTGGGGGCTGAACTGCTGGAGAGTAGTGTAGGTGAAAGAGACCTGGGGGTCCTGGTAGACAGGAGGATGACCATGAGCCAGCAATGTGCCCTTGTGGCCAAGAAGGCCAATGGCATCCTGGGGTGTATTAGAAAGGGTGTGGTTAGTAGGTCAAGAGAGGTTCTCCTCCCCCTCTATTCTGCATTGGTGAGGCCACATCTGGAGTATTGTGTCCAGTTCTGGGCCCCTCAGTTCAAAAAGGACAGGGAACTGCTCGAAAGAGTCCAGCGCAGAGCTACGAAGATGATTAGGGGAGTGGAACATCTCCCTTATGAGGAAAGGCTGAGGGAGCTGGGTCTCTTTAGCTTGGAGAAAAGGAGACTGAGGGGTGACCTCATCAATGTTTACAAATATGTAAGGGGTGAGTGTCAGGGGGATGGAGTTAGGCTTTTCTCAGTGATGACCAGTGATAGGACAAGGGGTAATGGGTGTAAATTGGAGCATAGGAGGTTCAAGGTGAATATCCGAAAAAATTTTTTTACTGTAAGAGTGACAGAGCACTGGAACAGACTGCCCAGGGAGGTTGTGGAGTCTCCCTCACTGGAGACATTCAAAACCCACCTGGTTGAGTTCCTGTGTGATGTACTCTAGGTGACCCTGCTCTGGCAGGGGGGTTGGACTAGATGATCTCTCGAGGTCCCTTCCAGCCCCTAAGATTCTATGATTCTATGATATGTCACATATCACAAGCAATCATGAAATAGAGCAAATGTGGCCATCTTTAGCACCATTTATTTGTCTTCATTATGTACTTGCAACAGAATTGACATACCCAGTGACTACAGAAATAACAAAGCAATACTACCAATAATATTTTTTTCTTCATTATACTAAAACAAGCCATGAAGCAACTTAAACTAAAATCCAGCTTCCTCTGTAAGACAGATAATATTGTCATGCTACCAGGAAAATTATTTCCATTTGCACGAGGAAAGCACCTTTTTAGAAGACTCCAAGGTGAAATGACTTTGGCTTCTGATTCATCTTGATGTTCCCAAGTAGAGCGAAATGTCCAGATTTAGTTCCCTGGAGCAGAGCTAAGCCTGTCTGCACTTGATCCTTCTGTTGAAAAAAATCCTGGCTCAAATGTCCCAAATGTTTAACAACCTGTCAGCAATCAGTTGTGCTTATTGATGTCCAGAGTTTTTGTTGAGTCTTCCTTAGAATCTGGTATGAATGTAATATTAGTCTCAGGAAAAGTTGCCTAATGGTAAATGTATCATAAACTAAGAGATTGACATGAAGCAGAAAAAGACTGATCACATGAATGTAAAAATGTGCAGGTAGTGTTACTGTATTGAGTCTTACATAGTGGAAGAGATGACCTGGTAACTATCAAAAAGATCTATAAATATATTTCAACTAACTTTATTTATGAGATGCCAGCAGAGAATCCCAAATAGAATCTGAAGAAGAAATAAGGTTGTGTACCACTTTTTTCCTTGATATCTTCTACTGCACCAGCAAGGAAGTTAGGAGACTACAGCAATTGCCTCCCACCAAATATATCCAGGCTGGGGTATATCTACTCCATGTAGACACATTTAATGTAGCCAGTTAAGACAGAAGCTGATTTTAATTGCACTGAATCACCTTTTAAAAGTGTTTATCTCTCTTCAGGGACTAGAGAGGTAGCCCAGGCAGACTACTTAGCTAACTTAGTTACCTACATTAGGTTCCCCAAAGAATGACCTATATAAGCTCTGCAAAGAAGTAGCTGAAACACACAGATTCCTTTTTAGACTGCATAGCCTGTGTTTTGGTTTACAAGACAGAAGTAGACTAATGAAGGATCACAGCCAAAAAGTGCTGTACAAACTTAAAACAGTTTTTTTTTAAAAAGTAATACTAATGATTCAACAGCGTGATTATTTGCATGTTTTATGGAGCTTCCCATTTCACATTGATATTTGATGTCTGATATATCTCATGCTATTTTTTCACTCATTCCAGTACTGACTGTACTCTTCTAAATTCTTAAGCCTATCAGGCTGCATGTTATTTCTCCCAAGCATGAAAGTTTTACCACTCTCCACAATTGCCAAGTTTCTTTCCAGAACACTTTTGTCATCAGAATTTCTTTTACACTAGCCCAGCAACACATTAACTGAATTAGCTCTCTCCTTATAAAATTTTCATGACATATCCTTGCCAAAATTGATGTTGTACACCATCCTATTATTTTAATTAAATGTACCTGGGCTGATGTTTCCCAGAAGATTAGTAACAAAATAATTTTTTATAAATGATGTGTTCATTTCCAGGATATGGAAAGAAGGTTGATATCATTGCACGTATGAGAAAATAAGTAAGAGGAAGGTGAAGATATTTGTTAGACATTATAAAGAAGAGGATCATTATTCATTTCACAATGAACAAATAAATAAAAGACACAAAAATGGGAGTTGTTCTGCATCAGATGAATCAATGAATCCCCTGTATCACTTCAAGATAGTAGGTCCCTTCCAGACTCTTGTAACTTTCCTTACCTCACGTTGTCCTGCCAAACTTCTATGGTTTACTCCCACAATGCTGTGAGCTCTCCCCTTTTCACCTCAATACATGAAATAATGAGGCAGGACAAGACACTGCCTGTTGAAGATGTACTGATGTGCACCAGCATTTGGGTGGCCGACCACAGTGTCCATTTCCATGTTTTTTCACCAAGAGAAACACCAACATGGGCACCTCTCCTCTACCTAGGCACCATTTCAGGTGATATTTGCTGGAAGAAAGTCAATTTAACTAACTTCTCTGCCAAACATGGTTGAAATTTGTCTAGCAATTCCCAACTGCATACAAGAAACCAGACATGAGCAGAAATAAAGTCTGATTTCAACCATTTCTTTAAGAAACTGGTATTAAAAAAAAAAAAAAAAAGGAGCTCACACAATTCTATTTCAGGGAAGGCTTTCTAATAGCTAAGCTCTCTCTATCAAAACTGCAGACCTTTGGTTCAGTAAGGATTCCGCATCAAACTGGAAAGTTTTGCAGACATATTGTTACCTCACAGCTTTCACATTGTCTGTCTTCTGTGTGTAGCCCTGTTTGGATCAGAATATTTTGTCAAAACCTGTAATGTAATGCAAGGCAAAATTCAGATATTACTTGGCTTGAGTTATGACATGGCACATGTTTCCCATTAGAGATGTTTACATTTTTAATTATTTAAGTGGGGTAACCTTTACTTTCCTGTATATTACGAAACTGGAAAGGCCTTATCCTTTGACATACTGCCATTCATTTTGGGTCTTTGGTAAGTTCCCAATTTCAAATTGCATTAGTTCATATCATTTTTATGCTCTCTTTCTTCAAACAGTTAATGACAATTAAATTACAACTCTCCCCTAATTTAGAAAAATTAAGCCAAATATTAGATATTACTCCTGTAGACTAGCTCAACAGAGCTTTGCTAGCATGGATGTGACTCCAATTGGAGAAGCAAAGTTTCTGTGTCTCATGATTCAGTGACCAATGTTTTAAAACTAAAAATATTTGTAGCCACTACAGAAAAACTCCATTGACATTAGTCAAGTTCCTGTTCATTTTACCACCCCTTATAAAAACAAAATCACATCCAACATCTGCAAATATATTGGCACTGTGTAATCAGCATCAGAGGAATGGCATTTTCTGAACCATCAATTCTTCTCTATCCACGAAATGTCAGAGAAACAACCCCAACAAATGTGGCATTATTTGAAAAGTACAATTTTATATCAATAAAACAGATGCCTGTTCACTTATTAATAAAAAAGAAACAAATCAGAATAATTAGTTTGGGGTTATGTTTTGTGGTAATTGGTGAAAATCTGCAAAGCTGGCTGAGCAGCCATCATCTGATGTTTAAAAGATTATTTTTATTCCATTTGGAACGAAAACATTTGAACATGTTCACCAAACAGGCTTATCCCACGATGAATTTTTTTTCAGACTGAAAATGTCAGCATTTGGGAGGGAAATAGTTCTCTGCCTTACCTTTTCCTATTGCCTCTGGGAATAACAAGATAGCCTCCCTTGGATTAAAAGAAAATTCTTTCTCATCATGAGTTTTGTCAAATTCAATAACTCTCATGAAATACAGGGAAAAAAATAATCCATTTAAAGGACAACAGTTGTAACTAATGTTAAAATAATAGATAATCTCTCTAGATAGATTTCTCTAGCATATTGGAAGAGCATTATTCTCCTTTTTAATATGTTGGTTGGTTTGTCCTTGCCAGTCTAATTTAGGTAAATATTGACCATTTCTTCTTTAATTAATTTTCCAGCTATTTCATGCAGAATAGAAATAAGTCCCTGCTGTCTGTAATTTCTGAAACCAAACCAACTTTTTTTTGCAATCCAAAAGGAATGCAAAAGACCTTTGTAATTGTCCCCAGGATAAATCTCAAAAAGCCGGGCAAGAGCGTAAAGTCTGTGCCCTCAAAAGCCTATTTTTCTTAGTGAAATGAGTCACACCTGTGACATATCGCTTCTCTGTTCTCAAAAGGTCCTGTAATTTTTCATATATAATACAGAAATGTCAATGCAGCATGTTGCCTTCTAGGATTTCTCAAACATTGTGCTGCTTGTAACTTCACCAAATTGGTTTCTTACCTGAAATATCTGGTTATGAAATGTTAGAATAAATCACACTGTCAATTTCAAATTCTAGATATGAGTGACTGAATGCCCACTTTTAGGCTAGGCCAGGTTGGATAGGCCTTTGAGCAGTGGGAGGTGTCCCTGCCCATGCAGGGGGACTGGAACGAAATCTCTAAGGTCCCTTTGTCACGGTTTTGCTCAGGATCAGCAATTAAATCAGAGACAACAATGCTCTCAATCCCCTCCCCCTCCCACCCAAGCCAAACCATTCTACAATTCTATGGTCATGCCATTGTCTCAACATGTGTTGTATTTAAATCAGGAGCCTAAAAAGAAAAGAGGCTTCCTTGATTTTATGTCTGATCTCTTCAGTGTTAAGGAGACTTCCGTTTTTTCTCAAAATTTTTTCTGCCCTGGGAGAAAGGACTTTTATGGAACCTAAAAAGAAACAATAAATGCCTTTCATGTGGGAAAAAGTTCCCATTTGTAACCCATTGCAAATTAGTGTGCCAGGCTGGGGAGTACATTTAGAGAAACAACGGTTCAGGAGAAAGTTCTTCAGCAAAATTAATTTAATTGCCAAAGAAAGTAATAAAGTACAAAATAACTAAAACTGTAATAATGAAACTTCTACAAGACCTAAAAAGAATAACAATATCAATCCAGGGAGGATAGGAAAGAACTAGATGATCTTTGAGACTACAGTAACAGGGGAGGATGAAGTTGAGGACTACAGAGCAGAAGGTGGTTCATAGAGGGAATATGAACTGATAGCTAGTAATTCAGAAATGAAAAAGCATGAGAATTAATATTTGAGCTGCATCCATGTAATACAGCTATGAGAACATACTAAAAATAATTAAAAAAAAAAAATTCTAGGCAAAAATAATGATGCATCTGCCTGTAGATGACAAACCGAGATATAAAGAAAATACTATTATTTGTTTGTTTTGTTGGTTTGGGTTGGTTTGGGTTTTTTTGTAACACTCTACATCTTATAGGAAAGAAAATTTTTCAGTTTATGAATTTGTATTTTGACACAATTTTTTCTCTGAACATCAACATCTGTTGTTTATCTAAAATATTAAGTGACCTCATTGGTGTACATCTTTGCTTCAGATTTAAAATTATAACAGTAAATAATACTTGTTCCAGAATATATCACCTACTTTTGAAAAACTTTTCTATATTTGCTGGAAAGACACCCAAGTTTGTTTGTGTGGTTAAAGTTTCAGCTCCTAGGGACACTAAATTGCAAGAAAAGCATTTCTTTTATCCTGGTCACATCTTTCAAATCAATTTCCCCTTAGTCAATTTTCAGAATATCTTTACTAATATTTATTATTCAGTCATTAACTATAATGAAATCAATAGCCAACCTGAGTTCTCTAAGATATCAATCTATCATTTTCCACTATCTGAAGCTAGAGAAAATATTTTCAAAATGAGGGAAAACTGTACCTTACTCAGAGCAAAAAGAGACAATACATTTGTCACAATCTCCCTTAAGAGTGCCCATTAAAATAGGTAAGCCTGTTGAGGCAAGAGGATGAAAGTTAACTTAAATAATTAAACATACCTAGGGCATCTCACCCATGTGCTCTAGTGACTTTCAAAGTAGATTTTTGTGAAAAGCCCTTCACAAGTGAAAACTGCAGTCACTGTGTATTCATGCCCTCTGTTGAAAAATTTAAAAATCAAGAGAAGAGAAGAGAAAAAAAACCAAGCAGGCACATTTAATCTGGTGAGATCCTCTCAGGGTTTTATTAAGGATCTTTGTCTGTTTTATTCTCTCCTAAAATGTCTTAAACACACAACATTACCTGAAAAAAACTCTTCATGAAAACTCATAAATTTTCTATAAATAATTCAACATTCTGCTTCCTACAGCTGTGCTGCTTCCTGGCATCAAACTATCAGCTCATAACCTCCAGCTCCTTAGCTTCTTCTGGAGTCTTTTTTTGCAACCTTATTTACAGTAATGGCTAAAGCAGATGAAATTACCCATTGTCTCTTGTGTCAAGACTCAGGACAGCATCCTATTCTGTCCCTCTAGCTACTTATCATTTAGGTGGGGAATTAAATGCCTTCAGCTCAAGAGAAATATAGGTGAATATTAGTAGCAGCGATCTAGAAGAAAAATGAAAGTACGGGATAAGCAAGAGTGCAAAAGAGAATTATATGTAATTCTTTTCAAGTGACCAGTTCACTCGCTTTATGCATCAGTGATTCCTTCTTCAGCCCAAATCATGAAAGATGTTGGAGAGTGAAAAGTTAGCATTGGAATTCGGGCTACACAGGATGCGCAAGACTCTAAACAAGAACCTCCTGGTTTTAGTTCTGCTGGATGAAAGTTGTGTGGAGAGCATATTGTTAAGGTCCTTTTGGACAAAGAGTCTGGTAATGTTCCAAAACTAGAAAAAATCTTTCTTACTCACATTAATCTAAAACTCCACATTTCCCCTCCCTAATGCATCAGGCCCAGGGCAAGAAAACACCAGAGAGACAGACATCTTTCTATTGCTGTCCCTACATCTAAGTACTTCCCTGCAGAGCATAAGGACAATAGAAGAAAGGTTGCTTAGAGTATGTCTTTATATGTGGTTGTAGTTACATTTTATTTTGTTTCATAACTAATCACAGGGACAAAAAAATTTATTTAATTTTTTTTTTTACAATTTAAGCTCACTTCTTGCTCCACATTTTTAACTAAAGAAAGAGATCACACAAGTCTGTACAACTTCCTTCAGGCTTATCAGTGACTTGGCAACAGGAATCTATATTGCCTGAAATTGTGCTATTTGTAATGCTTCTGACATATTAATGACATTGGTACTTTCTGGTTTCTTGTGAGCTAAAACTCTACACAAAATTTGAGGGAAATTTTGTTGTAAATCTAAACTTGGTTTCTAATGGTAGATTTTTTCTAGGAGCAGTTTAAATTCTGTATTCTTCAAAGACTTTGCAGTTAGTCCAGTACTGGATCTTCAGTGTAAAACCAGAGAGTGTGACATTTTCTGGTAATACAATGGGATCAGAAAAGCTGCAGAGTGGAAAAATACTAGAAAATGTCATTTATTTTCCTCAGTGATATACCTAAAAATGTGAGGTCATAAAGGAGGCACAAACCTCTAGATATAGATAGAGAGAGATCCAGAGTTATAACTTCTCAAGGGAATTCCATTCCAGTCAACTCAAGAAGGAACCTTTTAGCTAAGCAAAATACACCAGTTTTGTTTTATTCAAACCATCTAATGTGATGAAATGAACATTTTCTCAAAGAAGACGATGGGATTTTAAAAGATAAAAAGCAGCAGCCATGAGCAAATTTTTTTTCAGTGTTAAACATTCATCCTTCTGAAGACACTGAAATCTTGAAGACAACTGCTTAGCAACTACATATAGGTTGATAAGAAAGAGGCCACCATCTGCAACCTTAAACATCATTAGAATAAATCTGAAACAGCCTTTCCAGAGGCTGTATTGTGAGAGCAGAAAAAGTCATAGCTAGTTTTAAGATGGAGTTCGATACATTTATGAAAGGATTTTATGCTGTGATTATCCCCATGAAATCAGGACAGTAGTTACAATGACACTTCCTGTCCCGGTTTTATATATATTCTGACATTCACAGTTCTTGGACAAGGTATTTGGGTAAACTTTTTGTCCTGACACTATTTCAAAGCTTCTGAGGCTGTGACTACCCTCGAGGAGTTTGGAAAGATGTGTGAAAGTGCACCTAGTAGCAGTTCAGCTTGGAAGAGGGGTTGTACTTCATTTAACCTGTTCATCACCCCATTCATCTTTGGAAGGCTGGACCCTACCATGTAGGCTGCTGGCTGCAATGTCCTTTGTGGGCAATTGGTCTGTTCAGAGGCAAGAGATGGAATGTGTCTCCTTCCAACCACAGCAACAACAGAATGGCCTAAGGAGAGAGGAGATGCTTTAGCAAAGCTGCTCCAAGGCCAACAAATTAAGCAGAACCCTATTATTTCCTACGGTGTAGATTGTAAAAATACAGAAACATTAGTATATGCACTCCAGAAAGCTAAGCTTGTAGTGAGCAGAAACTCAGATTCTGTTACACTTTCAATTTCCAGATGTTTGTAAAGTGTACCTCTTACTAAAATTCATTGCAAAGTCTGACTGAAAGTAATAGCAATAAAAATGACTTGAAGAAATGAGCCCAGCTACATAACTAAATGAGAGTGAAGAACAAGGAGGGAAACTAGATCACTTCCTCCATAATATCTCTCTGATTTTTTAAATATCAACAGTGAATTAACCTCATTCCTACTTGCCTCTTCTGAGTCAAAAGTAGCAATATTATCTTTGCCGTATGTTCCTGCTCTTTACCATTGCCAGCACTTTGGTCCCTTCCAAATCAAACATCAGCCAGCCAGCCCTTGGCCCCAAACCCATACTCATCTCACTAACAGATGCAGTTGCCATAGCTGGGTTGGATGTTTTGGAGGGATACAGCTGAAGGTCAGGGACTGGACCACTCTCACAGTGTTCAGAGTTCCCTGTATCTGAACCAATGTTCAGAGCAGACAAAGGAAACCCTGATATACTTTATCCACAGAAATGGAAAATGCACTGTGTCCTGACTCAAGTTCTCCTCCTGCAAAATATGCAGGGACTAGATAAATTCAGATGGAGGCTTTGAGAAAAATAAGCACTTCCTTCAGCTGCTACAAAATACATTTGTTTATTAGAGAATTTTTCAGTTACACATCCATGTGACTAAAATATTAGAATACAATATCTGAAGAAAATATCTGCATTTATTTACTTTCAAAATTGTCAAAAGCAACAATTTTTATCTTTTCTAACAAAAAAATACTTTTTTTTCTGATTTTAAATATATTTTAATTAGGCTAAATACAATAAATTTAAACAATCCATTTTTTATATCTCACTGAAAAAATAAAAAATAAATATATTTTATTTTAATAAAGTAAATTTTGGAGTTCCGTTTTGCAAAGCCTTATATTTTTATGTTTTATTCTAATTTAAAATAGATATTTTTTTCTTCAATAAATACATTTTTTAGTAAAATGAGAGAAGCTTTCCTCCTCATTTCCTCCCCAGGTTTTCCTTTCAGCTGCAATCCAGAAATGAGTTATGTTTAAGACGGTATCTCCATTTGTGTATTATTCAGGTTATGGCTACTGGGACAAATACTGATTCCAAGTTACTGAAAGAGGTATTTTATTACCCATTCAGGGACTTTTACTGAGATGCATGCTTCAAATTTCTTTTTCAGTCTTTGGGAAAGATTTCTATATTGTGTGCAAACCTCAAAGTAAAAAATCACAATTAATCTCACTCAGCTCAAAATGGCCAGAGAGGTTATTCCAATTACTTAATGGTTGTTCCCTTTTTCCTCTTCCTTCAGGCATCTGTGTTTTTACATATTCTGTGTCCCTCTACTAACATGATTTAGAGTTCTCTCTTTCACATAGGAAAAAAAATACTTCAATGTGTTCTCTAAACAAGTTGTTTCTCCATTCCAGCAGAATAGAAATATACTCAAGAAACCTTACACGCAGTGTTGAAATTGCTCATTTAAGGCAAACCTTTCATTTTTATTTAGAATGAACAGGCCATTGCTCTTAAATTTGTTTGACTTATTCTTGAGGTTAGAACTCTTACTGAATCAAATATATAATAGGAATAGCACTGAAAATTTGATCAATAACATTAATTGAATAGATTGATAACATTAATCTTGACTCTAGTAAATATATGACTCCAGAGAAAACAGAGTAAGTGACAGTAGGAGTCAAATAAATATGCTTCATAGAACTCTAACTAGTACAAAATTTAATAAACTGCATTTATATGTTTTCAACAGTCCTTCTTCAGGGAAATTGAACGTATTAACTCCTGCTAGCAGCATCCCTCTGGGAATTTAATGCATAACCAGTAAGTTGCACAAAGTGGTAACTGACCTACAAGGAGGGAGGGCAGCAAGTGAGATGACTGGGACAATTAATCCTCAGCTTTCCCTTGTAGCTTGTAGAATAGTTATTGTGCTGCATTTAGGACATGCCAAAATGTTCATGTCTAGAGTCCCCAGAACTAGACCTCCTGTGCAGATGCTCAGCACTCCTCTGTCACCCTCTCAGACAGGGCTGCTATAGTCACTATCATGATCAATCCTTGGTAGTGTCCCATGACACTAACTGAGGTGGGCACTATTTATTCCCCAGTCAGCCTGACTCAGTATTCCTTTTTCCCTGCAATAAAATGGCATTATTTGTGCCATAGACATTGTCCAGAACAGCTTCTGTTTGATAGCATATTCAAAATCTAAAATAAATCTTTCCTATTGTTAAATAAAAAGGGAAAGTTTGCTTCCTTTGTGTGTTTTTACTGTCATTCAATTAGTGACTAAAATTTAAAGTTGGAACAATGGGATTAAGAATACAGAAAAATAAGTAATGCAGGGTCAGTCCCTACCATAGCAAATCAACAAGGTCATACAAAACTGGGCTATATGGGTTCCTACTCATTGCATAGGGGTTGTATAATGTGTAAAATGACAGATGTTCCTTCAAGGATTTAGCAAGGGTGATTTACCCAAGGTCATGCAAGTCCATGGGAGATCTGGAAACTGGAATAAACACAGGTTTCCAGCCAGCTCACTGATTAATCAGCTATCCATTTGCAGTATGGTAGCTGCAGCTTCTACAGAAGTGAACCAGTTGAAGTGATGCCTCACATCTGCATGCCAAATTTTTCTACATGGACAAATAATAATTAAAAATATAAATCTTAGTAAACTGAAAACTTTACAAAATAAACCCTGATGTTATGCCCAGTTCCTCTTTGAGTATGTATTTTTGTTCTTGACAAAATGTCAGGAGCATAACAATGTGTTAATAACCCCTTCAGCAGATACCTGCTGTTTTGGTTCAGCAAATCACTATGATCTTAGCTGTACACAGTATACCTTGATCAAGTAGCAAAGAACCATATATAAAAATGATGGGTTGTTCTTGAAGGAAGGGAGTGATACAATAATAAGTGAGGCATTTTATATTTCTGTCTTTCTCTGTATGCAAAAGCATCGTGATTCCTGGTCTGTCCCATTAGTGCTCAATTAAAATTCTTGCATATTGATACTGATTTTTAGATTAATTTTTTGAGCCCCTTACATTGCATCCAATATTATGGACTTACCTGAAGAGAAGCATGTCTTGTATTACTGTAGCAATGATGTATCTGAAGTAACAGATAATAGAAACTTAGATGCAGAAACTTACCTTAACCCTCAGATATTAGCTAGGGTAAGAGGCAGACTGTAAGATATGATGAGCCAGTGATTTGATCTGACACAGCAATCCTAAGTCACTGTGTTAAAAAAAAAAATAAACAAAACATACACACACTTACAAGGATTCTGTTCTGTAGTGAATCTTGTCCCTCAAAACATTCACACACTTGTACAGTTCCTATATGATATGCTGATATATTGAAGAAAAAACAAAATTATTAAGAATTGCTCATCATTTTATAGCCACAGAGTGAAATAAGATAGAAGAGACCAATCTTGCCATGAACAATTCTGCATTGACTCCAGGTTAGCCATGCCTGTCATTTCACTTCTCCCTGTGCCAGTTCAAATGTAAAATATTGAACACACAAAGAGCAATATGCACAAGCTGAAAAAAGCTAAAAATGAACTCTCTTTCAAATATATGAGTTTTATTTGACCCATTTCCTTACAAAAGAGATTAATAAAATCCTAGAAATCTTTCTGTAAGCTCTTCACAAGAGAAAATTCCTTAATCTGCATAGACTTTCCTGCAGTGGAGAAATTCTTTGCTGCCAGGGCATGCTAGCACATTTTAACGAACATCCCCATGGCCTGCAGTAAGAGTTAGAGTTTAAAGACAACTCATGGTCTTTGCAAGTGAATTTGAGTTTGTAGAGCCTCTCACAAACCTCCTACAGGAAGAGGGTGGAAGTAGGGATTCACCTAACTAAGTGGATATCTTTGCTGCAAGTCACAGAAGGATCCCTTTCTCAACAATGGAGAACTAGTCTGCATTGTCAAAGAGAACAAGTATAATTTATAAAACAAACACCTGGAAGAGAACAGATGTAGTTTTATCTATTGATTTCTGAGCAACTCTTCATTGACTAGCCCAGGCCCACCTCTTATGTCTGCTTCTGTCCATGACACCACTTCCACTATTCATAGCACCACTATGAAAAGGATTCTGCTAAATACTGCAACTGAAGCATTTCTGTATGAATGAACATTTTTCTGAGAATCAAGTATCTTTTCACTGCAGTTCAATCGGTGTGGAAACAGATGCTAGTGGTATGTTTCCTGTAGCTCACATACAGTTCCTCAAATCTAGATGAGGTAGAGTTAAGCAATTTTTATTTTTTAAAAAAATATTTATTTTTCCTGATATTGCCCACTACTGCTTTCAGTGGTGCAGCTGAACTTTTTCTCTTCTCTTTTTTTTTCCATAGGAGTAGGCTTTGTTTCTTGGAATGTAAGGCAAAATCGGTGCTGGGCAAAACTTACCACATGGTTGCATGAGTAGCAGCCTACAGTGAAAAGAAGTCATAGAAAGGTATAACATTTAGATAGACATCCTCACAAAGATGTGTTCACGTAAGTGAAATACCCTATAGTCATCTTATTACCCATTAAATATTTGGAGTTAAAAACCCTGAGTGAGTTTTTCTTATATCACTGACTATCTATTTTGATGCAGAGAAACAGATCCTTTCTGTGCTTTAATAACAAAACATTAATTTGATCATTCCAGCCAGGACAGATATTTTACTGATCACATAGAGAGGACCATAAAGGAAGTTTTGATTATGTAACTATTGGATTTGTTGACTCTACATGTTTCAGATTGATTTTTCCTTCCTAATATAGACAATTATGGCAGCATAAATGTGGTCTTGCCCCTGAATTCATCTTTACTCAGAGGGGTGTAGTCAGAAAACATTAAGAATCTGGGAATACTACAGTAGGTGAAGGTAAAGAGCACTAATACACTACAGGGTCTCAGACAGCTCAGGCAGGACAGGAGCTCAGGAGTTGCCTGGTCTGGCCCTGCTGTAGTAGGCTCACTGCTGAGGTCAAACCAAAATGCTCAAGGGACTGTTCCCACTCAGCGCTAGAAAACCCCCAGAGACAGCAAAGGCTGTACAGGCAGCCTGAGCTGTTGTTCTCAGGGGAAAAATACGTTTTCAACTGCTGTAGAACAAAAAGGGACTACACAAAGAAACAGCTGACCTTGTCTCTCTACATCCACAAACTTCTTAGAAGATATGCTATACAATAGTATTTTTCTACCACAACACATGACTATGGTGGGGATAACTCACTGGGAGGAAAAAATAAAAATCATTAAGGAGAATTCTTGTTTTAATACCATTTTAAGTCTTAGAACTATGATTTCTAGACCTGGCCTTCCAACTACATTAGTTCAGATTAACACAACAAAGTCACAAACTCATGCTCTTCTAGAGTCTTTGGGATTTATTTTCTGTCATATTAAATCATGGTAGGGAAATTTAAAAGATGTTTTAATGTGTCTTTCAGCAACATTACCTTTAAGTACTTTTTCTTTTATTTCTGAGTATTTAAAGTTATAATTTCATAATGTTTATGTAGCTCATGCTGGAAATGAGTATTTAATGTATGTGCTTCAGGTTAATACAGTGTTTCATCTATTTAGTTAACAAATCAAACACTAAATATTTTTAAAGCTACTGCACTTAATAAACTACAGTCATGCTACTAGATGCCAAAGATTATCTTTGGGTTTATAATCACTATGTTTAATGGAAAAGTAATATAAATATACAGGAGGGGGTTGAAGAATATCATACTCACTGACAAAACAAAGTAATTCTAACAAGAACCAGCATCAGTTTGTTTTTTCCTTTCCTGAGAGGAGTTTGTGTAAACACACAAGAGCATGTTTCCAGAACATCTCCTGATATCAGAACATGCAACTTTCCAGTGATTAAATTCTTAATCAGACATGAAGGATATCCCTTATCAGCTTTGAAAGAATTTATTTTATGAGACTTGGAACCAGTTTTAGTTTTCTCAATTCCAGAGAAAGATATATTAGTTTACCAGAACAATTTCAATCATAGAAATTAAAATGAAAGAGTGGAGCGAAGAAAGACTCTTATTTAAAGTAGCTGATGACAGTGCTTGTAAGACACTGGATTGTAGAGTCATTTATTATAAAGCACTTTTGGGGGGGGCCTGACCATTCCAGCAGTTCAAAAACCATAAGCCAGGTTTCCAAATATTTCATTATCTTTAAATTGTAAGATTTTATCTGATATTGTAGAGACTTCAGTGGTCATACTGTCTGTCCACCAGGCTCCAAGAGTCACTTCTGGGCACTAGTACTGATTAATTTTTTACAGAGGTACTAAAGTCTTACAGTGTTCCTGCACGTGCAATGAAAACCACCAGTCTGGTGGAGGGTTGGTAGTGCACATGGTGGTGGAAGGCAGGATGAGGTCAATGCTCCTCTGTCTTGTCCATGGGCAACAGCAGCCAGCAGTTGCCATCTCCACAGCTTTGAATCACTTGGTGCTTGCCAGAGCAGCATTATAAACAGCAAATGAAATGCAAATGCATATGCAAATAAAATTCTTGGGGAAGATTAGTATCTTCTGCTGTATGAGAAAGATGAAGCTCCTAGTCTGACCCATTGAAGACAGCTTGTAGAAGAATGGGAGGTCTCATGCTAGAGGGCATGAAGCAGTTGCAGAAATTTGGGATTATGATGGTGGAAAGGTAAAAAATGCTGTGCAAGGCTCCACATGAAATTAAGGCTTCCTCTGCTCTGCTGATCACAGAATATTTTTATTTGTTTTTAAGAATGGGGTTTTACTGTTAAATCCTTCTTGTGCTGTGTCCTCAGGCTGACTTTGAGGCAATTATTTCAGCCTTTTCCTGCATAAAGGAACTTTAATTTTTTTTGTTGACAGCTTATGTTCTCACAGTACTAGGGGATAGACCATTTAAAAAAAAAAAAAAAAAAGAAAAAAAAAAGCCTCCTCATGCCCCCCCTCCAAAAAAAAAAAAAAAAAAAAAAAACAAAAAAAAAAACATTAAGAATGGGGTTTTACTGTTAAATCCTTCTTGTGCTGTGTCCTCAGGCTGACTTTGAGGCAATTATTTCAGCCTTTTCCTGCATAAAGGAACTTTAATTTTTTTTGTTGACAGCTTATGTTCTCACAGTACTAGGGGATAGACCATTTAAAAAAAAAAAAAAAAAAGAAAAAAAAAAGCCTCCTCATGCCCCCCCTCCAAAAAAAAAAGAACAAAAGAAAAACCAAAAGAACAACACAGTTTGAGATATGTGATGCAAATCAAGAAATAAAACAATTGCAAGGGATCTTGAGGAGGCAAAATAAACTGTGCCTAACTGTTGCAAACAGATTTTTACCTGTCTTCTTTTTTTAAAATCTTCCAATAACAGAGATGCAAAAACTTTCCTGGGTGCCCTGTTCCAGTGCTTCAGTGTCTTCACATCAGCCTTACCAATGTTTCCTGCACCAATAGCTGCCACTGTCGTTGCTAATGCAGTACCTGAGAATAGCAGGAAATCTCTTATCAACATGGACTAGATGATCATTGTAGGTCCCTTCCCACTGAAATACTCTGACAATTTAGAGAGAGAAACTGTGTTCCTTAGCCATAACACAAAGGACAATGGTTTTTCCATTTACTCTAACATTTGATTGCACTGGAAGAAAAAGACATTCCAAAGCCTTCCTATCAATGAAATTATTTTAGAGATATGTGAGTTTTGAAAAATTAATGCAGAAGAGAATCAATGTTGTTTCAAGGTCTTACCATCACATCTACGGCTACACAAGTAATACAAATGTGATATACAAAAATTCTTATCAGCTACTCTTAAGCAAAGTACTTCCTTAAGGAGGAGATCTGCTTTGCATCACTTTAATCTTGGAATAATCCTGACTGAAAAAGCCTAAATCCATCACATTCTTTTCTACGTATTCTGGGCAGATGCTAGCTGATGTCTTTCTGTAAAAAACAATGTTTAGTCTCATTCAGAGACACCTTCAGTATGCTATCTACTTACAGCTTCTCAGTCTACTTCTTTTCACTGCCTACTATGAAGAAAATTTGGTGGTTTCATGCCATGTCTTTTCTTCAACTGACAAGAAATATGACGCAGGATTTTGCCATGAGCATAGAAATACAGATGAGAGATTGAGACACAAGATAATAAATTCAGTTTATAGCAATAACATGTAAATAAATTGCTTGTTAAAACATTAGAAGGAAAGCAGCATCTGCATGTGTTTTCATAAGACATAGGAAAATACTGTTCTGTAGGTCTTCCTTAAATAATCAGGATTGGTGCAAGTAGAACTGAAATGCTTCTATTGTGACACCACTTCACTGTGAATGCTCTCAGGTCTGAACATTAGTCCTTCTGCAGTACTTTGAAAGCAAAACTACTCTTTAGATGTAATTACTTTAGCTCAGAAAAGATTCACACTTACAAGGAAACACTGTTATAGCTGTAAATGGGTCTTGCAGCAGCATTCACATACCAAATAAAATAATCTCTCTCGCAGACATTTTGAAACTGAGTTTTCAGCATCATTATGTTTTGTTTCATATATTGAAGAAAGTGCCTGTGTGAATTTATGCCTGATTATTTAATAGCGCAGAGATCCTTAGAGTTTATAAAACAGCTGGAATAATACAGCCACGACTAATTCTGAACTAGCAAAGATCAGTGACCTTTTTTGTTGTTAATATAAATGGTAAATGTGTTTGTCTTCCCTTACTCTCTCACAAAGGAAGCTGTAGCCCCAGCTGAGCTGTGGGTACAGGAACCCAGGCTTTGTGGCACAACAGTGCTTTGGAGATCAGATCACTGACACCTGCCTGATCTGACTACACAACAGTTTTTAGGAAGGCAAACCTCTGCATAGCACCACTAGTTTTCACTGACTCCTATCCTTCTCAAAGGTTGCTCCTCACAGCATGTTCCACACAGCGCCATGGCTGGTAAGCTGGGGCTCTGGGAGCCCTGGTAAGGTTCTAGGCTGACAGATACCTGCTGTTGCCTGATTCCTGCAGGCAGAGTTCCTCTGTGATTTCTAGTGAAGCCTCTGCAGCAGACTCAGACACTGCTAACATAAGCTTTCCTTGACACTCCCTGCCATGTCTGCCAGTCTAGTCCCTGGATGTCAGCCTCCCTGAGCAAGTCCCCAGGAAGTGGATGCCTCTAAGCTGCTGGAACACCCCAACCCACACTTGCTGACTGCCCCTGTTGGAGCAGATCCCCTCTGCTGCTTTCACTCAGATTCGTTTCACTCCCCAGTACCACACAGGTTTCACTGTTAAGACAAAGCAAAGGCTTATTTATCAGAGTTGAAGGTAATAAATTAAGAATTACACCTACAAGACTGCAAGGACAGGTGATATGCATTGTTATTCCTAAAGCTAAGGGGCTTCCTGACTTTTCCTGGGTGTGTCACAGAAACATGTGGCACATGTTATAGAGTCACAGAATCATAGAATCATAGAATGGTTTGGGTTGGAAGGAACCTTAAAGATCATTTAGTTCCAACCCGCCTCCCACGGGCAAGGACACCTTTCACTAGACCAGGTTGCTCAAAGCTCCATTTAAACTGGCCTTGAATACTTCCATGGAGGGGGACCTGGGAAACTGTTGTTCCTCTCTCATGAAATATTGACATAGTCAGGTAAGCCCCCAGTTTCTGGAGAAATTCTCTCTTTTCTTCAGCTACACTAAGCTTGGCTTCTACTTCAACTCAGGGTCTTGCCAATGGCTCACATTTTGTACTACTATTGTGGTTCAGATTTTCCCCTCTGTGCCACTGCCATCTAAGCCAGCCAGGTGCAGACCCAGCACAGAGCCAAGCAGTGTGGCAGTAGAGCCCACCTAACCCAGCCACTTCTGCAGACAGGAGGGTGAGGAAAGACTGAAGAAGGTGATAAAGGTCTCGATTCCCACTGTAAAGTTATGTTACGTAGTATGTATTTTTAGATGTTTTCAGGTCTATAAAATTGGACCATGAATCTTCATCACTGTCTATATTAAATCTTTATTAAAATAATCACAATTATTAAAAAATTATTAAAACAAGTAATCTTAATTTTAAATATGTCATACCTGTTCTATAAAAACTGGGTTTTGATGTTCTTTCAGCTTTTTTCCTGAGACTGCACAAGGCTTTTATGGACACAATTTTCAGAAAAGATGGAAGGGCTCTGCCTGTATTGGAAACCACTAAAGTTCCCTTTCCAGTACTTGTTTTCAGCTTTCAAGTCTCTGGATCAAAGAGTCAAAAGGAGCTCTCCTTAGAAGTGCAGCATATGAGTCTGGGGGTTTTGCAGCATTTCCACAGTTACCTCCCAGAAATACTCAGAGCATGAAGACAGGATAAGAAATTATGAAAAATAGACTTGAAGTCAAAGGCATTTTCTTCTTGAGAGACCTTGAGAATTATCCAATCCTAACAGCCCTGACTGCTTGGATTACCCAGCTTTCAAATTAATAAAGCCTTCATGATTGTTTCTCTCTTGGACACTGGAATTACCTTCAGACTCTCCTCGGGGTCCCTCCAAAGGGACAAACACATTAAGTCACTAAGGCACTGTTTTTATGTTAATAGAAGAGGCCAGAAGAAGAACAGGAACTGTAGGTAGCTGTAAAAATATACACTGCTGGGTTATTAAAATTTTTCAATTCTAGTTTTGTGAAAGCCTATGCAATTATTAAAAAATGCATAATTTAACAGTCAACCATAAAATAAAAGAATTATATAAAGAACTATTGGCAACAACTCAGAGAATATCAGTTAGACCAACTCTGGCAGGATCAATTATCCCTGTGTTGTTCATGAAAGACATATGGCTAAACTGTTTTTAATATCTCTAGCAATTAAGATTTTACAGCCTTCACAGATGTCTGCTCATACAGCACAAAGCTGTATTTTTTACTAACACTGTCACTTTCCCATATAAGTAGGAAGTGTTTCCTAATACCTAACTTGATCTTTTCTTGCTGAAAACAAAGCCTATTACCATTTCTTTATCTACTGAACACTTGGAAAATAGTTTATCCTGTCATTCTTTGTAGCAGACTTTTATAAACCTAAAGTCTCTTACCTTGTCCAAACAAGTTCCTATCCTGCATCTTATCCAGGTCCAGTTTTTTCAGTATTTCCCTAAAGGCCATCTTTTCTAGAGGTTCTCCTGAACTCTCTCCAGTCTCTTCACACCTTTCTCAAAGTCTAATGACCACTGAGATCCAGCTTGGCATTACAGGTCTGAGAGAAAAGTCCTGTGGGCTGCATTTATGAGTTTACATCCCAGACATGATGGTCCACATGATGTAGTCCCCTGTAAATCCCACATTCTGTCTTGAAGATATTTTGTCCTATTTCTGTTTTGCCATTTATTCCTATTTGTGTTGCTATTGAGATTCATCTTGGTTTTTCACACCAAATTGTCAAAGTCTGTCAGTATACCTGTAGTCTTTCTTCCCTGTCCTCTAATTATTAACCAGAGACTTTTGGCAAACACTTTACATGTTCAATCACCAACCAAGTGTGCTCTTTCTGCATATATGAGGTAATACTTTTTCCCTTCGCCTTTGTTTGTCTTTCTTGAGTTTACCATATTGATTTATGTTAATCTTCTAGTCAGATGAGTTATCTCATCTCTGTTAAGCCAGTTAACTCACAACAGTGACAAGATTCGTTTTCTTACATTAATATATAGGTACCTGTATGGTATCTGTGGTAAATAGTATAGAAACCTTTGATGAGTTGACAAGTTATTCCCATTTTTATTCCTTCTAAAACAAATGTTAGTGACTTAGTAGCTGCTAAGAATAGTCTTTTTATGTCTAGATCCTTGTTACTTACATTTAACTAAGATCTTGTCACCTGTCACTGCTGATCCCAGCTGGTGAGGCAGGATTTTTGTGAGGCGAACTCCATTTTGTCCATGGATCATTGACCCTCAAATCCTGTTGAAATGACAAAAGTTCATGCTCCTGATGAATCTCAAGGCAGTAAAAATTTGAGTTTCAGTTACAAAGAAAGTAATTACATATGCAAATATGTCAATTCCTTATGGAAATTACAGGTTACATGACTACCTGTTTATTTGCATGCACAATTACCCAAACTGAATAAGAAACCACGACTAATTTAACATGCTAGTTGGCCGTGCAATCAGGTGTTCACTTAACTCACATCTAATTGGGCAGACCTCATTTTTTAAATTATTTTCCTTATTTTTCTGCTTACGTTTAACATTTGGGTTGAAGGATCTATGATTATTCTTTCAGTTATAAAATCAAAGAAAGGGAAACAACATCTGTCCACAAAGAACATACACAGCAGAACTGCCTATAATGTTAATCTTGGTCTGAAAACTATACAAGATCCCACTATGCCACAAGGTTGGTGCTGTCATTAATCAGTTTACAGACTCCATTCCACAGTAATGTATTCCACTTTTGAGAAGAATTCAATACCAATAGCAAGAACATTCAGAGTTCATGACTGACTTTTCTTTCAGTCTTGGGACCCACAGACTGTATTAAATACACATAGTGCCTCTGCAGCATGAAGCTATGTTTCTAACTAGGGCAGCATTTAATTCACTGAGGACCAAATTTTTTGTGACAGGCAACCCCAGATGTTTGTGGATGTCTGACTTACATGCATAAATGTCATATGGGCAATCATAAATCAGGTGTCTGCACATAAACACACTTTATATTCTGACTGGCTGTGCACCCAAGCAAACAACTGATATAAGTATACAAATCCACTTATAAGTCAGAGATGAGCCAATAATTTGAGTGCAGTACTACCTCCCACATTCACGTCAATTGCAGCTAATCTGGCTGAAAATAGTTGAAGAGGGAATCTCATGATAAAGCAAGAAAATATTTCAGGACACATTCAGAGTCAATAAATGCAAAATAAGTCATAGAATCATAGAATCCTAGGGGTTGGAAGGGACCTCGAAAGATCATCTAGTCCAACCCCCCAATGAAGGGAAGTAATTTGAATTCTATATGTACAGCAGTAGGCTTTCAATAAGATTTTCTGACTCAGAAATGAGACTCTGGAGAGAATTTGGATGTCACTGTTTAGTGTAGGGGAGTTGGACTAGATGACCTTTAGAGGTCCCTTCCAACCCAAGACATTCTATGATTATGTGGTACACAATTAAATTGTGGAACTTTTTTTGCCATAGGATTTGGTTAGCACAAAAATGAACATGGCCAGAGATTGTTTTAATAAATCATGGAATATCCACTAAAGTATTCTAAAATAAGATGTTAGAAGTTTGACTTTGCTTCAGTAAACTCCTAATCCAGAGTGCCAGGAGGTAAAAGAGTGTAGTAGGAGAGGAGGCATCCTGTCTTTCCTTATTCTTGAATTATTTTCTTAAGCATGAAGAGCTGATCACTGTCAAAAATAGATGCTGGTCTTTAATCTTACGCCATATAGCTGTATTTATATTTATAGTTCTTCACCTTTTTCTTGGGAACTTCCACCTAGTTGCCCTTTTCCTGTCTTCTGTGCTGCTATTTTCATCTAAGCGTAGTCTTTGTTCTGGTCCTTATTGAACTGAGACCCATTATTTTCAGACTATTTCTCCAATTTGTCAAGATCATTATATTTAAATACATTTCCTCCCATTTTGTCTAGTAACATTGATTACCTGAAGGAATGGCTGATGACAATAAATCTAAGTCTTTCAACACCTGCATAGTTAAGTCACCCTAAAGCTCATAAAGCTGTCTGATGACATATACAAGGAAATCATGGTACTTTAGAATTATTATATAGATGTCAGATATTATGGTTCCCAAAAGTCTACACTTATATTTTCCTTGCATGCTGTTATTTTGCATAATTTTATTATTAGTATGGAACATCCTGAAAGTAGTTTCTGATCCATTCATATTTATAAGATTGGTGCAGCTACTGTTCTCAGTTTGCAGGCACTTGTTTAAGTAAGACAAATTTTAAAATAAAAAAAAAATGTTTAATGTGGTACTAATTTGAACAATCTCATACTACACTTCCAAGGTACATTTTCCTTCTATTACCAAATGCCAATACTTCAAACTGCAGAACATGGATGTACTGAAAATTTGGCCTTCAGCCTAAAACCCTGAAGTTTATTATTTTCACTTCTGGTAGAGGGGAAAGCAATATGATGGTGCTCCCTCTGAAAAGTGTATTGACTCCAGCAAGATGCTAAAATAGCATCTTGACCAGTGGAGATCAATATGTACCAGGCTTAGTTGGAGGCAGAGAACATGCACATCAGTGGACAACAGTCTGGTCAGATATCCTTTCGGATACCTAAAAATGATTTAGACTAGGGCTGAGTCAGGAGACATCTAAACTAATCACAGAGAAACAGAGATGGAAGGGAGGAGAGGAGGAAAAATCTTGCACAGTTTATCCTGTGTTGCACCTCTTTCCATTAGGCAAGTTAATTTTGTTTTGAATCTGTCCTCTGTCTATTAGAAGATAAGGAAGAGAAAGCACTTGTAAAAAAAAGTAGGTTTGGAGCGGAGAACTTGCACTGCAACACTGCAGAACACTGCAGTGTTCTTTTTATCCATTAGAACATTGTACTAAGACCTCTCTCACAATGTATGACAGACAATTTGAGTAGCAAGGTATTCAGGAATGAAACTGCCAGTAAGAGAGGCAAGTAGAGGTAGTTTCACTCCCTTCCTTTCCAGATTCTGTACCTCAGTCCCCAAGACAACTCTATCTGTGTTTTTCTTTGATGAGATTTCTAACTTGTCTGGCTAAAGTAATAGGTAACTTCTGCCATTTATAAGATGTTTTATTTAGAACCACGTGTGAGCCTTGATATAAAACTAGTCTTTTATAAACCAGTAGAGAACACATTAAATGGATTAAGAACTCACTTATTGGCAGATGCCCAAATACAGCTGTCAATGGAGATTCATATTGAAGTGATGAATATTCTAACAGGATGATCCCTTTGCAGAGATTAATTCAATAATGTTTTATTAATGTTCTCAAATAAC
Organism: Chaetura pelagica; assembly: GCF_000747805.2. Lineage (NCBI taxonomy): Eukaryota > Metazoa > Chordata > Aves > Apodiformes > Apodidae > Chaetura > Chaetura pelagica. Next base: position 1,982,841 of record NW_009953496.1, on the reverse strand, counting down.
ACACAATATGACTGCTGGTAAAATGTGTGGATGACACACAGATTGCTAGGATAGCAGATAATGAAGATGAAGACATCCAAGTTGTCAGTCTGGGCCTGCTCAAACGGTCTTTTTAAATGTCAAGTACCTCTAGACCAAAGTATCCAGACTATGCCTGTGAAATTAAATACTGCATATGGAACAGGGACTCAATGAGAACCACACAGGATGAGCAACTGAGCACGAGCTTCCAGAATGATAACAAGGTGAAAAGAGACAAATGAAGTCATTCTAAGTACATAAATAGTGGAGGACAGGTTGGGAGGAGCATGTACTTTATGCAACACTGGTGAGAGACCACCTGAATACTAGTGGAGAAACTTCCAAGAATCATTACTACCTTCACATATAAGCAGCACTTACACAATGCTTGTGGCTCAGCACATCCATTTCCATTCTGCCTTTGTGTAACATCTGTTGGATAAAGCACATAAGTTGCTTCAGGAGCAGAGGAGTGCCATGACCCCTGGGCAGCACAGCATGACCATGCTTGCAGCCCCTTTCCCTTTGCCCCTGCTCCTTCATGTTTGGTGCCGGTGCCGCTCACTGGTGCATCCTCAGGTCAGAGTGGTTGTGAGTGCCTCTGTGACCCTCACCCCATCTCCTCATCTAGTGCACAAAACAGAGATCAGAAATGTGTGGCCCCCTGATGTCAAACCTTACTCTCCTCATTATTAGTAGTTGTTGCAAATACCTGGTTATTCAAAGAGTAGGCAGGGAAACCAGTTGTGTGTTCAAGGGCTAAGACCTTCTTAGTTTTTTGAAAGAAAGGGTGTAGATCATTCACATCAGCAGACAGGTTGAGGATCTGGAGTAGGAAAAACATGATTGAATAGTCCTCCCCAGAGGATATGCTCAGTCTGCTAACCCCTTCATGGCTGCACAATGAAGCCAAAGATGCACTGTCTTTACTCCAGAACTTGACTTGCCAATTACATGGCAACTGGAAAAGTATTCTTTATTCTAATCAAAATACATGCAAGCATTTACCTCACGAACAGGATCTGATGTATGACTGAATGTTTCTGGACTTTTGGATAGACATAACTCAGTTAAATTTACATTTTTTCAGTAAGATAAATCTTTTCAATTGCACGACATTATTGACATTCTTAAAATAAATATTTATGTTTACATAGTAAAACAATAAGTTAGAAGTTTATTATAAATCTTCAAATAAGCTTTCTAGCAATGAGAAAGTTATAACCACAAGTTTTCTCTTTGCTTACTACAAACAAGATAAATTACATGTTACAGGTTTACTTTATAAAGAGTGGTTCCTTTCCCTCAACATGTTATTTTCCTCAGATTATGTAGCTGAAATAAAATATTGTTTATTAAGAATACAGTAAGTTATTAAATATACATCTACTGTTTAAAGTCTTTGGAGCGACAGCCTTGCTGAAGATTAACTTTGCAAGTTTCTGAGAAAACACAGGAATGTCTTATGAGGTTTTTTATATTCAAACTTTCCAATTAACTAGTTTAGACTGCTTAGACTAACATTTCAGATTCATGCATAAATACATCAAAAAGTAAAACAATCTTGCTACTCTACTAACAAGAAATATGGCCCTTTCTCCCACTAAATTAAAATATAAACTTTATTCTTCCATATGCCTGAGGTCCAGATCCTGTCTTGAAGATTTCCTTTGGTAGTCACCCAACAGTATACCAGCTTTCTGCTTGCATACATTATGTTTAAAAGAATCTTAGTAAACATCTTAATAAATATTATATCATATTTTGAAAAACATAACAGCATGGTCGGTATTAATATTCTTTCTTACATACTTGGATCTGAGAGGAAGATTATTTCAGGCCATCCCCATATCAGAAAAAATCCTACTCCTGACCAGCCCATATGTGAGAGCAGGCAGACACACACCTCTGCACTAAGCACACACTCAGACTTGTTCTCCTCCTAAAACAGGCAGGAGAAGAGCTGGATCTTCTCTGCCCTGCTGGAAGGGGGCCCTGCCTTCACATCCAAGGATATAGAGGTGTGTGTGCAGGTTATGATCCCAGGAAAAATGAAAGATACATCAGGACACAAAATGCCTATTGTTCTTTTAAACAAATGTTTTTAGCTGTCCTCTATAACCTCCCAGTTCTTCAGGAGCTCCACACCATTCAAGCTGGAGACTCAAGCTATAGCCCACTCTTCTCCCAGATCCATTTTGGAGAGACAAGAGCCCATGGCCTGAAGAAAATGACTTTGATGTCATGGGGGATGGGGAACAGACCTCCTCAAAGGAGGGTCTGAAGCTGCAGTCTGAAGGCACAAAATAATCTGGAAGCTTCACTGTTATTATAAATTCTTCTTCCCCTTATATTCACAGCTTCATGTTTATTTATGAATAATGTATTCAGTCCTCTAGCATAAAACCAATCTAGCTCCTAAAGTTTGTTCCCTGTATTCCCAGAGGAAAACTCTGATTGATAAACAATGTATTTATGCAAGAATTTAAACACAGTAGGAGTACAGCTAATTAATGTATTTTAAAGATACCAGCTATCCTAAATCATTGGTAAATACAAGTCCAGGACATCAGACTACTGCAAAACCTCTCAGTGAGGTGCAATATATTGTTATGATTAACAGTTTCTAATGGATTCCTATGGAAAGAATGATTGATTTCCAATAAAAAAGCCCTGAATTCACAACAGGGAAGCTACCACCTTCTTCTGTCTAAGAAAAAGGTCTGAAAATTATAAACGAGTTTGTGTCTCATATTTTTTCTCCTGTTGTGAATTCTTTTAACTACCTTTGAACCACTACAGCATTTATTTTTTGTTCATGAGTCTTAGGTGGCCCTACTACAAAATTCTCATAACAGACCAAGAAAATGTTGTTCAAACGTGTGTAGCAATCATTGTTACCATCCACCAATCCACAGATATATGACAGAAGATAACAACACACAATGTACTCAGAAGTATAAATAATTTCATGGCTGGAGCCAGAAGAAGATATTATACCAATGTACAGGAAGGTAAGAGCAATTTGTTGTGTTACAAGCTCAGGCAGTTCATGAAAGGACAGAAAAGAGGTGTTTTTTTTAATATTAAGAGGAGCAAACTGCCATTCTGAAATTAACTCAGACCTCATAAAGTTCTGATTTTTAAGGAAATAGATACTATCTGGCTACACCAGATTTCAGGCTCTCAAATCTTCTGATGCTACTCTCAGTCACTCTGAAAAACAGCCAAAATCAGATGCACCAATAATACACAGGCTCTGGCTCTGGATATGTAGCCTCTCTCTTTTGAAGGAGAGCCATACACATCTTGGTCCATCTCCAGATTCCTGTCTCTGACTGTACAGCTAGCAATGGCTCTGGTTGCTTTCAGCACCTCATGACAAAAGGTGCATATGTGCTTACAGATGTGTTAAATTAGAGCAACTTCCAGCATGATATAGAGTGAATCTTCAATTCATGTATTTTAATTGCTTTGCTGTCATCTCTTTTCTCACTTCTCTTTTGCTCTTTTGCCTCTAAATCCTGAACATACAAGGATAGTTGTACTTTTAAGTTACAGAACAAAGGAGTACCAAACAATTTTCTGCTGACCAGTGCAAGCAGCAAATAATAATCCTTGCTGTGCAGGCTGATTGGCCAAGAATCAGATCTGCATCTCCATTCCCTGTGTCCAAACATGAGTCAATGTTCAGCCAGTGTTCAAACTCACAAAGTCATTGCTCAGAGCAGAGGTCTAAGTTATTTATGACACCTGGTTAAATTACAGTAACTGTAATTGCAAGATTTCCTGCACCTCATGAAAAATAAGGAGCACTTCAGAATTTTAACATGTGATAAGTTCCAACTGCATCACTAAGAACAGCTTTGAGTCTCTGGGTTGTGATACCCCTTTAGGAAAAGGAACTGGGAGACCTCAGAGTAAAGCCTCCAGGAGGAATGCTTTGAGCCTCCATTGCTGTTTGAATGGAGGCTGTTTTTTTCAAGGAATAAATATGGTTGACTACAGAACCATTCTCCGTATTCATAGGCAATGAGTCCTTAGATTTTGCATGGGACCCTATGATTTTTTTGTTCTTTTTATTTTCAAAGCAAGAAGAAAAACTTCAAAGGGTGGTATGCATCTATCCCAAAAGATTGTTTAACGTTCAGTGCGTGCTGAATATGGTAAGAGACACTTTTTGTTATGATTCACTGCAGTGTCTTTTATTAATACATCACCATACAGGTCAATTGTTCTGGAAGCCTACCCTTACATTCCTCACACTTCTGAGGACTTGAATATTCACCATAATAAAGATCAACTTGGAAAGGCTTTATACCCTAACACAGTACATTCCTTTTTCCTAGACTCTAGAAAGAGTAGCCTAAGCACATTTCAGTATTTTAGCATTATTTAATATGTCTTACATGGAGGAGAGGGGCAAATGAGTGTGCAAATGTGAAAATTAAGGCTTTGATTAAATGTACTTTATTAAACAAACATTTTACTGAGGAGTCCTACCTTTTAATGACAAATAAAATGTGTAAAAGAGCTTTCTTCTATGGTTTAATAATTTCTCTAGGAAACCTTCTCCTCTGTACTGCTTCTGTGCAGTGTGTATGCTGTTTCAGCTTCTCATTCTGCCTCATTTGGCCATCATCCCAACAGTTTCCCCTGGCAGAGATTTCTGCTTTATAATGTGATGAGTAATGCCTTAGAAGTGACTCCTTATTGACTAGGGTGTGTAGAGCTAGCTCATATGTAGCTAACATCTGGTCTAATGAATCTCCCCCATTTTAACACAAAAGATAATTGCAAGCTGTTTTTACTGTACATTCTCCTTCATGTGAGTATCCCATAGCTGTACCTTTGCATCAAAAGATCACACCATGACAGCAAGTAATTCCCTTCAGACTAAAAATTCAAAACATAACATCTGGAGCAAACATTATACGAAAAATGCTGTTTCAGGGTAGATGGAGCATCTTCAAAACACTGTGGTACACTTAATTTTCTAAAGAAGGAATGGTGAGCAATATATGTGTCATCATGAAGGAACAATGACCTATTTTATCTGCAAACAAAGAGGAAGTGAAGAAAATTATTTTCATCTTGGAAAAAACTATAAAGATATTTGAAGCTACAGGTATAATTGTAAATACAGATGCAGGTAGACTTTGGGAAGCTGTTCTTCACCAGTGATAAGAAAAATATTCAGGTAACAAACAAGCTTCCTTATGGCAGAAGGACAGATGATTTTATCTGAAAACAGAAATAATGCTGAAAATCATATATGTCGTATGCCTGGATACAATCCTATTATGAATGGATTCCATCCCCAGGAGCAACACAGTCCAATTCCTCTGAACCTAAGTAACGGCTGCACATCATTCTAGTGCTACTTTTCAGATGCTCTGCTGTGTGTCCATCTCCTGTCCAACACTATTCTTAGGTAGCCATATCTCCATACCACAACTTATAAGATCCAGGAGTGATTTAAATGCATTTTTCTCAGTCCTAGCCTTTTGAATTGTGATTTTGGAGGAACCCCATGACAATAAATCAATTAATATATTTTTGCTAACAGTACTTATCAAGATGAAAATAATCTCTCTAGACAAAAAAGGCTGTCTTTAAAATCTTGGTGGATCCCAAGTCTGGTTAAAGTCTGTATGCCAGTTAGCTTTTCCAGCTGGTTTGCCCTTACACTATTGTTTTAGAAAGTATACCAATGTCTCTTTGAAATAAAGCCAAATTTCTTCTATTTTATCCAATATACTCCCTGAGGGACAAGCAGAACCAGGATACAGATCCCTACTTACTTCCACTCCCTTCCTTACTAATTTAGTTTTCCTAGTAAGATCATTGCCTAGTTCCAGACATGGTGTGATTCTCATATCAAAATTTTGAGAAGTGTGGTGTAGGACTCTACCTGGGAGTTAGTCACTTCTCTCCCATTGGGGAGAGTAATAGGCTACATAGTTCACAGCTATTTTCCTAGCTGAGATGGCCCTAACCATAAATTTTCTTCTTCACTGATCAGAGCAGGGATCTAGGAGATTACCTCAAATGCAGATTTCTAAAGTTGACTGAATTGAATTCCCTACATCTGTCCCTATAACCCCACATACACCCCTATATCATAGAATCATAGAATCATAGAATCTTAGGGGCTGGAAGGGACCTTGAGAGATCATCTAGTCCAACCCCCCCTGCCAGAGCAGGGTCCCTAGAGTACATCACACAGGAACGCATCCAGGTGGGTTTTGAATGTCTCCAGTGAAGGAGACTCCACAACCTCCCTGGGCAGCCTGTTCCAGTGCTCTGTCACTCTCACAGTGAAAAAATTTTTTCGGCTATTCACCTTGAACCTCCTATGCTCCAATTTACACCCATTACCCCTTGTCCTATCACTGGTCATCACCGAGAAAAGCCTAACTCCGTCCCCCTGACATTCACCCCTTACATATTTGTAAACATGGATGAGGTCACCCCTCAGTCTCCTTTTCTCCAAGCTAAAGAGACCCAGCTCCCTCAGCCTTTCCTCATAAGGGAGATGTTCCACTCCCCTAATCATCTTCGTAGCTCTGCGCTGGACTCTTTCAAGCACTTCCCTGTCCTTCTTGAACTGAGGGGCCCAGAACTGGACACAATACTCCAGATATGGCCTCACCAATGCAGAATAGAGGGGGAGGAGAACCTCTCTTGACCTACTAACCACATCCTTTCTAATGCACCCCAGGATGCCATTGGCCTTCTTGGCCACAAGGGCACATTGCTGGCTCATGGTCATCCTCCTGTCTACCAGGACCCCCAGGTCTCTTTCACCTACACTACTCTCCAGCAGGTCAGCCCCCAACCTGTACTGGGACATGGTGTTGTTCTTCCCCAAATGCAAAACTCTATACTTCCCCTTGTTGAATTTCATCATGTTTCTCCCCGCCCAACTCTCCAGCCTATCTAAGTCTCTTTGAATGGCAGCACAGCCTTCTGGTGTGTCAGCCACTCCTCCCAGCTTAGTGTCATCAGCAAACTTGCTGAGGGTACATTCTATACCCTCATCCAGGTCGTTGATGAAGATGTTGAACAACACCGGTCCCAGTACCGACCTCTGTGGGGGGTGTGTATAGCATAACAGCCTTTGAAGAATCACAAATGACAGCAGCTCTTACAACAAGCAAATCTTAAATCCTTGGCAGTGTTGGACATTATATAAATCTGTAGCATGTGAGCTATTTTTGGTGAAAGTAGGAAAAGCCATACTTGACCTGCCTAGTCCTGTCTCACAGTGGCCAGCAACTGATGCCCAGGAAGGGTATGAGAACTCCACAAGCAGGAACTGATGTTGCCTTTGGAAACCATCAGAATAACTGGAGCCCTGTGTCTCAAGATCTTCCTGAGCCAGTGGTCATAGTTTTTTTGCATTGAATGACCCTAGATAAATAATTATTTTATGAACATGAATTTGGAAGTCATATATATTTTCAGCATTTACAGTGCCCTGTAGAAATGATGTAAGGGTTTTAATTAGCGGTTACAAGAAGACCGACCTTCTCTTGTGAGTCCTGAATGTGCAGTCTGATAATTCTGGGTGGTGCCCTTTTGCTCTTGTACAACAAAAAAGAAGTCTATTCAGTGTCTCCAAGCCACTCAAGTTTGTAGGCTTTCATCATGTCTCAAATCCCAGTGGATATTTTCAGGGCTGAATTGTCCTAGCACATTTATTCGCCATGTGCAGATACTGTTACATCATCTTTGTTATCATCCTCTATTAATTTTTAGTTTTATTCTAGCCTCTCTGTGCAAGCTAGCTCAGAACTGTGCTTTTGAGATTGACTGCTGATAGCAGACAGCAACACTGCAAAGGGGATAATTTTTTTTATAAATAATACAATAACATGTGGTGTGCTCTCTACTAAAGTAAATTGGTTTTCAGTTGACAGCTGATCAGAAAAAAAAAGGTAACCTTACTTGCTGGAATAGCACTTTGAGCACTGCAGTACTTATCCTAATGCTTTAATTCCTTGTCATCACTGTCAGGGCTCCATCTTTGCTTTTTACTCTCTCTTATCCACTACTTCTCTGGTAACGTTATTTTTGCTTCCTTGATGTACATGATTTCCTTCCCTATGATGGTATCAAGAAATGTGTTTGTTTTCACAGGTGGTTAATTCAGTAGAAAGTGTTTCTGACAGAGGATATCTCATAATTGTAAGGTTTTGAAAGAAAAGATGCAAAGCCATCAACTTGTCTATTTAATATAAGCCTCAGCAGATGATCTCTTTGGCTGTCCTCAGGTGAGAGTGAATGAGGCAGAAACTTCAGGGCTGATGGAGGATGGAAAAGTACCAAAACTATGAATGTATGAATATGCATTCAAAGGGCTGGAAACATATACTAATTAAGTCATGACCCTTCTGAAGGTCCCCTACTGCAAGCTAGAGAAACTGATCCAAACCAAAAATAAAAAAGGAAATCTTGTTCCTCAGAACAATCTATGGATTTTGAAATTGTCTCAAATTATAATAAAGTAAACCCCCCCCCCC